>NC_058080.1:232520877-232830001 GCF_014858855.1 Bufo gargarizans | reverse complement strand
CTGAATGGAGCCTTACAGGGGGGTGATCAATGACAGGGGGTGATCAGGGAGTGTATATGGGTGATCACCCCCCTGTCATTGATCACCCCCCTGTAAGGCTCCATTCAGACGTCCGTATGATTTTTACGGATCCATGGATACATGGATCGGATCCGCAAAACACATGCGGACATCTGAATGGAGCGTTACACGGGGGTGATCAATGACAGGTGGGTGATCACCCATATAGATTCCCTGATCACCCCCTATCATTGATCACCCCCCTGTCATTGATCACCCCCCTGTAAGGCTCCATTCAGACGTCCGTATGATTTTTACGGATCCATGGATACATGGATCGGATCCGCAAAACACATGCGGACGTCTGAATGGAGCCTTACAGGGGGGTGATCAATGACAGGGGGGTGATCAATGACAGGGGGGTGATCAATGACAGGGGGTGATCAGGGAATCTATATGGGTGATCACCCGCCTGTCATTGATCAACCCCCTGTAAGGCTCCATTCAGACGTCCGCATGTGTTTTGCGGATCCGATCCATGTATTCATGGATCCGTAAAAATCATTCGGACGTCTGAATGGAGCCTTACAGGGGGGTGATCAATGACAGGGGGGTGATCAATGACAGGGGGTGATCAGGGAATCTATATGGGTGATCACCCGCCTGTCATTGATCACCCCCGTGTAACGCTCCATTCAGACGTCCGTATGTGTTTTGCGGATCCGATCCATGTATCCGTGGATCCGTAAAAATCATACGGACGTCTGAACGGAGCCTGACAGGGGGGTGATCAATGACAGGGGGGTGATCAATGACAGGTGGGTGATCAGGGAGTTTATATGGGGTGATCATGGGTGATCAGGGGTTCATAAGGGGTTAATAAGTGACGGGGGGGGGTGTAGTGTAGTGTGGTGTTTGGTGCGACTTTACTGAGCTACCTGTGTCCTCTGGTGGTCGATCCAAACAAAAGGGACCACCAGAGGACCAGGTAGCAGGTATATTAGACGCTGTTATCAAAACAGCGTCTAATATACCTATTAGGGGTTAAAAAAAATCACATCTCCAGCCTGCCAGCGAGCGATCGCCGCTGGCAGGCTGGAGATCCACTCGCTTACCTTCCGTTCCTGTGAGCGCGCGCCTGCGTGCGCGCGTTCACAGGAAATCTCGGGTATCGCGAGATGACGCGCCGATGCGTCCAGGAGGAGTAAATCAACCACCTCCCGGACGCATCGGTGCGTTAGGCGGTCGGGAGGTGGTTAAAGTACAATGTATCACAAAAGCACTATCCTAAAATCACTTTGATCAGTAAAAACTTTGCAAAAATGTACCAGATAGAGTGACACTTTAGACTTAAAAACGGGCAGCACCCTTAAAGCCAAATCTTGCAGTGTCCTCGAGGAGTTAATACATTTTTGGCATGACCTGTTAGGCATAGCATATAGCCACAGCAGGACAGAGGGCCTGTTAGGCATAGCATATAGCCATGGCAGGACAGGGGGTCTGTTAGGCATAGCATGTAGCCACAGCAGGATAGGGGGTCTGTTAGGCACAGCATATAGCTACGGCAGGACAGGGGGCATTTGTGATGCTCTTGGCTGCTCATGCAACCCATCGGTTCCCTCATACTTCTCTGACATATAAAGTCAGTCAGTGGCATGCAAGTGGTTAAATTAAAATCTAAACATCTTAAATACTACTCATACTCCACATCCACCTAGCTTTTATAGACAACGAAAGCAGACATGAAAGAGATATAGTGCCACATCCTTTCCTAGGCTACTTTTTTCTACCAGTCGGTGAGGGTTAGTGGGCGCCCCTTATTGATTTTGATGTCAAATTTAAACAAAACAAAATTTCCCTATGCATATGTTTATGTGTTATGCTCTTCACTTTGGCAGCTTAGATAAGGATTTTGTCTGGGAGACTGTCTAGTAATACAAAATTCCCTAATACAATATTTAAACCGAACTTACACATTCAGGTTGCTCTTCCGGATGCCATGAGTAATGCACCTGAGGAAGGAGGCAGACCAACTGTGAAACGTGTTGTACGTTGTAGCATTTTAATTTAAAAAATCCCTACCCATTTTAGCAGCGCTCTAGATTCCCACTTTTTGTTGGTTTTATTCTACATATATCAAGACTGTGTGTTACAGTGGCATTTCAATTGTACCATTGTGTCGACAGCGGTAACGTTGGTTACTTGTGGGAGCGCTTTAGGCTTATTGCTGGTGCCACTGCTCCGTGTATCCTTGTCGCGGTTACTTATGGTGTGAATTGTGCCTATGTACTTGTTTTCCTCCTCAGTTTCGTATTGCAAGGGTTAATCTTTCCTTTGCTGTGTGTGTGTCTGTATCTGTTTGACTAATAAATTCATTAAAGGGGTTGTCCCATAAAAAATATTCTACATTTTTCAAACCAGCACCTGGACCTAAATACTTCTGAAATTGCATGTAATTAAAAATTTGTATAGTCAGTGAGTTATTTACTAAAATCTATCTGTATAATCAGGTGATTTTCCTATTTCATGACGTAAAGTCATGATTTTATTAAAGACACGGAGGCGAGTATTGCTATTCTCCTTCTTTACTCTGACCAATAGCAGCAAAGAACAAATAAAAATATTGACACATGTCATCAGCCCCTCCCCATAGTCTCTCTATAACAGGCCACACCGCCTTCAAATCCTCCTCTTTCTTTGTAAACCCGAAACCGAACAGTCCAACCGAACCGCCAACCAGGAACCGGAACAGCCTGGGAACAAAAGCGCCATCCATCCGGAAGCGAACAGGAACACCAGGAACAACCTTGAAGAACCTCCTGAAGCTGTCCACGTCACAAGACCGGCCGGAACCAAAATGCCGACCCTCCGAACCAGGACGTAGAACAAAGGACACCACGGAACGGGCCGATCTCAACCTGAAAAAAGGCGAAAAACAGAGCCATGATAGAAGCAAAATGGTGCATTGTAATCACAAACAAATGGTTGCGACAAACCTACTCAGGAAAAAACTCATAGAGTTAAATCAATATGCAAATGACATACAATCAAAATCATTCCAATCTTAAAACCCATAT
Source organism: Bufo gargarizans (assembly GCF_014858855.1). Lineage (NCBI taxonomy): Eukaryota > Metazoa > Chordata > Amphibia > Anura > Bufonidae > Bufo > Bufo gargarizans. The sequence continues at coordinate 232,826,924 of NC_058080.1, read as the reverse complement.
AGGGAGGGAAAACGTAGGGTGGGCAATACTCGCCTCCGTGTCTTTAATAAAATCATGACTTTACGTCATGAAATAGGAAAATCACCTGATTTTATTACAAGACCCGGAGGCTCATATTGCAAGTTCAAAGTTAAGACAACTTCTCAATGATTGATGAGAAAACGTGAGGACCTGGCCGAAAGTAAAATTCTCTGAACGTGGATACCCTGGACCAGTCCGCCAATTTCAAAATGTCCTCCAACCTGGCGCCAGACACCGCCAAAGAGGTAGCGGATGCCCCCCTAGCGGAATGTGCCGAAAAAATGGAAGTGTCCACGCCCGCCAATTCCATGATCCACTTCATCCACCTAGCCAGCGTGGGAGTGGTCACCGGGGCAAAAGGACGAATGGTAGAAAGGAAAAGATGAGAAAACTCCCGTGAGCGATGAAGGGAAGTGCGAGCTTCATACTCCTTGAGGCATTCCACCGGACAGAGAGAAGGCGAGGCCGGGAAAGCCGGATAAGCGACTGAGCGTATGTGAGACTTGGTCCTCCTAGAGATGTCAAAGGAGACCCCCTCCGGAGTATACGAGCGGGCATCATAATCCAAAGCCCGGACGTCAGACACCCGCTTGCAGGAAATTAGACAGAAGAGAGTGACGAGCTTCGCCGACAGTTGCCTTAAGGACAGGTCTGAATTCTGAGGCCAAGAAGATAAAAAAGAAAGGACACAAGACACGTCCCAAGTAGCCGAAAATCTAGGTCTAGGAGGCCGAGACATCCGAGAGCCACGCAATAGACGGCATATCAAAGGATGTTGCCCCGCCGGAGTACCGTCAAACCCCTGGTGGGACGCAGAAATGGCCGACCTGAAAAGGCTGATCGTGCGATAGGCCTTGCCCTGGTCGAAAAGAGAAGATAGGAAGTGCAAGATCTCCGTCACAGGTGCCGAAACGGGATCCAAGTCCCTAGCCACGCACCAGCGATCCCAAGATCCCCAGGCAGATCTGTAAGATCTCCTGGTTCCTGGGGCCCAAGCGTTCTCCAAAAGGACTCTAGCTGTTCCCGAAACTCCCGGGACCTCCCAGGGTCCCCTGAAATTCGACACGCCAACAGGCGCAGGGATCCGTCCAGGAGAAGAGGATGTAGCAGGTGATTCGGACCTCGGAGGAGAGTCTGAGATGTCGGGAGCAGGTACGGGGTCTCTGTCAACATCTCCAGAAGGTGAGGAAACCACGACTGGGAAGTCCAAAACGGGACCAGCAGAACCAGATCCGCTGAATGACGGCGTACTTGAATCAGGGTCCTGGGAATCAGCTGGAAGGGGGGGAATGCGTAAAGCAGGCCCCGTGACCAATCCTGTAGGAACGTGTCCACAGCTTCGGCCTCCGGGTCCGGGCGCCAACTGTAGAAACGTGGCAGCTGCGTGTTCAGGCGGGAGGCAAACAGGTAGATACAGCAAGGCCCCCAAAGAGACGTTAAGGAACGGAACACCGCTGGATCCAACTGCCAGTCGCTGGAGTCTGAGAGATATCGAGAGCTCCAATCCGCCCGAATGTTCTGGACGCCCGGAAGATATTCCGCCAAGACGATCAACTCCTTGTCTAGACAGTAGTCCCAGAAATCCTTCGCCAACCGAGATAGGATGGTGGAACGTGTACGTCCATGCCGTTGATGTAACGCACTGCCGACACATTGTCCATGCGAAGTTGAATGCAGGCCTTGGCCGTGTCTCTCGTGAAACTCCTGATTGCGAACGAACCTGCCAACAGTTCCAGCGCATTGATATGGAATCCCGCTTCGTCCGCTGACCAGCCGCCTCCGGTTGAGATCCCCTCGCAGTGAGCTCCCCAGCCCGACAGGCTGGCATCCGAATCCACCACGAAGTCCGGACGATGACCGAAAATAGCCTTGCCGTTCCAAGCCTGTAGATTGTGGATCCACCAGGATAGCTCCTCCTTGGTTTCCTCGTCGAGGGAAATCCAATCCGCATAGGAAGCCCCCTTCCGGAGGTGGAAAATCTTCAGTCGCTGGAGGGCCCGGTAATGTAGTGGGGCTGGAAAGACCGCCTGGATAGAAGATGCTAGAAGGCCTATGATCCTGGCTAGTTGACGCAACGGGATCTGGGAGGACGACCTGGCTCTGCACAACTCCTTCCGAATGGACCGAACCTTGGTCGGTGGTAGGCTGAGAGTCCCTGCCGTGGAATCCACCAGAAACCCCAGGAACTCCATCTCGCGAGCCGGGGTGAGACAGGACTTCTCCTGATTGAGAAGGAAACCCAGATCCAACAGGAGATCCATCGTCCAGCGAAGGTGATTCAGTAACACCGCATGATCCTGTGCCATGATCAGGATGTCGTCCAGATAGACGATGAGGCGAACTCCCCGACTGCGCAGCCAGGCCATAGCAGGGCGCATCAGCTTGGTGAAGCACCACGGAGCAGAAGAGAGGCCGAAAGGGAGGCATGTAAACCGCCAAATCCTGTCCTTCCAAAGGAAACATAGAAGGTTCCTGGACGCGTCCTCGACAGGGACGGTAAGATATGCGTCCTTCAGGTCCAACTTGACCATCCAATCGCCCACCTGAAGTAGGTCCCGCAGGAGATGGATGCCCTCCATCTTGAAATGGCGGTACCTGACGAACGCGTTGAGCTGGCCCCCTTTTTTCGCCACCAAGAAAATGTTGCTGATTATCGCACCAGTGGATGCCGGAGCCGGCTCTATGGCCCCTTTGCGGAAGAGATCTGATAGCTCTGAGTCCACAAGTATGCGGCCCTCTACCGACAGCACTGCCGGGTGTGGGGGCGGGATGGATAGGTGAAAAGATGTCAGCTCTATGTGGAAACCCCTGACCGTGGAGAGAATCCATTGGTCCGAGGTGATGCGCGACCAAGCTCGAGAAAAGAGCTGGAGTCTGCCCCCTACACAAACAGTTGAAGAATTGAAATGAGGCATCGGTCTTACCATAAGGTCGTCTGGAACCAGGGTTTCCTCTGTATCCTCTATGCCTCCAGGATCCTCCCCGGGAAGGGAAAAAGGATGATGTCTCTCGCCTCTGCTCCTGGAACGCAGGTCTCTGGGAGAAGGAGCCTCCGCCCGTAGCACGGGATTGGAAGTGGGCACGGCCGGACAGACGGCCCCTGAAACTGCCGGCCCTGGTAGAGACCCTACCGTGAAACACCCGTTTCATTGAACTTTGTGCCTTATCGAGTGCTGTAAAGGCACCGACAAAACGTCCCAAGTCCTTAATAAAGGACTCGCCAAACAGTAAGCCCTGGGCCTCCTTACCGGCTTCAGTGAGCGCCAAGTTGGAGAGTTTAGGCTCAATCTTGAAAAGAATGGCCTTGCGCCGTTCAATGGCCAGGGACGTGTTGACGTTTCCTGCCACACAAATCGCGCGCTGCACCCACTCGCGCAGCTCTAGAGGGTCTACCTGCTTACCCTCGGCCTTGGCAGCCTCGGCCAGGTCAAAAATCTTTGCCAGGGGGCCAAATATGTCCAGGAGCTTGTCCTGACAGGCACGCAGGGCCGACTCCAGACCCTTCCTCGGATTCCACCCAGATTTGGTGAGGAATTGGGTCATTTTGGGGTCTACCGCTGGAGTCTCACACACCCTGTTGGGAATTACAGGTCTGGGGCATTCCGCCCTAAGCTTGTTGCGCGCCTCTTTGGAGAGGGGGCAACGCACGCGGGCCTCCAAATATTTGGAGACATGCTCCAACGGCAACCACTCCGCAGACCGAGGGTGGTGTAAGGAATCCGGGTCAAAGAGAGGTTGCCCTGATGGGTCCGTCAAGGACACGTCTGCTGCCGAAAGCATGGAGCTGCACCCGGGTAAGGGATCAGAATCTATGACCCCAGAAGGGTCGTCCTCTGCCTCCTCAAAGGCGTCACCTATCGCCTCCTCATCAGAACCGACTTGAGAGCCGGAAGCTGTATCCTGCAGTGCTCTAGCACTTTTCCAACTGCGCGTATGTTCTGCCTGACGCGTACAGGCTCTCTTGCGCGAACCCAGCGCGCCAACCTTGGTGGAGACAACGTCACCAGACAAGCGTGTTCTGAAGGCAAGCCCTGGCCCGGCTGGGTTAGAAACCGTAGCGGGCTGTGGGGCGGGAGAGGCAGCTGGATGGGTTGCAAGGGCCTGGGCAATAGACTGGGAAATGACCGAAGTCATTGATCCCATGGCCGCAGCAATCACATTAGATAAAGTAGTTTGGAAAACCAGGGAAGGATCCGCAGAGGGCGTCCCAGTATCACAATCATCCCCAGAAGGGGTTAAATCAGCCTGAGGCATATCCTCTTCCATAGGGCCCTGCCCATTGAGATCTGTATTAGGCATAATCACAGCCTGCCTCTAGATCTATGGCCCCTTTGAGTAGTGATAGGGTTAATTTGAAAAACACTAATCCTACGCTATGCACTCCGCTGGTGAGGATTTTCCCCAGCCAGGGAGAGGAACTAGAGTGGGGACAGAAAAAACCTGACAGAGGTAGGAGCCGGAGAGAAGAGGGGCCGCCGAGCACAGGAGCCGGAGAGCAGATGCCGAGCAGAGGTTCGCCGAGACTCCGGAGCGCCGCACTGACCGGAAGCGGAAGCGCCCGAGATCTCGCGAGATCTCGGGCGGAACGAAGCGCGGCAAGCAGGAGCGCCGGCGGCAAGATCAGAGGTGAGCCGCGGCGCGAAAAAGGAAGCCAATGGGGGGGGGAGACCGAGGGGGAGTGCGCAGGTGAAAAGGGCTGAGAGAAAAACTCAGCAGACGCCAAGAGCAAAACCCGATAAGGGGAGGGACAGACAGAAGGGGATGATAACCCCAAAGGATATAATCGGAACACAGGGTACTCCTGAATAACAGGGTCACCAGAGCTGTGCTTAAGGAAAAACACAGCACCAGACAATGGGAGATTCCACAAACAACCTGCAAACAATAGAATACCCCATAAACCCCAAAAAAGGGGGAAAAAACCACAATAAGAGAAAACAGTAATAGTAATCAGACAAATATCACAGGTACTTATCTCTGCGGTCAGCAGCAAAGAAAGAGGAGGATTTGAAGGCGGTGTGGCCTGTTATAGAGAGACTATGGGGAGGGGCTGATGACATGTGTCAATATTTTTATTTGTTCTTTGCTGCTATTGGTCAGAGTAAAGAAGGAGAATAGCAATATGAGCCTCCGGGTCTTGTAATAAAATCTGTCTATCTGCTCTTTTTCTAAATTCTTTGTCCTGCTCACTGAGATGGCAGCACATGGTCAGTTCCATCCTTCAACTGCTACCGGCTGCTCCAGGAAGGACATGTCCCCTGAGCTGCCAGCTTGACATAAATCTAGCAGAGCAATTGGAGCAATGAATGGAGAGTTCTCTAGATTCATGTGAGGTACAAGGCTGGTTGTAAGTTCATGGCATGTACGATATAATATCTAATTAAGGCCTCATGCACACGGCGGTTGTCTTGGTCCCCATCCGAGCCGCCGTTTTGGCGGCTCGGATGCGGACCAATTCACTTCAATGGGGCCGCAAAAGATGCGGACAGCACTCCATGTGCTGTGCGCATCTGTTGCCCCGTTCCGTGGCCCCGCAACGCAAAAAAAATAAAAATAACATGTCCTCTTCTTGTCCATGCTTTGGGGACAAGAATAGGCAGTTATATGTAAAGGCTGTCTGTGCCGTTCCGCAAATTGCGGAACGCGCACACGGACGCCATTCGTGTTTTGCGGATCTGCGATTTGCGGACCGCAAAACACACCACGGTTGTGTGCATGCGGCCTAATCATGGGATAATCCCTTTAAATCTGCTGTATAGATATAAGTTCTGTGTCAGTTTGGTGGATGTCTCTTGAGTGCTATAACCTACCCCTGGTTGAGCAACTTTCTTGTCTCTCATGTCTTTCCATACCATGCTTTGATCCGTTTGGAGTCTGTCTGTGCCCTAGTTATAGTCATAGTCCTAGTTTATAGTTTGTTCTTGGATAGTTATGATTTGTCACATTTTGAATTCTGTTGTTTGCCATAGTCTGATCCATGTCACATTCTGAATCCTGTTCTGGTTTGTTTGCTGTTCTGTGTGTTGTCTGGATCCCATCCTAGTTCTTGACCGATCCATCTTGCTTAGGGTACTTTCACACTAGTGTTTTTCTTTTCTGGCACTGAGTTCCGTCATAGGGGCTCAATACCGGAAAAGAACTGATCGGTTTTATCCCCATGCATTCTGAATGGAGAGAAATCCGTTCAGGATGCATCAGGATATCTTCAGTTCAGTCACTGAACGGCGTTTTGGATGGAGGAAATACTGCAGCATGCTGCGGTATTATCTCCGTCCAAAATTCTGGATCAGTTGCCAGAATGCTGCATCCAGCATTAATTTACATTGAAATGTATTAGTGCCGGATCAGGCATTAAAAATACCGCAATGCGCAGACCGGTAAAAATGTCAAAAAATATATATAACGGATCCGTTTCTCCGGATGACATCCGGAGAGACGGATCCGTTCTTGCAATGCATTTATAAGACGAATCCGCATCCGGATCCATCTACAAATGCTGTCCATTTGCAGATTGGCGGATCCGACAGGCAGGTCAGGCGACGTAACTGCTTTCTGGATCACTCTGCCGCAAGTGTGAAAGTAGCCTTAGTTTCTGTATATTTTTGCTGTGTTTGAACCATGTCCCAGTCCGTCTTGCCAAGCTCTGCTAAATCTGTACTGTGCCTAAGTTCCTGTAGTCCATGTGTCCATGTGCATAAAGCCTGCATGTCTGGCTCATGTGGTCCATTCGCTTAGGTTCCTGATTCTGTTTGCCTGACAGTGCTCCGTGTTTTGTGTCATGCCATGGATTCGCCTGTATTCTGCCTGGTTCCTGATTATGCCATGCCGGTGTCTCTGGTGTTTTCACTAGAGTCTCTGACCACAGTAGGTCAGCTGCCAAGTACACTAGGACCATCCCAGGAGGTAGAGTTGTGGTCGCTAACCTGCAGCAAAGTCCACATCCCTGTACAGGGGTTAAAGGGTGACTACCATATTCCCACAAAGTTAAACAATACTGGATAGATTTTTTAAGCCGAGTTGTCAATTACTACATAATAAAGCAGCAAAGCAAGGAATATTTCCAGGAGTTGTATCTTGCTACATGAAGAGTGTAAGGGCTTGCTGCTTTTCAACATTCCAGTGTTCACTTACCACTTTTGTGGAACTAGTTGTACTTTCATTTGGTTCTAATTTGTGGTGATATTGGTTGCAGATGTTACATATACAGTATCTTGCAAAGATGTGCAATTTTCCCTGTCAGGATAGAAATACCCGGGTGTACAACTGTTCAGGATAAGTAACTTGGCCAGCGTAATCAACAGATCTCAGCCCTATTGCGTTATATAGAAGCATCTTGACCGCTTAGGACAAAAAGAAGGACCGAAAAATTTCTGCAGTTACCTCATCAAATAGACAGGTAGAATGCCAAACGTCTGCAAAGCTGTAAATGCTGCAAAATGAGGATTCCTGGATAGAGGTAATTTAAACAGTACTATTTTTTTCAATCAGAAAATCAATATTTCTGGCCTTTACACATTTAAATGCTAAATACAATTATGAGTTTCTAATGCAAATTGTTAAATTGATAGAATAACAAGGCAGCACTTCAAAAGTATCAGTGAGAAAAAGGGTACATACACATGGGGAGTAAATAGTTGAGAGAGGCATACATCATTTTAAGGTGTATTCGTGCATATCAATTAGACATAGATAAGTACGATTGATAGGAGTCCCAGCCACTTGGACCTACACTGATCCCAGGGTCAAGGAGATCCTGGGTCTTCATTCTTGGTGGAGGGTTGGTAGCACATGTGTGAACGAGCTTGTCTACCCCTGAAACCCCAGATCAGTTAATGGCAAGTTTGATAAGCTCATACATTGATGGGGGGGGGGGGGGGGGAGCAGTTTAGGGAGGTGCTAATGGACTTATACCTCACTAAGTAAACTAAGACAAGTATGACTTACTGGGCTTCCAGAAATTAGCCTACTGTAGGTGAACCATACTAACATTACTAACATTCAGTATTTAGGCCTCATGCACACGACAGTATTTTTTCACGGTCCACAAAAACGGGGTCCGTAGGTCCGTGATCCATGACCGTTTTTTCGTCCGTGGGTCTTCCTTGATTTTTGGAGGATCCACGGACATGAAAAAAAAAGTCGTTTTGGTGTCCGCCTGGCCGTGCGGAGCCAAACGGATCCGTCCTGAATTACAATGCAAGTCAATGGGGACGGATCTGTTTGACGTTGACACAATATGGTGCAATTGCAAACGGATCCGTCCCCCATTGACTTTTAGTGTAAAGTCAGGAGTCCCTTTATACCATCGGATCAGAGTTTTCTCCAATCCAATGGTATATTTTAATTTTGAAGCGTCCCCATCACCATGGGAACGCCTCTATGTTAGAATATACTGTCGGATATGAGTTACATCGTGAAACTCAGATCCGACAGTATATTCTAACACAGAGGCGTTCCCATGGTGATGGGGACGCTTCAGGTTAGAATATACTAAAAAACTGTGTACATGACTGCCCCCTGCTGCCTGGCAGGTGCTGCCAGGCAGCAGGGGGCAGACCCCCCCCCCTGTTTTTAACTCATTGGTGGCCAGTGCAGCCGCCCCCTCCCCCCCCCTGTAGTTAACTCATTGGTGGCCAGTGGGCCCCCCCTCCCTCCCCTGTAGTTAACTCGTTGGTAGCCAGTGGGCCCCCCCTCCCTCCCCTGTAGTTAACTCGTTGGTGGCCAGCCCCCCCCTCCCTCCCCTGTAGTTAACTCATTTGTAGCCAGTGGCCCCCCTCCCTCCCCTGTAGTTAACTCGTTGGTAGCCAGTGGGCCCCCCCCCTCCCTCCTCTGTAGTTAGCTCGCTGGTGGCCAGCCCCCCCTCCCTCCCCTGTAGTTAACTCATTTGTAGCCAGTGGGCCACCCCCTCCCTCCCCTGTAATTAACTCGTTGGTGGCCAGCCCCCCCTCCCCTGTAGTTAACTCATTGGTGGCCAGTGGGCCCCCCCTCCCTCCCCTGTAGTTAACTCGTTGGTGGCCAGTGGGCCCTCTCCCCTCCCTCCCCCCTAATTAAAATCTCCCCCCTATCATTGGTGGCAGTGGAGAGTACCGATCGGAGTCCCAGTTTAATAGCTGGGGCTCCGATCGGTAACCATGGCAACCGGGACGCTACTGCAGTCCCGGTTGCCATGGTTACTTAGCAATTTGTAGAAGCATCATACTTACCTGCGAGCTGCGATGTCTCTGACCGGCCGGGAGCTCCTCCTACTGGTAAGTGACAGATCATTAGGCAATGCACCGCACAGACCTGTCACTTACCAGTAGGAGGAGCTCCCGGCCGGACACAGACATCGCAGCTCGCAAGTAAGTATAATGCTTCTACAAATTGCTAAGTAACCATGGCAACCGGGACTGCAGTAACCATGGCAACCGGGACTGGCTACCAATGAGTTAACTACAGGGGAGGGAGGGGGCAGTCATGTACACAGTTCTTTTAGTATATTCTAACTAGAAGCGTCCCCATCACTATGGGAACGCCTCTGTGTTAGAATATACTGTCGGATCTGAGTTTTCACGAAGTGAAAACTCAGCTCTGAAAAAGCTTTTATGCAGACGGATCTTCGTATCCGTCTGTATGAAAGTAACCTACGGCCACGGACACGGATGCTAATCTTGTGTGCATCCGTGTTCTTTCACGGAACCATTGACTTGAATGGGTCCGTTAACCGTTGTCCGTCAAAAAAATAGGACAGGTCCTATTTTTTTGACGGACAGGATACACGGATCACGGTCTCGGCTGCAAAACGGTGCATTTTCAGATTTTTCCATGGACCCATTGAAAGTCAATGGGTCCGCGAAAAAAAACGGAAAACGGCACAACGGATGCACACAACGGTCGTGTGCATGAGGCCTTACTCCTAGACGGCTTCTGATAACACGTTTAGAGTATATCTAATAAGTTATTAATTGGTGAGAAAACTCTTTTAAAGGACCTGATCGATCAAGCTTGATAACCAAATGCATAAAACCGACAGTAAAGACCATTAAAAAAAATTGCTAATCTCTAGTTACTATTGTTATTGCATACCATATAAGTAATATTAGACACAAAATGTGCTATTATATCTACTGATGTACTATCATCCTTTAGTAAGAAGAGAATTTATTAAAATAAAAGATACAATTAATTGTGGATTATTGAAGCAATAATTGCATACAGTACAATATTAAAGATGTAAAAATACTGAAAGAATTCACAGTAAAATGCAATATGAGAATAAATGTCATAGTAAGGAATATGTTCCATTTTATGCGGTATTATTCTCTAGTTAGTGGTTAGCAATGAAAGGAACATAATAGTGGAGATATTATATGTACACGGCATTCAATAGCAATACGTCCGTATGACAGTTTAGAACGTAAATCACACATTTTCCATCAGCATTTTCTGTAGACACGCCATCGGTCCGCCCCACAAAATATTCTTCCAACCCTTTCTGTGTATGCATCTTGTTTTCTTAAAAAACAGGAAAGTACCTGAAAGTTTGACGTTTCGATAACTTTCAAAACCTTTGAAAGCCAAATTGCTGAACATTAGTCAGAGTCTAAAAATAATTAAAATTAATACAACCTGCAATAAAGTTCTGGTAATTATGGTAAATTCATACCGTTTGTTAGAAATGGCCTATCTGTGCTGTAATTTATTTCGCGAGATTATTTCTTGTTGTTACGCAGTGTTACTTTCATTTCAGCACACGTCCGACGACCCCGTAGGCATTGGAATTGAAGGTACACAGGTATTGTGCAATTGTTGAATACACATGAATAGTGAGTATGTGATACACTGATGTTAAACGTCTCCCTCATATAATTTTTTTCTTGAGGGGGGAGGAGGGGGGCAGTAAAAAGACAAGATGTAAAAGACCTCCTTCTGCCAATGCACATGCATTAGACAGTATACAGTATATTAAACACATTAAAACACAGTTAGGAGGCACAGAAATTAGGCAAAAAAATGCTAAACAGAAGAAAAACACACTAAACTTTGCTTATGGTGTACAACAGATTATAATTAGAGATGAGCGAATCGAAGTTGACAAAGTGGAATTCGATCCGAATTTCAGGAAAAATTCTATTCGCACAGAATCTGAATTTCCTCACACATAGTGGTAACGAATCACATTTTTTCCTAAAATGGCTGCTGCACGTGTGAGGACATGGAGCAAAGAACTCTGGGAATGCAGGATCACCCATAATGCCATGCATGCAGCCAATCAGCAGCCAGCCCTGTGATGTCACAGCCCTATAAATAGCCTCAGCCATCTTGGATTCTGCCATTTTCCAGTGTACTTAGTGCAGGGAGAGACGTCAGCTGGCTCTAGGGACAGTGCTAGAAAAAACTTCATTGTGCTAATAAAATGATTTACAAGTGCAGGGAAAGATTATTCAAGATGTAGGAAAAGGATAGGGAGGAATCATTCCACAGCATTTATGCAGAACAGGGTTCAGTAGAGGAGGTTACAGATTGGGTAATAGGAACAATCCTATTACACCTTGCTGCACTGACTGCGGATCCAAATTGCCATTATACAGCTCTGTAATTCCATCAAACTGTTCTTGTTATTGGGGTGCAAGTGCTGTTTGATAAAGCCATTAACAGGGTTTATTACAAGGAACTATTTCTATGTCTTATTTGCCCCTGTGTGGTGCAGTTATATGTTCTAAAGCATTTTTTGGTTTGTATTAGTAGGAAAAAAAGGGCTTCTTAGCCATTGTGTGGTGAAGTGTGAAAATTACAGCCCTTTTTGGCGTGTATTAGTGGCAAAAGAAAAATATCATTGCCGTTCAGCAGTGAAGTTATATTTTCTGAAGCCCTATTTGTCGTGTATTAGTGGCAAAAGAAAAATATATTTGCAGTTCAGCGGTGCAGTTATATGTCCTAAAGCCTTTTGTGGAGTGTATAAGTGGAAAAAAGAAATATATATTTGCCGTTCATCGGTGCAGTTATATATATATATATATATTTTTTTTTATAATTGTATATTTATTAGAGAGTGAAGAAATGACAAAGCATATCCACAGCAGATCTATGCACATTAGTACAAAGTATGAGGTATAACATGTAAAGCATCGTATTCACAGTAACTAGGCATTAATACATTCAGTAATATTCTATAACAGAAAGAGGAATGTCAAATATTAGGATGACAATAAAGTGCACAGAAGAAAGATAAACTATGTCTGTCTTTAATCAGTCCATTATAGGACCATTGAATAACAAGACAAGACAAACGACAAAGACACAATAGGGAGGTGGGGGCGGGTCGGAGATACACCATTCTCGCCAGCTCTCTAAGGATGTCTCATAGCCCAGTAATCGTCCCAGGGATCCCATATGGCATTGAAGAGAGCAATTTTGTCCTGAAACATAGCTGTGGAGTATTCCAGGGTTCGGACTTCCATCACCCTAGCATACAAATCAGAGACCCATGGTGGTTCAGGGCTTTTCCAACATTGAGGTATTAGACAACGGGCGGCTGTAAGTATCATTAGTAGTAACTTAAGTGAGTGTTTTTTTAACTTGACGAGGTACCACATTAAGCAGGAAGGACATAGGGTCAGGCTGGATTTCCACTGCAAAAATGTCACTTAGAAGTGACACTCCAGTCCAGTAGGGGCGTATCTTGGGACAGTCCCAATAGATATGAGGCAGTGTACCCCTATGTAACCCGCACCTCCAGCACTCTCTCAGAACTACCAGATTCATTCTATGGAGGAGGTCAGGAGTGTGATACCGATGCATCAAAATTTTATATTGGTTCTCCTGATGTAGTACCGCCATTGAGGATTTTGCTGCCCTCCTCCACAGTGTGTCCGGCAGAGTCTTCCCCAGGTATTCCTCCCACTGTACCATGTAGGAGTGCCGTTGGACCCGATCAGGAAAGGGGGGTCAGTAATATGGAATAGATTTCAGAAATCAAACCCTTCGTGTGTACCCCTTCCCTACAAAGGCATTTAAAGGCAGTCGGGAGGGAGACTGTAACCTCCGAGAAAATGGACCGGACAAAGTGACTAATTTGGATATAAAAGTAATTGGAGGAGGAAGGGAGATCATATTTGCTCTGGAGGGTTGGAAAAGGCAAGAGGTCCCTAGTGAAGGGGTCTACAATATCTGCAAACCTGAACACCCCTCATTGAAACCATGGTCTCGTCGTGGATGCGGTAAGACTAGTGGGGAGCTTAGGGTGATATAGAAAGAAGGTCATGGCGGAGTGGATAGACACTAGAGGGAACCGACGACTACATAGCTGCCATATGGATCTAGTGCAGGCCATGGGCCCTAAAAGATCCCTATTTGGCAGGGCGCAATGAGATCCTGACCATAGCATAGAGTTGGGATGAATCTGGGCTAGCCAGAGTCTTTCTATCTGGACCCAGACAGAGTACAGGTGCAGAGAAGCCCAGGCCGTGACATAGCGTAATTGGGCTGCCCAATAATATTTGGACAGGTCCGGTACCCCTAACCCACCCCGGTGCTTACTTGATAGGAGGACTGACCTTGGGATTCTACGACGTTTCCCCGCCCATATGAATCTAAGGAGCTGAGATTGGGTGGATCTCAGGTCCCTAAGGGGGACCGCAATCGGAAGAGTTTCAAAGAGGTATAGTAGCTTGGGCAATATTGTCAGTTTAGTCGCGGCAATGTGTCCCAGGAGAGACAGCGGGAGAGAGTGCCACTTATCCAGTAGACCCCTGATTTCTGCCTATATGCGTGGGAAGTTGGCTTTATAAAGATTCCCATATCGGGGTGTAAGATCAACACCCAAGTATCGCGAGGAATCCCGCTTCCATTGGAAAGAGAAGTTCATCTTAATAGAGTTCAGGACTGCCTGAGGTACATTGAGGGTGAGTTTTATGGGTGTTGACCTTATACCCCGAGAGCCGACCGAATTCCTGTAGAATGGAGTGGAGATTTGGTAGGGAAACATGAAGTTTGGTAAGGGTAAGGAGGATGTCATCTGCGTATATAGACAATTTGAATTCCTTAACCCTAACCTGAACCCCTCTGATATCCGGGCAGGATCTGATTTTGGCCGCCAGGGGCTCGATACACATAGCAAATAATAGAGGAGACAAGCGGCACCCTTGTCTCGTCCCGTTGGCAATGCGTATGGGGCGAGACTGGGCATGAGAGAGTTTGATTGTCGCTGTGGGGGAAGAGTATAAGCTACGTGTGGCGTGAACGAAGGTGCCACAAAGACTGTATGCTTGCAGTGTAGCAAAGAGGAATGGCCAGCTTAAACGGCGTCTAAACTAAGAAGTAGCGCCTCCTCCCCCAAGCGAGATACAACATCTATCAGGTCAATGCTTCTCCGGGTGTTATCAGCTCCCTGGCGGCCTGGGACAAACCCCACCTGGTCTTTATGGATCAGGGCGGGGAGGAAAACATTTAGTTGGGAGGCCAGGACTTTGGTATAGATCTTAAGGTCTGAGTAAAGCAGGGCAATGGGCATGTAATTTTGGCATTCGTGGGGATCTTTCCGAGGTTTCGGGATCATTGTGAGATAAGAGTGGGACATCGGCGCAGGTACTGTGTTGCCGGCTAGAAAATGGTTAAAAAGGGTCACTAAGTGAGGGGTTAGTTCGGTCTTGAAAGTCTTATAGTATTTATATGAAAAGCCGTCAGGTCCTGGGGATTTACCTTCAGGCAATTGGTCTACTATTTCCCCTATCTCTTCCGGAGTGACCGGACAATTAAGGATGGAGAGATCGGAGGCTGTCAGGGTATGAAGGTGACAGGAGGCTCAGAGACAGACTGGAGTGTACTGTCTCTGAGTCCCTCATCGGAGGGGAGGCCAGAGGGTAGATTGTACAGGGCAGTGTAGTAGGTCGAGAACGTCTTCGCTATCACCCTAGGGTCATAGTGAATTGTTACATCTGCCCCCTTAATAGCACTTGGACTTGCTTGGGGAGTGCGGTTGTCTGGCCTGTAGCGTGTGTGGTTTGTTCCCCCAGGCATAGAAACGCTGTCGCGTCTAAAGCAATAGCTTGTTGACACAACCTAAAGCTAGAGCTTTAGTTGGGCTCTAGTGTCGACAATTTGTCTGAGTGTGTAGCGCGAGGGACAAGCAGCCATCTTGCCTTTAGGGTTTGTAGGCGGGAGGTAAGAGTCTTGACCAGGGCAACCGAGTCCCTCTTTAGTCTAGAGCTTATCCCAATACAATGACCCCTCATGACCGCCTTATGGGCCTCCCACAGAGGACGAACATCTGCCACTGACCCATCATTCAAAGCAAAGTAGGACTTCAAATGTTTGCGAAGTTCCTCCCTAGTAATGGACTGCTTCAAAAGGGAGTCATTAAGTCTCCAGTGGCATTGGCGGACATGACCCGATCCACTACTAATGTCGATCATTACTGGGGCATGATCGGACCAGGTAATTTGGCCCATATCCACCCCCTCCAATAACCGGAGGGTCGATATTGTACCAAAAAAATAGTCTATACGGGTGTGGGATCCGTGTGGGGCAGAGTAAAAGGAGAAGGATCTGTAAGTTGGGTGGGAGAGACGCCAGAGGTCATACAGGGAATACTTCCGCACTAATTTATGAAAGTCCCTAGCCAAGCGCTGCTGTGTCGCGTGCACCGGCCTACCCGGTAAAGCCAGGCGATCCATTGAGTCAGAGAAAACGACATTAAAGTTCCTGCCCAGAAGTACCAAAGGCTCTGGAGAGTCCGCTCCTTCAACAAAAACCTTGCAGAAAATTCCACCGAGAAAGCGGATCTGCGAAGTATTTGGGGCATAAATGTTATATAAAGTGATGGTTTTATCTGCTAAGTGACTGTGGAGAATAATATAACGCCCCTGGGGGTCCAGCGTTGAGGATTCAACTCTGAGGGGACACTGCGTGGATATCAAGATGGCGACCCCCGCCTTCCTACGGCAATGAGTAGCCGAGTAAGCAATAGGGTACAAGGTAAAACGGAAGGAGGAGCCGCCATCAAAGTGTATTTCCTGCAGTAACACAAAGTCTGCTTTAAGGGATTTCAGTTCCAAAAGCAAGAGCTTCCTCTTGGCATTGGAGTTGAGCCCCATGACATTGAAAGTTACACACTTCACTATGAGGATATGAGATATATATTATATGCAAGATACAGCTCACCATAATATTCTGTGTGTGTCAGCGGTGTCACACTAATGGAGCAACAGGTCACGGGTTAAATTGAGATGTACGATCCCCACAGACAAGGGAGTTCAGGCACCTATAATAGGAGAAAAATGGAAGAAACAAGAAGGAGGGGGAGGGAGACAGGACAAGACAACACAAAATCTGACAAATAAGTAAGAGTAAATAACTATTCCCAGGGAGGGAGTCCCTGCCAGGGGAAAACAAAAATCCCCTCAGGGGGTAAGAGTGTCGGAGACCAGCAGGTCAAGGCCGGCCAGAGAGTAAATCTCAGAAAACTTATATAAAAAAACAAAGAACTATAAGGGCCCTACGGAGAGCCCGCACCGTAAAGGACCAGAAAAAAGTAGTCAGCAACTGGCCAAACAATACTGATAGATGACCCATATACTGATTCATCAGAGTCCAATGTCCCTGTGAACCTAGAGGGGGTAAGAGCATGGCTCAGGACTGCCATTTCCTCCA
Source organism: Bufo gargarizans (assembly GCF_014858855.1). NCBI lineage: Eukaryota > Metazoa > Chordata > Amphibia > Anura > Bufonidae > Bufo > Bufo gargarizans. Next base: position 232,810,274 of record NC_058080.1, on the reverse strand, counting down.
GGCCAGGAGCGGTCAGGCAGGCGGACGTTGTCCTGATGACAGAGGAGACCGCGGGGAAGAGGACGCACTTGAACCTGGTTTTCTTTTCCTGGCGACAGGTGACCAAGTGCGTGATGGCCAAGGTGCTGGGGACTCAAACTCCCAATCAGAGATGTCAGGTATAGGGATTCCCAGCGACTTGCAAAAAGGGTGAAGATCCGTGAAGGAACGGAGAGTCTCTGTTCTTCCCTGATGACGGACCACCAGGGCAAATGGGAATCCCCAGCGATAGGCGATCTGGCGGTTCCTGAGTGATGCAAGAAGAGGTTGAAGGTGTCTTTTTTTCTGGAGCGTAAACCAGGAAAGTCAGGAAACAGCTGCACAGGAGCGCCATCAAAGTCAAGGTTGCGCAGGGATCGTGCTTTAGCATGGCTTCTTTAAGGGCAAAGTCGTGGACGCAGCAAATTACGTCCCTGGGAAGGGCAGCGGAGCCCTTGGGCTTGAGTGCCCTGTGCGCCCTGTCCAGCTTGATCTTATGCGAGGGTGGGTGCCCCAAGACCATATTAAACATGGCTTCTAGCGTGGCAAAGAGGTCTTCCTCTCCAGATGCTTTTGGTAGGCCACGTATCCTTATATTAGTGCCGTCCCATGCCCGAAGTACAGCTGTTTGGGCAGAGATAGATTCATGAAGAGCAGAAACGTACTGCCTGGTGTCATCATGGGCATTTTCCAGAGAGTCCACCCGATCCACCACTAGTTTGATATCAGTGCGGACTGCTGCAATCTCGGCCCTGCAGGCTTCTGTAACTTCAGAGATAAGGGCCCGAAAATCCTCCTTTGTAGGAAAACGGCTAAAGTAGCTCGCCCAAGGTTGTTGGGGCTCAGGTGAGGTTGATGGGCCCGTAACAGTGAGTGGTGGAGGGCTTGGTGATCTGGCCAACATGTCAGAGGGCAGAGGGGAGCTGCTATCCCCTTTATCCAGCACAGGGGGGGACGGGGGAGGCTTGTCAGGCCGGGGTTTTTGCAGGGGGGGAGCCCCAATATGGCTAGGTGTGTGGGCCACAGGGGTAGGATCCCAAACCTAAGGGGAGACCCGGTACCTGTGTGCTCTGTCTCTTTACGCGGAACGGATCAAGGGGCCGCCATGACTGTGTCCACACGTCCAGGGCAGCAGGGGGGAGCTGCAGAGCCGATAATCCACACGGGGGAGCCGCGGGTAAGGCTTCAGACTCCTGTGTAAAACTAGCAGAGGACCACTGCTGTACCAATCTGCGCTCGCTGTCTGAAGCGCAGGAGACAGGAGGAGGGAGGGAGGAATGGCGGGAGGCCCTATGTGACCTGGTGTGGCGCGCGGGAGCGCCGATCCGGGCGCTCGCTCCCAGAACTGATGGATGGTCCTGGCAGGTGAGGGGGACTGAGGGGGGAGAGGGGTTCTCCTGGGTCTAGTTTTCTTCCCCATGTGGGCCAGTTGCAGGCCAGTTAATTGCGGTGCGGGCAGGAGCCGGTCTTTCAAGCGGCCATCTCCTTGTCATGGAACCATGAACCAGACGTACAACAAGAGATAAGTGGAAAATAAGAAGGTTTTATTGAAGAGCAAGCCGTAAGCAAAGTCCGAACGGATGGCTAAACCGAAGCAGGGTCTTGCGGAGACAGAGGTCAGGAACCAGAAGGGTAGTCAGACGAAGCCAGGAACAGGAACCAACGGGGTAGTCAGACGAAGCCGGAATCAGGAACCAACGGGGTAGTCAGACGAAGCCGGAATCAGGAACCAACGGGGTAGTCAGACGAGGCCAGGATCAGGAACCAGAAGCAGCAGCAGTCTTAGAAGCATGTGAACACAGGAGGACCAAGCAAGGAACTGAAGCCACAGACCTCCTATATATATGAGCTGGGCATCCAGCTCCTCCCAGTGGGAAGGAGGAGCCGCAGGGTGGGAGGCTACAAGAAAACCCAGAAACCAAGATGGCCGCCAGCACATGTCAAACGAAGGGAACAGCAAGGAGGTAAGACCATGACAGTACCTCCCCCTCAAGGGCCCCTCCTCCGCGGAGTAAGGAACGGTTTCTGAGGGAAGCGTGCGTGGAAGGCTCGGAGCAAAGCAGGAGCATGGACATCTGCGGAGGGAACCCAGGAACGCTCCTCTGGACCATAACCACGCCAATGGACCAAAAACTGCACCCGGCCGCGGACCAGGCGTGAGTCCAGGATATTGCTCACCTCATACTCCTCACGATTGCCCACTTGGACCGGACGAGGCCGAGGAATCGAGGAAGTGAAACGATTACACACCAGTGGCTTCAACAGGGAGACATGAAACACGTTGGAGATCCGCATGCCAGGAGGAAGCGCAAGGGCATAGGCTACCGGGTTTACCCTGCGAAGCACTCGGAAGGGACCAACAAAGCGAGGCGCCAGCTTGGGAGTGGGCACTCGAAGGTTGAGGTTGCGGGTGGACAACCATACGCGGTCTCCGACCTGGTAGGAAGGAGCGGGCGCTCGTCTGCGATCAGCCTGGAGTTTCTGGCGCTGCGCAGAGACCTCAAGGGACCTCTGGATCTGTACCCAAGAAGCACGTAGGACGGAAAGGTGATCCTCCACAGCCGGAATATCCTGGGGAGAGAATACCTCCGGTAACACGGCAGGTTGGAACCCATAATTGGCCATGAAGGGAGACGTCCCAGAGGAAGAGTTCACTGCCGTGTTCCTGGCAAACTCAGCCCAAGGCAGGAGGTCAACCCAATTGTCTTGGTGATCGGAGACATAGCAACGAAGGAATTGCTCCAAGGCCTGATTGGATCGTTCTGCGGCCCCATTGGACTGAGGGTGGTAGGCCGAGGAGAAAGAGAGATGAATCCCCAACTGGGAGCAAAAGGCGCGCCAGAACCTGGACACAAACTGACTCCCCCGATCCGACACAATCTCCTTGGGCAAACCGTGCAACCGGAAGACCTCCCTGGCAAAAATCGAGGCCAACTCTTGTGCAGAGGGTAACTTCTTGAGAGGAACACAGTGGCACATTTTGGAAAACCGATCCACAATCATGAGAATGACCGTATGGCCTCGGGATGCAGGGAGGTCCACAATGAAATCCATCCCCAGGTGTGACCATGGACGCTCCCCGGTGGCTATGGGTTGCAAAAGGCCCAACGGAAGGTGCCGAGGGGACTTACTCTGGGCACAAACGGAGCATGCCGCTACATATGCGGCGATGTCGGAACGTAGAGAAGGCCACCAGAACAGACGTGAAACCGCCCAGGACAGCTGATTCTTTCCAGGGTGCCCCGCGGCCTTGGAGTTATGGTAGGTTCGCAACAACCGAGTGCGCAACTCCTCAGGCACAAAACATCTGCCGTTGGGTCTCCCAGAGGGAGCACCAGATTGAGCCGCCAAAATCTGCTCACCCAGAGGAGAAGTCAGGCTGGTGCGAATAGCGGCCAGGATCTGATTCGGGGGTATGACCGTAGTCGGAATCGACTCCTCCCCGGACAGCTCGGAGTACTGCCGTGATAAGGCATCCGCTCTGATGTTCTTGGAGCCGGGTAGGTAGGAGACCACGTAATTAAAACGTGACAAGAACAGAGCCCATCTGGCCTGACGTGGTGTCAATCTCTTGGCCTCAGAGAGGTAGGTCAGATTCTTGTGGTCCGTCAGGATGAGAACCGGAACCACCGAGCCCTCGAGCAAGTGCCTCCATTCTTTAAGGGCCTGCACGATGGCCAATAACTCCCTGTCACCAATCTGATAGTTGCACTCCGCGGAAGACAGTTTCCGGGAGTAAAACCCACAAGGAAGCAGAGGACCCTCTGGTGTTCTACGCTGAGACAGGAGGGCGCCTACTCCCGTCTCAGACGCGTCCACCTCGAGGACAAAAGGCAACCCAGGGTTGGGATGCGACAGAATCGGAGCCGACACAAAGGCGGACTTTAGAGCCTCAAAAGCTCGGATGGCCTCGAGCGGCCAGACCTGAGGATTACTGCCCTTCCTGGTCAGATCCGTGAGAGGCTTGGCTAGCATGGAAAAGTCCCTGATGAACTTCCGATAATAATTGGCGAAGCCCAAAAAGCGCTGCAGGGCACGAAGCCCACTGGGCTGGGGCCACTGTAAGACAGCCGAAACCTTCTCAGGATCCATGGAGAACCCCTCAGCGGAAATGATGTAACCTAAGAAGGTTACCTGGGATCGGTGAAATTCGCATTTCTCAAGCTTACCGAACAGCTTGTTCTCTCGTAAGCGTTGCAACACTCGTCTGACATCCAGAATGTGGGCCTCCATGGATGCAGAATATACCAAGATGTCATCCAAATAGACCACCACACACTGCTGCAACAGGTCACGGAAAACATCGTTGATGAATTCCTGGAAGACTGCGGGCGCATTGCACAACCCAAAGGGCATAACCAAGGATTCATAATGACCGGTCCTGGTGTTAAACGCGGTCTTCCACTCATCGCCCGCCTTGATCCTTACCAGGTTATATGCCGCCCTCAGGTCGAGTTTGGTAAAGACCGTGGCCCCTTTGAGGCGATCGAACAGCTCGGAAATCAAGGGTATCGGGTAAGCGTTCTTGATCGTGATGCGATTGAGACCCCTGTAATCGATGCAAGGCCTCAACTCGCCGCCCTTCTTTTTCACAAAGAAAAATCCAGCCCCTGCCGGGGACGAGGATTTGCGAATGTGTCCGCGTGAAAGCGCCTCCCTCACGTACTCCTCCATGGCCTCATTCTCCGCTACCGACAGTGGATAGACTTTGCCACGAGGAGGAACGGCACCGGATTGTAACTCTATGGCACAATCGTATGGGCGGTGCGGAGGTAGGGCAACCGCGCGCACCTTATCGAATACATCCCGGTACTCTTCGTATTCAGGAGGCAACAGAGAGTCCGAGGAAGTACACAGCAACTTGACAGGCCCATGGATGCAACTAGCCCCACACTGCGGTGACCACGAGAGGATCTCGACCGATCTCCAATCGAAAGTCGGATTATGCTTCTGGAGCCAGGGGTACCCCAAGACCACCGAGTAGTGTGGAGACGAAATAACCTGGAGACAGACCGACTCTCTGTGAACGGCACCAATGGCTATCCCCACTGGAAGGGTCTCATGAGTCACGTGTGGCGGCAGAAGGGGTCTGCCGTCTATCGCCTCAAGAGCCAGTGGGGAACCTCGAGGCTGCAGAGGAATGGAATTGGCGGCAACGAACACTCTATCAATGAACAAACCACCAGCACCAGAGTCCACCAACGCCTGGGTCGTCACCGAGCCCCCGACCCAGGAGAGGACAACCGTGATCAGTGGTTTGTCAACACGGGAAACCGGGGACGAGGAGACTCCACCCAAGATCTGCCCCCGACAGGACCTCAGGTGCGAGCGTTCTCCCGGACGGTTCGGACATGCCAACCGAAAATGCCCACCGAGACCACAGTACATGCATCGGCCCTCGCGTCTCCGGAGTACCCTCTCCCCCTCAGACAGGCGAGCAAACCCCCGCTGCATGGGTTCACCCCCAGACAAGTCATCCCCAGGAGGCGTGGGAGGAGAGGGAGGCACGGGTGGGACAGCAAACGTAGGCGCCAATCTGTTAGGAGACCTCCGCAGGCTCTCCTTAAAGGAAGGTCCTCTCCCTGAGTCTGGTGTCAATCAAAATCAGGAAAGAAATAAGAGACTCGAGCTCCACTGGTAGGTCCTTAGCTGCAACCTCATCCTTCAAGGCATCCGAGAGACCATGAGAGAAAGCAGCGACCAGAGCCTCATTATTCCAGCCCACCTCTGCTGCCAGGGTACGAAACTCAATGGCGTATTCAGCTACGGATCGTGAACCCTGTCTGATGGACATAAGGAGCTTCGCAGCAGAGGCAGCACGAGCCGGCACATCGAATACCTTCCGAAGAGAAGCAACAAAACCGGAAAACTCGGCAACCACCGGATTGTTGTTCTCCCATAAAGGGCTGGCCCAGGCCAAGGCCTTGTCCGAGAGCAGCGAGATCAAGAAGCCCACCCTTGATCTCTCAGTAGGAAAGGCATGTGGCAGCAACTCGAAGTAAATGCCCACCTGGTTAAGGAAACCTCGGCACTGAGTTGGCTCTCCCCCAAAGCGCTGTGGAAGGGGGGCAGAACCGGTCATACCCTGAAACACCACAGGCGCAGCAACAGGTGTCAGGGTAGACTCTGGCGCAACAACCGGAGCGGCAGTAGGAGCGGGCCCAGGAGCGACAACCGACCCATCGGCAACGGAAGCTAAATGAGCCGTGCGTTCAAGCAGGGTTTGCAACGCCACAGCGAACCGACCCAACAGGTGATCCTGCTGATCAAGTCTGGCAACCAGCGTAGGTAGCGAGGGTGGCCCTGTACCGTCAGAATTCATGGCTTGGTCCTAATGTCATGGAACCATGAACCAGACGTACAACAAGAGATAAGTGGAAAATAAGAAGGTTTTATTGAAGAGCAAGCCGTAAGCAAAGTCCGAACGGATGGCTAAACCGAAGCAGGGTCTTGCGGAGACAGAGGTCAGGAACCAGAAGGGTAGTCAGACGAAGCCAGGAACAGGAACCAACGGGGTAGTCAGACGAAGCCGGAATCAGGAACCAACGGGGTAGTCAGACGAAGCCGGAATCAGGAACCAACGGGGTAGTCAGACGAGGCCAGGATCAGGAACCAGAAGCAGCAGCAGTCTTGGAAGCATGTGAACACAGGAGGACCAAGCAAGGAACTGAAGCCACAGACCTCCTATATATATGAGCTGGGCAGCCAGCTCCTCCCAGTGGGAAGGAGGAGCCGCAGGGTGGGAGGCTACAAGAAAACCCAGAAACCAAGATGGCCGCCAGCACATGTCAAACGAAGGGAACAGCAAGGAGGTAAGACCATGACACTCCTGCAGTGTCCAGACACGCCCCCCCGTTATATATTCTAAAGCATTTTGTAGAGTGTATAAGTGAAAATATATATATTTGCCGTTCAGCGGTGCAGTTATATATTCTAAAGCCTTTTGTGTTGTGTATAAGTGGAAAAAAATAAGGGCCTATTTGCCTTTAAACGGTGCAGTTATATGTTCTAAAGCCTTTTTTGTTGTGTATTAGTGCAAAAGAAAAATATATTTGCTGTTCAGCGGTGCAATTATATGTTTTAAAGCCTTTTGTGTCGTGTATAAGTTGAAAAAAATAACGGCCTATTTGCTGTTCAGTGGTGCAGTTATATGTTCTAAAGCCCTTTTGTGGAGTGTATAAGTTAAAAAAATAAATAAAATTGCCATTCAGCGGTGCAGTTATATGTTCAAAAGCCCTTTTTTTGCGTGTATTAGTGGCACAAAAAAAGTATTTGCCATTGTGTGGTGGAGTGAGAAAATTAAAGCACTTTTTGGCATGTATTAGTGAAAAAAAGGGCTTATTAGCCGTTGTGAGGTGAAGTGAGAAAATTACAGACTTTTTTGAGGTGTTTTAATTAGCTTTTTATTTATTTATTTGATCTAACAGTATGTCAGACAGAGAAGTGCCAGGCCCTGCACAGGGGAGTGGCAGAGGCCTAAATGTTTCTGGCGTGGCAGCAGGAGTCGCAGCGAGAGGCCTGAGCCCCCGGTGTCATCTAGCGGTTGTGTCTTGACCAGCAACCCAGCGGTTCTTAAATAGTTGACTTGGTCATCCACTTCGTCCCAAGTGGCATCAGACACCCCCAGCCAAGAGTCAGTGGGTTCGTCAGACACAACCCTTAGTTGGAATGGCCCAGGAGCAGGCCCTGTGCCGTCACCTGTCCTCAACCTGCCTCTGTCCTTTTCTGTTCCCTCAGCCAGAGAAGTATTATATGCTGTGGGCTCAGCCCCACTATACAGCGAGGACGAGTTAGTAGAGGACAGTCAGCAGCTACTGATCAGCCAAGATGTGGAGGAGACATCCTCCGCTTCCTCCACTAGACGGGCAAGTAGTGATGAGGAGAGTGTCGTGGGAGCTAGTGTGGTGAGTGGTGAGGCTCCTGACCCAGAGATCGTTGAGGAGGACATCAGTGACGTGCAGACAGTACTCGATGATGATGATGTAGCTGATGGCACTTGGGAGCCGGGTGAATTAGGGGCTTCATCATCATCGGTAGAAGAGGATGGCAGCTTGCCTGTGAGGCAGCGGCAGAGCCAGCAAGTCCCTAGCGAGGCTGGGAGTCAGCAGGGTAGACAAACATGCCTGGGGTAGACCACCCGCTTTGCAGGAGCCTACCTGCCTGGCAAATAGTGGTGCACGGGCTCACGGAAGCAGCGGCAGTAGCAGTCAGTGCGTAGTGTTGGGGTAAAATCACGTACTCGGCGGTGTGACATTTTTTTGTTAAGCCGCCGGAGGAGGTGAACTTGGCCATATGTAGAATCTGTGGGCAGAAAGTGAAGCATGGCCCCTGCTGTATCCACTGGCATTGCTGTAAAAGTTGATGGCAGCGGATGGCAGTTATCATTATGGGAGACTTCAATCTTCCAGATGTAAACTGGAAAACCAAAATAGCTAGTTCTGCCAGGAGTACAGATATTCTAAATTCCCTACTGGGATTATCTCTACAGCAAGTAGTGGAGGAGCCAACCCGGAAGGAGGCCATTTTAGATTTAGTATTCATAAATGGGAATTTGGTATCTGATATTACTGTAGGGAAAAGCTTGGGATCTAGTGATCACCAGTCAGTGTGGTTTACTATAAGTACAGTGACTGAGTCACACCACACAAAAACAAAAGTTTTAGATTTTAGAAAAACTGACTTTTCTAAAATTAGATTAGTGGTATACGAGTCCCTATCAGATTGGAACAGTTTCATTGGAGTCTAGGAGAAATGGGACTACTTAAAAGTGGCACTATTGAAGGCAACAGAAAATTGCATTAAGCTTGTCAGTAAAAGCAAAAAAAAAGGAAGAGACCACTGTAGTACTCAGCAGAAGTGGCCAAAATCATTAAAAACAAAAAGATAGCATTTAGGAATTATAAAAAAAAAACACAAAACGAGGATGTCAGGCAAATTTATAAGATTAGGCAGAGTGAGGCCAAACAAGTTATAAGAGCTTTTAAAGCACAGGCAGAAGAGAAATTATCTCAGTCAGGGAAAAAAGGCGATAAGGCATTCTTCAGATACATAAATGAAAAAAGGAAACTAAAACAAGGAATTACCAAATTAAAAACAAAAGAAGGAAGGTATATGGAAGAAGATAAAGAACTAGCTGACTGCCTCAATGAATACTTCTGTTCAGTTTTTACAAAGGAAAATGAAGGAGAAGGACCTCAGTTAGGAAAGAAGACTAATGAATCTTTTGATGCATGTGTCTTTACAGAGGAAGAGGTTCTAAGTCAACTGTCTAAAATTAATACAAATAAGTCACAGGGGCCTGATGGGATACGCCCAAAGCTATTAAAAGAGCTCAGCGGTGAACTAGCAAAACCATTAACAGATTTATTTAACCAATCACTGGCAACATGAGTTGTCCCAGAAGATTGGAAATTAGCAAATGTTGTGCCCATTCACAAGAAAGGTAGTAGGGAGGAATCGGGCAACTATAGGCCAGTAAGCCTGACATCAATAGTGGGGAAATTAATGGAAACCATACTTAAGGAGAGGATTGTGGAACATCTAAAATCCCATGGATTGAAAGATGAAAAACAGCATGGGTTTACTTCAGGAAGTTTCATGTCAAACTAATCTTATTGATTTTTTTGATTGGGTGACTAAAATAATAGATGGAGGAGGTGCAGTAGACATCGCTTATCTAGACTTTAGTAAGGCTTTTGATACTGTCCCACATAGAAGGCTTATCAATAAAGTGCAGTCTTTGGACTTGGACTCCCATATTGTTGAATGGATTAGGCAGTGGCTGAGGGACAGGCAACAGAGGGTTGTAGTCAATGGAGTATATTCAGACCAAGGTCTTGTTACCAGTGGGATACCTCAGGGATCTGTTCTGGGACCCATATTGTTTAATATCTTTATCAGCGAAATTGCAGAAGGCCTCAATGGTAAGGTGTGTCTTTTTGCTGATGACACAAAGATTTGTAACAGGGTTGATGTTCCTGGAGGGATACACCAAATGGAAAAGGACTTAGGAAAACTAGAGGAATGGTCAAAAATCTGGCAACTAAAATTTAATGTTGATAAGTGCAAGATAATGCACCTGGGACGTAAAAACACAAGAGCAGAATATAAAATCAGTGATACAGTCCTAATCTCGGTATCTGAGGAAAGGGATTTAGGGATCATTATTTTAGAAGACTTAAAGGTAGGCAGACAATGTCATAGAGCAGCAGGAAATGCTAGCAGAATGCTTGGGTGTATAGGGAGGGGAATTACCAGTAGAAAGAGGGAGGTGCTCATGCTGCTCTACAGAGCACTAGTGAGACCTCATTTGGAGTATTGTGCTCAGTACTGGAGACCATATCTCCAGAAGGATATTGATACTTTGGAGAGAGTTCAGAGAAGAGCTACTAAACTAGTACATGGATTGCAGGATAAAACTTACCAGGAAAGATTAAAGGACCTTAACATGTATAGCTTGGAAGAAAGACGAGACAGAGGGGATATGATAGAAACTTTCAAATACATAAAGGAAATCAACAAGGTGAAAGAGGAGAGAATATTTAAAAGAAGAAAAACTGATACAAGAGGACATAGTTTTAAATTAGAGGGGCAAAGGTTTAAAAGTAATATCAGGAAGTATTACTTTACTGAGAGAGTAGTGGATGCATGGAAAAGCCTTCCTGCAGATGTGGTAGCTGCAAATACAGTGGAGGAGTTTAAGCATGCATGGGATAGGCATAAGGCCATCCTTCATATAAGATAGGGCCAGGGGCTATCCATAGTATTTAGTATATTAGGCAGACTAGATGGGCCAAATGGTTCTTATCTGCCGACACATTCTATGTTTCTATGCCGTGGTCAGTGCTGACCGCAGCATATAAGGTGTTTGCAGTCAATTAGGGTTTCCATCGGGTTCCCGATGGGTAAGAAGGCAGTTTAATGCCTTGCAGAGCTGAAGCTTCAAAAACAGAGGCACAATATACCTGTAAAAACAGAAAAATAGCGCAACATAGGGTTATACATCCTAAGCAGTGAACCAGACGCAGGGAACACCAATTTGGAGGCTCACCTTGTAGAGTTGTGCGAAATATGGGCACAGCTCTATTGCAGACTTGTAAACATCAATATCCAGTTGCCAGCTAAGCTGCCGCAGGTGGCGGTACCTTTAGAAAAGAGGCCCAATCTCTCAAAGGATGCAGTATAATCTGGAAGAGTTGCTTGGCGTAATGACAATGGCATCAGATGGATAAATGATGAATAGATCTTCTCTATTAAAAGATAATCAGCATACAAACAATGCATTTTGGGAATACTCCAGTCCCCTTCATCAGGTTGGAGCTTGCTGAATAAAAATTAAATGAGGCTTAAATACATGTGAAAACACCGCCAAAAAGACGCACAAGGGGGCTGTTCCAAATGGATGAACACGCCCCCAGATGCTCCTCTTGATGATGTCAGAATGTAAAAACATTTGAACATAAAAAACATGTATGAATAGAAGAAAGCGGTTTCTACAGTATTTCGCCAATTGACAAATTTAATCTATTTATAAAATATAAGTAAATATAAGAAAAGATACATTGGATTGTATTTACAGTCTGGTCACGTGATTGTTAGCCCTGCGATCACGTAACCTGTTGCTAGGGAGTGAGAACGCTTGGCAGAGGCACCCAGCGTGTGCAGCAACAGACTTAATGATCACCTGCCACGCAAAGGAAGCAGGGATAGTATTACTGGAGCAGTGTGGTACATGATCACAAGTCCTGCGCTCACATGGTCGATTGCTGAAAAACTGGACCGCCAGGAGGAGTATCCGACATGTGGCAGACATAATTGATCGCCTGACACGCAAAAAATACTGGGTAACAATACAAGAGTGGAATGGTCACTTGATAGTAAGTCCTGCGATCACATGGCCAGTTGCTAAGAAATAGAAACGCCAGAAGGAGTGTCTGTCGTGCATGACAGTGATCCAACAGTGATGTGAAGAAGAGGGAAGGAGACTACCTATGTAGGTCTGTGTAGTGCGTACTGGGCCTGTTGGTCATGTATTTACTAGATGTAATGACCACGTGAACAGTTGCCAGGCTACCAGGACACCAAAGGGCATGCCAGCGAGCTGTCCTATGCCAGTTATAGCATTAGGATAAGGGAAAGTAAACTGGTTGCAAGAAAATAATCAATATTATAAATTAAATGGAATTATTAGAGAATGGTTTGTACAGTGATCGCGTGACTACTGATTGAGACCAACAGGTGGCCAATTAAATAAAAAAAATCTAATGTTAGAAACTTATTAGAAGGCCATATACATGAAACGGTCATGTGATAGGCAAAGGAAATATAAAAGAAAATAATAAATAATAATGGACATATGGAGTGTGTATAGTCCTAAAATTTGCATCATAAGATACATCAAGACAGCTAAAAACGTTAATAAATGCATACATAAAGAAATAAATACGAAATTGAAATTTGAGTCGATAAATATAAATCAATGGTAAATAAATTAAAAAAAAAAAAAATATATATATATATATATATATATATATATATAATTACTATAGGATCGCCTCAGGACCATCTAATAGACTGTAGGCCATTGTGCTGGTGTACAGGTATTTGCTCAATTGGTAATGTGTAGTAGAGCATAACACGGCACTCACCTTGGAGTAAAAATCTTCTTGCTTTATTGCTTTGCTTTCTGCGGGTTACATAAACATGGACATAAACATCTAGGCAATTTTGTGCGTACCTGCACTTCGTCTGGCCTTTTTGCTCAATTGGAGTGATCTTAAAACCAAAAAAGGAACCATCATGGCAATCAGCGGCATATCTAGAAACACTATGTTTCATTAATTTATTTTTTACATTGGATCTATGTTTGTTGAGACTGTTACGTAGGGTTTGTATTGTACACCCAACATATTGGAGGCCATAGGGCACTCCAAAACAAAGATTACATAGGTGGAATTACAATCTAAAGTACTGTCAAGTAGCCTTGAACGTCATCTCCTCCCGGGGTCGGAAGGTACGGCGTGGGGTACAGGCCTCCTTTCGGTCTAGCAGACCCACGGGCGCCCAGCAGCTACTGTGCACGTGCGCAGTACACAGGATGCACGTGCAGCCCCGGGACACGCACGCAACGCGCATGCGCCCATTTAGACATTAGCTGTGGGCCTTGCTTGGGGAGGTTCTCGGGCCCACACACCTCCCCTTCGCCTGCCATTGGCCCGCGGGAGAGGAAGCCTCCTGGTCGCCTCGGAGATATAAACCTGACTAGAGCCTGGCTCAGTGCTGAGTTATTCCACCTTATGGTAAGACATACGAAGCCTCCTAGGTGCCTTGTTCGATGTTTCCTGCTGACTTCCCGTGTACTGACCACTGCTTCTGACCCTTTGCCTCCCTCTTCGGCCTTGGATTTTGCCTGACTGCTCTTTTGGATTATCCTTTGGTACCTCGTTTTCTGCCTGCTACCCGCCAGTGGGTTCCCTCCTCGCTGTTCTCCCTCAATCTCACCTGTCAGAGCTTGACAAGTACTCATGATTGGGATGGTCTCTCCATTGTGTTTGTTTTGGAATTCGGTTGTTTGGCAGATGGTTTTGCAGCACAAACACCTGGATTGTCCAGATTTCTTAATTCCCATTTTTTGTAGTCCCCTAGGGTCAGCAATACAGGGACCTTTCTCTGTGTTCTCTAGATTTCTTAGTTTACTAGGAGCCAGGATATTTTTAAGGGTCTGCACTCGGGATAATTTTGCTCAGAATCGGGTCTTTTCTTAGCAGATACCAATGTTTTGATAGAATATGTTTGACCGTGTTGTGGTTGCTATTATAGGTAGTGATGAAGTTCCAACTAAAGGTGGTTTCTCTAGGTGTGTGTTTTAGCTTGGGAAGTAGGCACTCTAATTGTGTCAGCCCTGTGGCTTGTTTCCGTTCATCGTTAACTATACTACTGGGGTATCATTTATCCTTAAACCTAGAGCATAGGATCTCACTTTGTTGGTAGAAGTCCTTCTTTAGAGTACAGTTGCATCTAATTCTTTTAAATTGGCTAAATGGAATATTGCGTTTCCATTTTTTGTAATGCGCACTGGTAAAATCAAGATAGCTGTTACTATCTACTTTCTTAAAGTGCGGGTCAAAATACTGTTTTCTTGAGTCTCCAGATCCAAATATTAAATTTTTAGATTATTGGATGCACCTATAAATGAGACACCCTAATTGTTATGGCAGTGCCCCATATCTGTCTGTAGGAACAGGTCACGAGAACGCGGGGCTAGCAATCACATGACCACACTGTAAATGCGATCCAACGCATCTTTTCTTATATTTTCTTATATTTTATTAATACATTAAATCTGTCAATTGGCGAAAAACTACTTTCTTCTATTCATATGTTCAAAGGTTTTTACATTGTGACACCACCAAGAGGAGCACCTGGGGGCGTATCCATCTATTTGGAACAGCCCTCTTGTGCGTCTCTTTGGCGTTTTTTTCACATGTATTTAAACTTCATATATTTACTTTTTACTCAACAAGCTCAAACCTGATGAAGGGGACTGGAGTGTCCCAAAAACACATTGTTTGTATGCTGATTATCTTTTAATAAAGAAGATCTATTCATCATTTATCCATCTGATGCTGATGTCATTGCACCAAGCAACTACTCTTCCTGATTCTACGAAAGCTTAGGAGATCCAGCCCCAGGCTGGGTCTTCTAGGCAACTGTCAGTGTTTTACAGATGTATTGTAATGCATTGCAGAGGGGATCATACTCCCAAAAGTTAAAGTCCCAGAGTGGGACAAAAGTAAAGTAAAAGATAGTAAAAAAAAAAGTGCTTTTAATAATAAAAAAATAAAGTTTCAAGTTTCACGCGCGACTTCGTTAACAACTTACTTCATCTCATCGGAGCCCATTCATACTAATGCTGTACAGATACGAATCTCTATACAGTTTTATAATACATTTTTTAGCAAAACGGCTTTGGATGTAGCATCTGAAGCTCACTTCGCTCATCTCTAGTGATGATCACCAAGTCATATGTACCCAAAATAGTACTAATCAAACTGTCCTCATCCCGCAAAAAATGAGCCCCTACATGAGACAATCGGCCAAACAATAAAAAAAAATATGGCTTTTAGAAAATGGAGACACTAAAACTATTTTTTTCTTTCAGAAAAGCTTTTATTGTGTAAAACATATACAAATTAGGTATTGCCACGTCATTTTTTTCGTTTCAAAAATGATTTTATTATGTAAAACTTAAATTTAAAAAAGCATACATATTAGGTATTGCCACGTCCATAACGATCTGCTCTATAAAAATATCATATGACTTACCCCCTCAGGTCAATGCCGTAATAAATAAAAACGGTGCCAAAAAAGCCCATTTTGTCACGTTACATCACAAAAAATTTAATATCAAGTGATCAAAAAGTCATATGTACTCCAAAATAGTACCAAACTGTCACCTCATTGTGCAATAAATTAGCCCCTACATAAGACAATCGCCCAAAAAATAAACTAAAAATATGGCTTTCAGAAAATAGACACTGAAACATTTTTTTTCTTTCAGAAAAGCTTTTATTGTGTAAAATATATACATATTAGGTATTGCCACATCCATAATGACCTGCTCTCTAAAAATATCACATGACGTACCCCCTATGGTGAACGCCATAAAAAATAAAAACTGTACCAAAACAACCAGTTTTTTGGTCACATTGCCTTATAAAGTGTAATATTGAATGATCAAAAAATGCTACAAATATTCCTTCAATAAACGAGCCCCTGTACAAGACGATCCTCAGAAAAATAAAAAAAATATGGCTTTCAGAAAATGGAGACACAAAAACATAATAAAAAAAAAAATGCTTTATTATGTAAAACTGAAGCAAATATTTGATATTGTCATGCCTGTAAAAACTTGCTCTATAAAATAGCACATGATCTAACCTGTCAGATGAACATTGTAAAAAACAAAAACTAAAAACTGTGCCGGAACAGCCATTTTTGGGTTACCTTGCCTCACAAAAAGCGAATTATAGAACAATAAAAAAATCATATTTACCCCAAAATAGTATCAATAAAACTGTCACCTAAATGGTCACTTTTGGGTAGTTTCTACTATAGGGGTGCATCAGGGGTGCTTCAAATGGGACATAGCATCTAAAAACCAGTCCAGCAAAATTTGCCTTCCAAAAACCATATGGCACACTTTTCCTTCTGTGCCCTGCTGTGTGCCCTTACAGCAGTTTACGACCACACGTAGGGTGTTTCTGTAAACTGCAGAATCAGGGCAATAGATATTGAATTTTGTTTGTCTGTTATCCCTTGATGTGTTACAGAAACAAATGGATTAAAATGGGAAAGTCAAATTTTTAAATTTAATCTCCATTTTCCTTTAATTCTTTTCCTTTAATTCTTGTGGGTACCTAAAGGGTTAACAAAGTTTGTAAAATTGGCTTTGAATAACTTGAGGGGTGTAGTTTCTAAAACAGTGTAATTTATGGTTGGTTTCTACTATGTAAAGCCCACAAAGTGACTTCATAACTGAACTGGTCCTTAACCCCTTAAGAAGCGGGTCATTTTTCTCCTTAAGGACCAGACATATTTTTGCAAATCTGACATGTGTCATTTTATGTGGTGATAACTTTAAAAACGTTTTTACTTATCCAAGCCATTCTGAGATTGTTTTCTCGTCACATATTGTACTTCATGGCAGTGGTAAATTTTAAACAAAATATTTCATTTTTATTTATAAAAAAATACCAAATTTACCCCAAAAATGTAAAAATTCGCAACTTTCCAAATTTTTATTTCTCTGCTTTTAAAACAGATAGTGATACTTTATATAATAGTTATTACTTTACATTTCCCATATGTCTAGATCATGTTTGGATCATTTTGTGAATGCCATTTTGTTTTTTGGGGACATTAGAAGGCTTATAAGTTTAAATTTAAATTTAATTTAAGTTTAAATTTTTCTGAAAATTTCCAAAACCTACTTTTTAAGGACCAGTTCAGGTCTGAAGTCACTTTGTGAGGCTTACATAATAGAAACCACTCAAAAATTACTCCATTTTAGAAACTACACCCTCAAGGTATTCAAAACTGATTCTACAAACTTTGTTAACCCTTTAGGTGTTCCACAAGAACTAATGGAAAATGGAGATGAAATTTCAGAATTTCACTTTTTTGGGCAGATTTTCCATCTTAATCATTTTTTTCCGCTAACAAAGCAAGGATTAACAGCCAAACTAAATTCTATATTTATTGCCCTGATTCTGTAGTTTACAGAAAGACCCCATATCTGGTCGTAAACTACTGTATAGTTACACGGCAGGGCGCAGAAGGAAAGGAACGCCATATGGTTTTTGGAAGGCAGATTTTGATGGACTGGTTTTTTGACACCATGTCTCATTTGAAGCCCTCCTGATGCACCCCTAGAGTAGAAATTCCAAAAAAGTTACCCCATTTAAGAAACTACAACCCTCAAGGTTGAACAGGAAGATTATTTAAAACAAAAAAAGAGCATTTCTCTGAGTGGCAGACCCCCACAGACAGGGTGACCACCGGAGTACGGAGTTTTACCGTGCCCCCTAGCCGGGGGGTAGAATCGATGGCGACAACCTGGATCGGGGTGGGTAATTCTAGTATAGGAATTCCCGTTTGTAAAATTGTAATCAATAAAACTAAAAGCTGACCCTGAATCCATAAAGGCATTTCCTGACCCCTTTAAGACTCCAAAGGCAATAGAAACCGGCAACAATAATTTACTTCTTACCACCTTCGGGAGTGCGTTGTCCTTGGATACTTCAGACTTGTATGACTTTACAGAAGGCGGAGCTTTAGGACACTGACGGATCCAGTGGTCGGGATCCCCACAATAAAAACAAGAGCCCCGATGACGGCGTAGCTCTCTTCGCGTCATCCCGAGTTGCATGGGCTTGTCCAAATGGGCCTCCATCTTGGGTTCAATGGGGGAAACCTCAGGTTGAAAAAGGGTATGAGGAGAAAACAAATGCTCTCGCTGTCTCTCTCTAATCCGTCTATCTATCTGATGGCTAGCGTCATGGTCTCCTCTAAAGAGTCAGGACAGGGATAACAAACCAGCATGTCTTTTAACTTCTCAGTCAAGCCTGCCCTAAATTGACATTTGAGCGCTGGTTCGTTCCAACCCAAGGGAACGCACCACTTGTGGAACTGCGAAGAATAATCCTCCACGGGACGATTCCCCTGAGTGAAGGCCTTAAGATTGGATTCTGCCACAGAGGCTCGGTCTGGTTCATCATAAAGAACCCCTAACGCCTGGAAAAAAGGCCTACAGAATTAAGACAAGGGGAATCCGGAGGCAAAGAAAAGGCCCATTCCTGGGGGTCCCCTTGAAGCAGAGAGACAATAATACCAACACTCTGTGGATCAGGACCAGAGGAGTGAGGACGTAGTTGAAAATAAAGTTTACAGCTTTCCTTGAAAGCTAAAAAACTTTGGCGGTCACCCGAGAACCAATCGGGTAATTTAATGAGTGGTTCTACCTGAACGGTGGCGGGAGCAAGAATGGGGGGAGTTTGGACGGTCTCCTGAACCTGAAGTCTCTCCCCAAGTTCCTGTACTATTTGAGCAAGACCCTGCACATGTTCGGTGAGGCTCTGTAGAGGGTCCATGCTAAATTAAGGCCTGTGATTCTGTCACAGGGTAGAGTCTCGGGTAAAAAGATAGAGCGGAGGTGCACCCCCTAAGCTGCCACCCTGTCCCTGCCTACTTTCACTACCCACCCTAGGTGACGTGGCGCAACTAGGCGACAGTCCCTGACCTGAGTAAGTGCAAGCAGAGAGATAGAGACAGCAGGGAAGCGGACAGCCAATGAGAGGTAGCACTAGAGCGGACAGAGAGGTGGAACAAGCAAGGTACCACCAAAAACGGAAGGGGCGAGGCGAGTAAACTAGCCGGGGTCAGTCCAGGAGGTCACGTCAGTACAAGAAAAGAGGCAAAGACAAAATCCAAAAGCAAGCCGAGGTCAAAATCCGAGGTAGCGTCAAGGTTCAGGGAGCAGGCAGAAGAGGTGTCAGGAAGCAGATCAAGGGTCAAATCCAAAGGTAAGCTAAATAACAATAATAATACACAGCCTAAGGGACCAAGTGGGGAGTGAGGGTCATGTGACGTGGCCAGTGTCACATGACCGACAGACAAACAAGTCGAGCACCGAGTGATCAGCTCGGCGCTCAAGGCAGACCTAGGAGCAGGGAGCCTCCCAGCTAGCAAAAGCCGCCCTGGGAACGAGGCTGAACACAGATCCTCGCTCCCGAAGCTAAGCAGCAGGTCTGCGGCTGATGGGAGAGCGAGTGCGCCTTCGGCGCTCAGTTACAGTGGCTGCTGACAAAAGCAGCAGGTTTAATTCTGAAGTGTTTCGGGCAATATTATCTGCTCATATTCTAACAAATGCTTCAGAACTAATTGGATGGCGCTTCACAGTGCAGATGGACAATGACCCAAAGCATACTGCAAAAGCAACCAAAGAGTTTTTTAAGAGAAAGAAGTGGAATGTTATGCAAGGGCCAAGTCAATCACCTGACCTGAATCCGATTGAGCATACATTTCACTTGCTGAAGACAAAACTGAAGGGAAAATGCCCCAAGAACAAGCAGGAACTGAAGACAGTTGCAGTAAAGGCCTGGCAGAGCATCACCAGGGATGAAACCCAGCGTCTAGTGATGTCTATGCGTTCCAGACTTCAGGCTGTAATTGACTGCAAAGGATTTGCAACCAAGAATTAAAAAGTGAAAGTTTGATTTATGATTATTATTCTGTCCCATTACTTTTGGTCCCTTAACAAGTGAGAGGCACATATGCAGTTAAATCACATCTTGTTAGTTTTATTTCAAATCCATTGTGGTGGTGTATAGAACCAAAAATCTTAGAATTGTGTTGATGTCCTAATATTTATGGACCCGTCTGTATATATTTGTTAATAACTTTTCTATCAGATGCTACAATAGTTGTGTGATCTACTTTGGCAGCATCTTATGAAACCTACCATCTCTGCTTATAAGGTCACCACTAACAATATGACTAAATAGCACAGTCTTAACTAGACATGATAGACATAGGCTTTGGCCTTGTACTGGATGCCTGTTCGATGTAAACAAAGAAGACATGTAGGCTTAAACTGTGATATGAGTCAGTCTTGCCTTAGAAGTGAAAGATATAAAGAAGAACGTGTACAACACAATCATTAAAAGGATAAAAATTGCATTTCAATCTGCCTCATAGGATTGCTGAAAGTTATTCTGAAGGTATTTATTCTATATTTTCATTTTATAGTAATCTTTTCTATATAGCATATAACATATTCTGCAGAACTTGAAATATCAGAGCACATAATATAGCATGTAACATTTTTCTCTCTGCAAAATAGCATGTTTTGTATAGCAATTTTTTTTGTTTGTGTCAATTTTGAAAATCCTTATCTATCATAAACCAGATACTTTGATCATTAGGCCCATGTCACATATGTCAGTTGTTTCCGGCTACTGATTTTACTCTGGGAGCTGGACACAATAGATATATGAGCACAGATGACAGATTGATATATGCACGGATATGGCATCTATCCTCTGATAGCGCCGGTCAGAAAAATTTAGCATGCCGCGTTTCTCTGTCCAGCGCTATTTGCCATCACAACTGATGCACCAGATGTATGAGAACAATTCCATCATAAACTATGGGATCATTTCTGGCTTCAGTTCGCCTGGCATATGTAAAGGGGGTCTTTATGGTATATTCCAATGAAAGAGTTTCATAACATATCTATACTCTCTTGCAACGAAGTTCAATCTGTCATCATTACAGTTTTCATACCAGCTAATATAGTACAGAAAATAGGCTACTATTTTCCATTTTGTACAACAAACATTTTGACTTACTTTTTGTCTAACTCCTAAATTGAGAATCTGGGATTACATGACTAGTTGGTAGCTCTACCTTACAGTTAGAAAATTAGAAATACTTCCACCTTGGTCCAGTGCATCCAAACTGGAAAATAAATGAAATTATTATTACATATAATTATTAAAATAAGAATAATTTAAATAATAATGATAGTAATAATAATATAATTATAACAATATCTCATATAAATATATTTATATAACATATATATATAATATTTAAATATAATATATATTTTTATATTATTAGTATAATAATATGAATTAGGAATAATAATACAAATTTGTTTTGCTGGAAACATATATGTCTGTGTTGAAGCTGTAAATACAAAACTATAGGAACCTGAAGATTATTTCTAAATAATAATGATAATAATACTGAAGTCGTACTCCTTTCCTATCTACAGTATTTAATTGACTCATGTAATCTACATTAGCGAGATTTTTAAGATTTATGGAGCTCTATTGTCCCAAAGTCAATAGGGCTATTTGCAAAGAAATGGAAATGGAGAAAGGCAGTTCTTGATGAGTAAATGTACAACGGTAGGATATAATGCACTTTCGCTTTTAACACCTTAGTGACCACCCATACGTGTTTTTACTGACGTAAACAAAGGGGGTTTTAGCTAAACGGCTGGCTTTAATCAATCATTACATGTACTTAAAATTGTGCATTAAAAACTATAACTTGTCCTGCAAAAAATAAGACCTCATACAAGTACATTTATGAAAAAACAAAAAAGTTCTTGCTCTTGGAATGCAATTTTAAAAAAAATGTGCTTGGTCGCTAAGGGGAAGAGGTTTTCCAAGACTTTTTAACTGATGACCTATTCTCTGGATTGGTGGGGGTCCTACACCTTATCAGCTGTTTAAGGATGCAGCGATGCTCCTGATCACTGTGGCTTTCTTGCAGTGTTCCCTACGCCAGTAACTTCACATTCATTGGTCACATGACTGAGGCACAGCTCAGCCCTATTCAAATGAATGGGGCTGAGCTGCTACACCAAGCACAGCTGCTATACAATGTACGGCGCTATGCTTGATCAGCTTCCAGTAGGCTGCGGTGCTCACAGGGGCACTGGTGCCTTCTCAAACAGCTGATTAGTGGGGTTCCCGGGTGTCGGACCTCCAACTATTGGATACTAATGACCTATCCAGAAGATAGGTCATCAGTTAAAAAGTGTTGAGAAACCCCTTTAACATTACGGAAAAGGAATATTGCTAGTGAGATTATGCTGAAAACCTTTTCCAATGCCTATAAAGACTGTAAGTTTATACTGCATCTCTGTATTAATTCATTTCTGGGATGTCCAATAGCTCTGGCTCACTTTGAGAGAAAAATTGCTTATGAAATAGTAAGTCTAATATAGTAAGTTTTCAGTTGTGGATATTGAAAACAAATTTGGTCATTTGAATAGACTTCACTCAATTTGTAATTCCCAACAATATTATGTCTAGGTCCCGTCTCTCATTATATGTACATGATCGATAACTATTGGATTTCCACTTTAAAGGTATGCATTGCTACACTCCTGGCATACATACACAATGTCTGCGGTTTTGTTGTGACAGTACTGGCTAATGGTTGTCCTCCAGTGATATTGAACAACATGAATGGGACTAATGCTTAGACTACTGGTTTTAGAACAGCAATGGTTTACTTTCTGCACTCTGGTACTGAGATGTCTAAGTGTCAGATATTGGCAATGTACTCTCTCCGATCAGTGATGACATTGAGGCAGGAGGTTAATGCATGCTTCTGGAGTTCCAGCCATTAGCAGCTGTTCAAAACTTGACAGAATCCTTTACAATAGTGGCCCATGTGTAGTTGTATGTTTTGCTGGCTCTGATCCTCTGTTCCACAATAATAGCTGTAAGTTATCTAAATGCTTATATCAGGGTTACAAGAAATATAGCAAACATTTTGTAGCATGTCTGGTATAGAGCATCAAAAAAACGTTATATGAGGATGAAAAGCAGTGGTGGATATAAAGATGCGTTTCGAGGCTTCCTTTCCCTTCTTCAGTAGCTTGTGAATAGCATAAATCTAATGCAAAGTCAGAGAAAAATATTTTCACTGAATCATCATGACTTTTTTATATTTCCATCTATAGAGCTGTGTGAGGGCTTGTTTTTTGCAGGGCAAAATATAGTTTTTATAGGCACAACTTATAGGTATACACAGCTTTTTGATTACTTTTTCTTTAATCATGTTTATTTTTTTATTGTTTATTTTACAGTTTTTTTATATTATAAATGTTTTTTTTTACTGAACTTTTTATTCCGCTTAGGAAATTTTAACATGTGATCCTCTGATCGTTTGTTTCATAGACTGCAATAGTAAACTATTGAAGTGTATGTGATTTTTACTGGCTGCCTATTCAGCCTTGCTGCAGGCTTTGATAGAAGGAATGAGAGAGCCATGTCCCTGTGTTTAACCACACAGATGCTACAGTCACTATTGTGACAACACCCGCCACGTATGATCCTCCTCCATATATGTTTTCTGCAAATCTCACGATCTTAGGGTTCATGAATAGTTTAAAATTGGATTTAGACAGGCCGAATGAGGGGCCGATTGTCAGGAAGGAATGCTTCCTTCCAACAGTCAGTTGCTCGTTCAGTGGAGGAGACCGCGAATTTACATGCAATGATCTCCTTCACTGTATGAAGACGAGGGATCACTATTGCGATCCCTCGTCCTCATACAGATTCATGGTTTCTGAGCAGCAGATAATTGTTTAGACCAAACGATCTGCTACCCAAAAGCCATGATCGGTGGTGCCTGCATGAGCGACAGGATCACCCAAGGAACAGGCATTTCACTTGTTCGTCAGGTGTTTGGCGGCACATTTAGATGGCCAGATGATCAGGAACAACTGTTTGCAGGAACGGACACTGCAATCTGCACCTGAAATTCACCTAATTTGGCGTATTTCAGCTTGATAAATGAGCCCCTTAATTTTAGACAAATAGTGAGGGATTCCTTAATCTCTACAACACTATAATTTTATTAGTTTTTTCAATAAGAGATAAATGTTCTCAATTGGAGAGCAAAGTAATCTCAATTTATGACATAGGAAAGGGATCTACAAGGCTGGAATGGCTGACTGAATGACAGTTTTGTTGTTTTCTTGATCGGCCTAAATAAACATGCAAACAGAGGAGAATTGCATTGTAAATTTTGAGAAGTCCTGAACAATCATGGGAGATCATAGGGGAGGCATGCTGCTCTCAGTCTTACCTGGTGATTGTTGGCCTGACAAAGAGAGTCAAGTGAGACTGTCTGCCATGCTAAAGGTCCAGACAAAGAGGAAGTTAAAGACTCGGATTTGGATCTAACATACAGTTAGGTCCATAAATATTGGGACATCGACACAATTCTAACATTTTTGGCTCTATACACCACCACAATGGATTTCAAATGAAACGGACAAGATGTGCTTTAACTGCAGATTTACATCCAAATCAGGTGAACGGTGTAGGAATTACAAAAGTTTGCATATGTGCCTCCCACTTATTAAGGGGCCAAAAGTAATGGGACATAATAATAATCATAAATCAAACTTTCACTTTTTAATACTTGGCTGCAAATACTTTGCAGTAAATTACAGCCTGAAGTCTGGAACGTATAGACATCACCAGACGCTGGGTTTCATCCCTGGTGATGCTCTGCCAGGCCTCTACTGCAACTGTCTTCAGTTCCTGCTTGTTCTTGGGGCATTTTCCCTTCAGTTTTGTCTTCAGCAAGTGAAATGCATGCTCAATCGGATTCAGGTCAGGTGATTGACTTGGCCATTGCATAACATTCCAGTTCTTTCCTTTAAAAAACTCTTTGGTTGCTTTTGCAGTATGCTTTGGATCATTGTCCATCTGCACTGTGAAGCGCCGTCCAATGAGTTCTGAAGCATTTGGCTGAATATGAGCAGATAATATTGCCCAAAACACTTCAGAATTCATCCTGCTGCTTTTGTCAGCAGTCACATTATCAATAAATACAAGAGAACCAGTTCCATTGGTAGCCACACATGCCCACGCCATGACACTACCACCACCATGCTTCACTGATGAGGTGGTATGCTTAGGATCATGAGCAGTTCCTTTCCTTCTCCATACTCTTCTCTTCCCGTCACTCTGGTACAAGTTGATCTTGGTCTCATCTGTCCATAGGATGTTGTTCCAGAACTGTGAAGGCTTTTTTAGATGTCGTTTGGCAAACTCTAATCTGACCTTCCTATTTTTGAGGCTCACCAATGGTTTACATCTTGTGGTGAACCCTCTGTATTCACTCTGGTGAAGTCTTCTCTTGATTGTTGACTTTGACACACATACACCTACCTCCTGGAGAGTGTTCTTGATCTGGCCAACTGTTGTGAAAGGTGTTTTCTTTACAAGGGAAAGAATTCTTCGGTCATCCACCACAGTTGTTTTCCGAGGTCTTCCGGGTCTTTTGGTATTGCTGAGCTCACCGATGCGTTCCTTCTTTTTAAGAATGTTCAGTTGTTTTGGACGCGCTTAATGTTTTTGCTATCTCTCTGATGGGTTTGTTTTGTTTTTTCAGCCTAATGATGGCTTGCTTCACTGATAGTGACAGCTCTTTGGATCTCATATTGAGAGTTGACAGCGACAGATTCCAAATGCAAATAGCACACTTGAAATGAACTCTGGACCTTGTATCTGCTTATTGTAATTGGGATAATGAGGGAATAACACACACCTGGCCATGGAACAGCTGAGAAGCCAATTGTTCCATTACTTTTGGCCCCTTAACAACTGGGAGGCACATATGCAAACTGTTGTAATTCCTACACCGTTCACCTGATTTGCATGTAAATACCATGAAATTAAAGCTGACAGTCTGCAGTTAAAGCCCATCTTGTTTGTTTCATTTCAAATCCATTGTGCTGGTGTATAGAGCCAAACATTTTAGAATAGTGTCTATGTCCCAATATTTATGGACCTGACTGTACATGTAGTGGCTTCAAACAAGTATATGCAGAAAACCATCCACTCATTTTTTTAAATAAAAAATACATAGGATATTCACATATAATTAAAATTGTTTAATGGAGGTGTCCCCTTTAAATAGGAGCATGTATTTTTGCCATGGGAGATACATTGCATTTTATAGAGATTATCCCCACCTACGTTATTTTCTTTCTTTAGCATTTACAGTAACAATAGGCAAAATTCACTTTAATCTTTCTATTTACGATTCATTATGAAACCCGACTATATTGACCAAGGCAGCAGGTAGTTTTTAGAATCCTGCTTTCCTTTAGTAACAAATCACATTATCAGTCAAGATGTTTTGTTGTTGTGGCTTTTATTTCCTCCTGGCAGTAGAAGGTGTGTTCCTTATTTCTGGTTTCTGATCATTCGTTACACTTTCTACTTCAAAGGGCAATTGAATTAACAGCAAATGCAAATAAACCAGCACTTATAGCACAGTTTTTGCTTTCTTGTGGGTTTATATTTTATTATTTTCTTAATAAATAAAGTGTCGTTGTTTCTATAATAAGATGAAATAAAAATCTAACATGAGCACACCAAACAACCTATTTTAGGCTGTTATCTGTTTTGGAGATCCGGCTGCCTGATCCAATGCAAATGCTGGCTTTCGGCCGGACAAAAAAAAATTATATGCAACAGTATTTGTCCAGCCAAAACCTGGCATTTATGACGGAAATCGGCCAGATCACTGCTGGACCGTATTGCAGTCCATAGTGATCCTGTGGTGAAGTAGAGGATCCCGCAACACCAGATCCTGCAAGATCCAGCAGGCTCCTCTGTGCCCAGATCTCCTAATGGAGATGTGAACGAGGCCTTAATGTATTATTTGTCATTTTTATATTTATTTTATACTTCTAATCACAAAAGCAAATTAAACAACAGGCTTAAGGATTGCTTAGCTACTTTCACACTAGCGTTTTCAATTCCGCTATTGAGATCCGGAAGCAGCGTTATTCTGTCCGCGATGTGGTGTGGAGCAAGACAGATCCGTCCTGACACACAATGTAAGTCAATGGGGACGGATCCATTTTCTCTGACACAATAGATTTTCAATGGTGTTCATGATGGATCCGTCATTGCTATATAAGACATAATACAACCGGATCCATTCATGACGGATGCATGCGGCTGTATTATTGTAACGCTAATGTGAAAGTAGCCTTATGTGTACAGTCGTGGCCAAAAGTTTTGAGAATTACATAAATATTTGAAATTGGAAAGGTTGCTGCTTAAGTTTTTATAATAGCAATTTGCATATACTCCAGAATGTTATGAAGAGTGATCAGATGAATTGCATAGTCCTTCTTTGCCATAAAAATTAACTTAATCCCAAAAAACCTTTCCACTGCATTTCATTGCTGTCATTAAAGGACCTGCTGAGATCACTTCAGTAATCGTCTTGTAAACTCAGGTGAGAATGTTGACGAGCACAAGGCTGGAGATCATTATGTCAGGCTGATTGGGTTAAAATGGCAGACTTGACCTGTTAAAAGGAGGGTGATGCTTGAAATCATTGTTCTTCTATTGTTAACCATGGTGACCTGCAATGAAACGTATGCAGCCATCATTGCGTTGCATAAAAATGGCTTCACAGGCAAGGATATTTTTACTACTAAGATTGCACCTCAATCAACAATTTATAGGATCATCAAGAACTTCAAGGAAAGAGGTTCAATTCTTGTTAAGAAGGCTTCAGGGCTTCCAAGAAAGTCCAGCAAGCGACAGGATCGTCTCCTAAAGAGGATTCAGCTGCGGGATTGGAGTGCCACCAGTGCAGAGCTTGCTCAGGAATGGCAGCAGGCAGGTATGAGCGCATCTGCACGCACAGTGAGGCGAAGACTTTTGGAAGATGGCCTGGTGTCAAGAAGGGCAGCAAAGAAGCCACTTCTCTCAAAAAAAACCCATCAGGGACAGATTGATCTTCTGCAGAAAATATGATGAATGGACTGCTGAGGACTGGGGCAAAGTCATATTCTCTGATGGAGCCTCTTTCCGATTGTTTGGGGCATCAGGAAAAAGGATTGTCCGGAGAAGAAAAGGTGAGCGCTACCATCAGTCCTGTGTCATGCCAACAGTAAAGCATCCTGAGACCATTCATGTGTGGGGTTGCTTCTCATCCAAGGGAGTGGGCTCACTCACTATTTTGCCCAAAAACACAGCCATGAAAAAGAATGGTACCAAAACACCCTCCAACAGCAACTTCTTCCAACAATCCAACAACAGTTTGGTGAAGAACAATGCATTTTCCAGCACGACGGAGCACCGTGCCATAAGGCAAAAGTGATAACTAAGTGGCTCGGGGACAAAAACGTTGACATTTTGGGTCCATGGCCTGGAAACTCCCCAGATCTTAATCCCATTGAGAACTTGTGGTCAATCCTCAAGAGACGGGTGGACAAACAAAAACCCACTAATTCTGACAAACTCCAAGAAGTGATTATGAAAGAATGGGTTGCTATCAGTCAGGAATTGGCCCAGAAGTTGATTGAGAGCATGCCCAGTCAAATTGCAGAGGTCCTGAAAAAGAAGGGCCAACACTGCAAATATTGACTCTTTGCATTCATGTCATGTAATTGTCGATAAAAGCCTTTGAAACGTATGAAGTGCGTGTAATTATATTTCACTACATCACAGAAACAACTGAAACAAAGATCTAAAAGCAGTTTAGCAGCAAACTTTGTGAAAACTAATATTTGTGTCATTCTCAAAACTTTTGGCCACGACTATATGTGTAACTTAGGCTATAATAAGGAGATTGCAGTAAGCAGAACCATGTAGAGCTCTTGCGCTCTTATGTCAATAAGAGTGGGCAGATTCTTGCATGAACTCGTGAGCCTTTGTATACAACAAACCTACAAAAAAATCCCCACTGTTATACTAAACTATAATGGACACCTTCCACAAACCAGGAAATCCATCTATGTAGTGAAGGCACACAGCTTCCAAAAAATACAACACAAATCGAATGCTTTATTATAATTCACTACGTACAGAAAAAAAAACTTCATTTATATAACAAGGATTATCAGGGTAAAGCCCCTCATATACCTGAATACAGAAACCTGTATGGGACAATACTCAATAACAGTCTAATGTTACCAATTAATAATGACATAGATAGTAATACTACATAGGAAATAAACAGTCACAATTCCATTATGGTTACATACTATGCAGCTGAATATTAAAATGTGATGGATATATAATATCAAATGGACATTACAATGCAGTAAATATGTATACAAAAATGCACAAGTGTAAGATATAAATGCTAAAAAAGCAACCCAATTTAGTTATCTGATCAGGCAACCAAAAACTGTAACTCGCTGCAAAACTGTTTATTACATAAAATACTAAATACACACATGTATCTAGTATAGAAACATTTTTGCACAAAAATTGTGTATGCATCAATAGCGATATAAAGACAGTATGTAGCCATCAGTATAAGATGTGCAACCATATTCCTTGTACATAACACAGCACAGTAAATGTCATGGATACATGATTTTACTATTTATCTAACATGCTGGCTCAGGTATGGAACACTGGAAATACCTTGAGACATCGACAGTCTCGTCAGAATGCCCTGTGTATCCAACTACTTAATGGATAATTACTAGGGCTCTGTATTTTTATGTCTATTTCATGAGGTTCTGTATTTCCTGGCTTAGCGTGTACAGTGCCTAGGTCCCTAAATTCCCTACTTGCTAGCTACAAAGGCTTAGAGGGAACATTGCAAGCCCAATGTGGAGATTGTCTTTGGTCAGTTTTGAACCGAAGACCCCAGTACTTCAAACAAACAATGCTAACCTTTGAGGACACTTGTGCTAATATGTTGCAACACACAACACCCATAGATTAGTCATTGTGTCTTATAACATGCCTCTCTCGCAAGCCTTCACTGATCTCTCTAAGGCCTCATGCACACGACAGTTGTTTTTTTGCGTCTGCAAATTGTGTGTCCGCCCAAAAAAACGGATGCGACATCGTTTTTTTTTTTTTAAGGATCCATTTTTTCCACAGATCCCTTGTAATACATGCCTATCCTTGTCCGCAAATGTAAAAAAAAGTAGGACATGCACAATTTCTTTTGCTGAAGGGAAACACGGACAACAGACGCGGAACACAAATGGTTGAACTATCAGCATTTTTTTTGCTGACCCATTGAAATGAATGGGTCCCCATCCTATCCGCAAAAAAAACGGAACAGAGGCCGAGAAAAACAACTGTCGTGTGCATGAGGCCCTACACATATATATACTGGACCAGGCACAGTTATTGTTCTTCATTTTCTTTCTTTCCCTCCACCTTGCCTGTATACCAATTTGACACTCATCCCAGTCATTGTCAGATTCCTGAGAACTAAAGACTAGTATATGCTTGGATTTCCCATGTTTCAGTACCTCCAGTACTCCACCTAAGGACTTTTTTATTTGCCTACTGTCCCCCGTTCTTCCGCTGTCAGCACTAAAAGTTGCACTGAAATAAACATTGTTAGGACTGCCGTGCATGCACACAGGAGTCCTCTCCATTAGGATAGCACAGCACATCATAATGGAGAGGACTCCTGTGTGCATGCACGGCAGTCCTAACAATGTATTTCAGCGCAGATTTAAAATCAGACAGGGGCAATAGGAAAACTTGCAATATGTACTTCTTATGTGTAACACTACTCATGTATTACAGCAAATAATAGTCCAAGAATGTGGTGACTCTGTCACCATGATTCTGGACTATTATCCGTAGTAATACATTAGTAGTGCTGCACATAAGTCAAGATCGCCATTTTTTTATTTTTCCACATATCTTCGGAGACCCGCTGTCAGCTCACAAAGCTGCACTGAAAAACAACGTCTGGACTGCTGTGCCATGCCAACATAATGGAGAGGACCCCGTTCACATGCACAGCAGTCCTGACAATGTAGGAAAATTAAAAAAATAGCAATATTGACTCCTTTTCTGCAGCACTACTCATGTACTACTGCAGATAGTCCAGAATCATGGTGACAGATTTCCTTTAATTTAGATGCCTCACAATAAGCTGTGGGAGCTATCCTTTCTCAGATAGTGAGACCAGAAGGTCCCACAAAATGTATTTCAGCCAAAATAGATTATTATGTTTGAAATATTAGCTATTACACTGTCATCAAAAGAATGGCAGCTTTTATGAGAGTCTCAGCCATCTTTAACTTCCATGGACTACAAGAATTTAGTTTAGAATATTTAAGCATTGCTTAGGGGTAGAACCTACACAAAGCCGGTGTGGTCTGTTCTTTCCAAATTCTTGTTCCACATCACATACTATCAGTATAAAAACATGGCAAGCCTCTTGCCCAGGGGCGTAACTACCATAGCGGCAGACCATGCGACTGCTATGGGGCCCAGGGCAAGCGGGGGCCCAGTCTTAGTTGGGATTATCAACTCTTCTACTGGGGGTGAAAACTTGGTTAGGACTCTACCCTAGTCTAAAGGAACAACTTTTAGCAAATGAAGCAGTGGCAAGCTGGCCCAAGGGTCACTGAAAGGGGTTTAGGCAGAAACCCTTCTGTCCTGTGTTGGGGGCCTGGTTTGATCCTTGCTATGGGGCCCTTACTTCTCTATGTATGCCACTGCTCTTGCCTTATCCCAGTTACATTCTTCTGACCCAGTCTAATCTTGCTAATGTCCCAATTTTGAGAGAATAATTTCCTTGCTACCTTTCCCAATCTGATAACCCTTCTTAATGTTTATTTCATCACAATCCACAAAAATAAGCCAAGTGGCCATGGGGGGAGGGATCAAGAAGACAGCGGAACTAGTCCTTACTCCGCTAAAGCCTGTATTACACCTGTCGATCTTTCGGCACATGATTGCTGATGAGCGTTCATATGAACACTTGTTAGCGATCATCTTGCAGTGTAATACTGACACCAATTGCCAGATGAACAAGCAAACAAGCTTGATCTTTGGGCAATCCAAATCTTTTGACATAAAAAAAAAAATAGGTTTGCAGACGGCAGATTGTGGTGTCTAATCATGATCTGCCGCCGGCAAACCACTATTCAGCATGGGGACAAGCGATAGCATAGCAACCACTCCTTCCCATGCCGTGGAGGAGATGGCTGCATGTAATAGCAGCAGTCTCCTCCGCTAGTGAGGAGGCAATTGCTGGAAAGTCAATCATTAGCCAAAATGTGTTTCTGCAAAAATTATTGGATTAAAATGTATAGTTACAGCCCAGTTCTACTGTTTACCACCCCAAACTCTAGAGATTGAACTTTGTTGATCCCCTGCATTTCACCCTCAAAACAATGGACAGGCTGAGGGAATTAATCAAATGCTTGAATGTTTTTCTTCCTTTTATCATAAATGGCTTTTGGTTTTTCCTTTGGCAGAATTTTATAATTGTTTTCAGGATTACAACTGTCTCAAGTATGAAATCACACAGGTTCCTGAACATGCAGACTGAAGAAGACAAGATTGATGTAAGATTCCAGTTGGCAACAAAGTGTGGTTTTCGACACTTAGCCTTTATTTTTCCTCTAACAAGCATAATGGAAGCGCCAAAAGAAGTATGGCCGAGTTCACATGAACGTGTGTGATCCGTGGCTGTATTGGGTCCGCAAATCCGGAATTGCGGAATGGCCACACGGAATGGGACCCCTCGGAAGCACTACGGAGTGCTTCTGTGGGGTTTGCGTCCCGTACTTCCGTTCCGCAAAAAGATAGAACAGGTCCTATCTTTTTGCGGAACGGGCGGATCGCGGACCCATTAAAGTGAATGGGTCCGCGATCCAATGTGGCTGACCCATGGCCGGCGATCGTGCATTGCGGGCCGCAGCACGGGCACGAGTCACACACTTTAGTGTGTACTCGGCCTATCACTGTATAAAATCAGTATCAGTTTATCTAATACCAAAACACTATAAAGGGCTCAAGGATAGCATTAGCTTTGATTTTATGTGGGCAGAGAAAAGATTCACTTATCTAGGACTTGAAAGTATTCAGTTTTTACAATTTTCAAAATCAATTGACTATATCGCGGTGACATTTTTTGCTGTGTTGATTCCCTACCTTGATGCTCACATTGAATTCTGAGGCACAGCAAGGCTTGTAAGGCTCTGCCCTTTCAACAGAACATTATCAATGATCTTGCCGCTGAAGACAGGACTGATGACATAGGAAGACAAGACACCATCATTTAGAATAACCTAGCCAGCTAACAAACACATGTATACTATAACCTACCATTACCACTGGAGCTAATTTTATCCAGCCTTGCTCAGTGATCAATGCCAGATAAAATTACTATGAGCCTCATGCATGTTTATTTACCGGACAACGCTATTCTCTCCAGCGGCTGATCAGGCGCACTAGAGACAACAAACGCACGTTCCTTTTATATATTGTTCTCTTAACAAATGCATCCACGCCAAACCAATAAATCCGCATCTTGCACGGGGGCCCTAGTCGGCGTCCATACATCAGCCAACAAACACTGCTCTGCTGAACACATCAGTCTCCCCCGGCCCACAGCCCAGTGCTTAGCACATGGACCATTCGCCGACGGAGACCTCTGCGCCCAGCAGCTGTGACAGGACATACACGGGAAGATATCCACTCCAATGGTTTACCCTGACACTGAGAGACATGATGACAATACACAATATATTAGAAACAAATCCTAATAAAATTTCCACAACAGTCCCTCCTCTTTGTCAGAAATTTTCTCTGACGCAGCAGACAAGACTACAGTTTACTATCCCCTCCCTTTTACCTGCTGTGCAGAGAAAAAAAATCTGTTGAATCCCTCCTACCTCGCTCACCAAACTGTTGTAGAAATATTAATAGTTGTAATCTGCTCGCATCAAACTTTGTGTAAAGAAATAGGTAAATCTTTCTTCCCTCAACCACAGTCAGAGCCAGACCCAGGTGTTACCATCTTGATTGAATTCTGAGCAACTCCTCCTCCTCCCAGTCTGTTCCTTTTATTTACTCACAAAAGGTGTAAAAGGGGCTGGCCCAAGACAAGGATACAGGAAGTGATGACATACAGGAAGTGATGACATGTCAAAGGACAGGGAAGGGCAATCAATGTGGCTGGACAGA
Source organism: Bufo gargarizans (assembly GCF_014858855.1). NCBI lineage: Eukaryota > Metazoa > Chordata > Amphibia > Anura > Bufonidae > Bufo > Bufo gargarizans. The sequence goes on along the minus strand of NC_058080.1, from coordinate 232,776,219 downwards.
CAATGCACACACCCCATCCCTGTATAAGGAAGAATGAGTCATGTCCATTGTCTGACCAGCCAGGTGGCCGCCCACCCCCCCATCACTGTCAGCATGGACCTCATTTAATACTGCTCAAAAGTGACCAGTATCTAATGAAGATCATTCTACTGGTTCTTATAGGTTTGAGATTATCTGCGAGACATTGCTACGACTATTGTCAGTATACGGTACGAGTATACCGACAAGGCAGATATGCATGTCTTAAAAGCAGATATGTATCCAGAAAGGTATAGCGAAGCCGCAGCAGAGGTATAATATGTATCTCTCATTATGCAGACTTCGATCCTCTAATGTGTATAGACATTTGAAGGGAAGAAGCCCAGTGCATTGCACTTGGTGCTCACAAACCGGCAAACGCCCCCCTACACACTGAGAACACATCTCCAAGTCCGTGAGAAGGTTTTCATACTGACGGTTTTACCACTGGTCCCGATTCAACCCAAGTACCTTCTGCTAGAGCGTTCTTTGGCTAAATCCGACACAGGGAGACAGATGACAATCTATAAAACCACACACACATCCTAAGATAAAATGTCTGCATAATAAAATTTCCACAACAGGTCTTTACGGAGGCTTATATCTGTGATGTTTCAACTTGGAGGGGATGGAGAGGCAGAGACCTGATACTATAGACAGCCCTCATGAGCCTTGCGCTGGGTGTCGGCCATAGATCACAATTACCCTGAAGTTCACTCAAAATTTTATATATTAAATTAATTTTATTCATCCTTGCTTTTGAGGTGAATTTGCGGCCTGATACAACCACTTTTGGGGTGTGTTTATTCCATATATAAAAGTACTTCCATTCATCCTTGCTTTTTTGGCTTAGATCTGTGATGTTTAAGCTTGGAGGGGATGGAGAGGCAGAGACCTGATGTTATAGACAGACCCCATAAGCCTTGCGCTGGGATGTAAACACATGGTGCGGGCCAGAGATCACAATTACCCTGAAGGAGTCAAAGTTCACTAAAAATGTCATAATTTCACTTATACAATGCAGTAAGGTGGAATGGTGTTTTTTTGTTTTTTTTTGTGTAACTGGAAAACCTCTTTAAAGGAGTTCTCCGCGAATTAAGTAAATGGAAATACTTAAATATTATTTTATAATAAATATATTCACAAATACCTTTCATGAATTATAATGGCTTGTTTTGTCTAGGAAGCAATCATTAGGAGAAATAAAATGGCCGCCGTCCTATTAGTACACACAAAACCTGTCCTTCATGCTCTCTGCTCTGCTTGTCAGGGGTTATGATCCTGAATACAGGTGAATATCTGTGAGAATGGAGATGATGATGAGACATGGGAGGAGGGTGAGGTGTGGCTAATAAGCAGCAGCACTTGAATGCAGTCTCCATTACCACAGCCCTACATTACCACAGTCTGTCCTGTTCATCCTCTCTGTACTTCATGTCTCCTCATGAACTAAATTCCCCAGAGATTCAGATAAAGTTCTTATCATCTGTATTCAAGATAATAATCTCTGACAATTAGAGCAGAAAGGAGGATGAGGCAGCTCTTTACCTCAGTGTTGTGAAGGAACTTGTCCTGCTGTGTGATTAGGACAGGTTTTGTGTGAACTAATGGGATGGCAGCCATTTTGTTTCTCCTGATTGCTCCCTAGACAAAACAAGACATTAGAAATCATGAAAGGTATTTGAGAATATATTTATTATAAAGTAATATTTAAGTATTTTAATTTTCTTAATTCCTGGAGAACCCCTTTAACATTACTCTGCATTTATAGAATCTAGGTCAGTGTAAGGGCTAGGCAACTAGGCAACTTAAAGGGAGTCTTTCACGCAGATTCACCCTATTAACCTAATAACAATTTTATGTCCACGGCATCCCCCCTATTAAAACTGTGCTTACCGTTTGTTCCTTGCTATCATCGTTCTGCAGAAAAACACTTTTAATCCACATGCAAATGAGGCTGTGAAGGTGCATGCGCACGGTAAACTGTGATGCCCCGGCCCGACTGTGCTTATTCAATGCGCACGCGCCGATATCGCATTCATCGGCGCATGCACGGGAGGAGGGAAGTTAGAGCAGAGACTAAGGGCGGGCAGATGCAGGGAGTGGCTTCGTATGAAAATGACCCAGGGGCCTGGGCACTGGCCGTTGTAACGCCGCCCCTGGGCACCTTCACAGCCTCATTTGCATGTGGATTAAAAGTGTTTTTCTGCAGAACGATGATTGCAATGAACAAACAGTAAGCACCGTTTTAATAGGGGGGATGCCGTGGACATAACACTGTTATTAGGTTAATAGGGGGAATCTGCAAGGTGTCATGAGTAGCAAGAATTCACTTAGTCAAAAATTTTATTTTTTTCCGAAGGTTGTACATTTGTTGTGATGCATTTCATTTTCCTTCCCTCAGAAGTGGTTTAAAGAACTTGACCACTTGTTCAGCAGGTATATTTGGGCAAACAAGAGGCCAAGAGTACAGCATCCATTACCCAGATTCCTGCAGATAATCCCGCAGATAATTTATTGGGCAATAGATCATTTATGCGGTCAAAAATGTATTGTTTGCCCGCAGCAGATCGGGCTGTGTAAACAGCATCTGCTGCCGGCATATAACTAGTCAGTATGGGGACAAGCAATGGCATTACAGAGCGCTCCTCCCCATACTGTGGAGGAAATTGCTGTATGTAAATGCAGCGGTCTCCTCCAACATAGAGCAGTTGATTGTCGTGAAATAACGTTTAACTCACAACAATCTGCTGCTGTGTCGTCCTGTGTAAAGGGACCCTAGAGCTCAGTGTAATGTACGTACTTCCTCTTTCCACTTGCACTCCATTTTTTTAAAGCCTAACTAAATGAACCTTAGTTCACAGTTATCATTTTTCTGCTTATGAACTGATTGAAAGACAAAAGTATTTTCTATTTTGCTAAGTGTATAGGAAGATAGGAAGTAGTTTATAGGAACGAGCTGTACCATTGAAGTGAATGTAATTACACCTGCTTACCGCTGCAATGTCGATGGCGAGCGCGTAAAAAATAAAGGGAAGACTGCGCTGACATGGCGCACAGCTTTCTTTTCGACCAGCTCGTCGGTGGGGGTGCCGGGTGTCAGACCCCGCCAAATCTGATATTGATGACCTATTCTGAGGATAGGTCATCAATAAAAATATCTCCGAAGACCCTGTGAAGGCCAACATTAGTGTATAGTTGTCAAGCTTCCCTAGAGTGTAGAGTTTGGCCAACAATGCAACTTGTATAGGTAGCTCTAAACTCCCCCACACACACACAGATGATGTTGAGGGAGAGGAGGATTGGAAAAATGTTTGCCCAATCCTTTTGTTTTTTGAGGAGATAAGCCACCGCTAGAAGTGTCAGTGGCTTTATCCTCTCTACCAAGTGACAACACATAGGTTCAGTCGAACCAATCATGTATGTGTTTAGGGGAGTTGGAAGGGAGTCGGGAGAGACAGCTGTCAGTCAACATCTATTAAATGTGTATTGCCAGCTTTAGAAGGTTTCTGGGCACATCCTCAGATTAACCTCTTCCTCAGATTAACCTCTTAATTTATTTATTTTTTATTTAGCACACATCGTGGTTTAACATTTTTTTTTTTTAGGGTATGACAATTATTTTTGTGACTATTTAAGACTGTTTATGAAAACACCTTAGGGAAACCTATGCAAACATTAAAAAAATTACTTTATTCTTTAAATTTGCAAATTGACATCAAATTAAGTTAAATAAATGGATACCCTAGTTTGTTTTGTCATTTCGATATATAATATGTATAGTCTAGAATGAACAGGGTGGCTATGGCAATAGTTTTAGTTGGCATGGGCATTTTCTTTTACCTCTATTTGCATTTTTATAGGATTCTCAGTTATGTGGAAACAGTCCCTATGGTGACATCAATCACTGACAGACCTAAGAACCAGCATAGCGGCAAAGCCTTGTAATGGAGAGTGGGTTTGGAACCACTGTGGCAACTAACTGGTTTGACTTAGAGCTAGACCTAAGGGGGTTATCCTGGTGGTCCCCTGGTTTTCACCCTTTAAACCCTATACAGGGATCTGATCTTTGCTGCAGGAGAGCCAACAGGCCACTACCTAGTCAGGGCGGTAGTGGAGGATCAGAGTCGGTACACAGGCAGACAAACATAAAAGCAAACCTTCGCTAGGTCTAGTAAGCTAGAATACCTAAAGCTCAGGCACCTTTCACCTAGAGATTGAGCTTCCAACAAACTTGGCCTTAACAAATATTATGTGTGTACATGAGGAATAACACTTTTTCTCACCTTTATATCACTTGTATCTGGCATGTTTTTTAGCAGTTTTCCTCTCAGCCTGCTGAGTATCTGGTTAGCAGTTCTCTCAGACTTGGTAGGTGGAGACTATCTGCCATCCACTGCACACAGGAAGTAGAGGATATGTCACGTTCAGGTGTGGGAGGGAAACACCACACCAAACATAGGAGGGAAACGGGTGAGGGAATAAGGCCTTGAAACTAGGGAAAGGAGATGGACACCTCCTAGTAATACCATAATCAAAGTCCTGACTAACTACCAGTATGAACAAACCCCAGGGGTAGGTGAGTTCATACACAGGAATACCTAATGTCTTAACTCACCCTATAGGACCCTGGTACTACTGTCAGGACTGAGACAATCTGTTCCTCCAAAAGGAAGGATGAACAGGAGTCTCCCTCAGGCCTTAATACAAATGACAGGGAAATGCAACACACAAAATAACCCAAACAAAATACAAAAGGGAAAGAAAACACTTAACATAGTGGGAGAAACAACAATAAATAGAGATGGTTAAATGACCACAATAGCCACACCTGGGGGAAAGAAGGTGTGGCAAGCACCAGAAACAATACAGATGTCATTTGATCCAAATGGAAAACATATTAGATCAAACCATGTGTTGCCAGTCTCACCGATCTCCTGCCACCTGTCATGGGAATGTCCGTGACAGGAGAACTATAAGCTGGCTAGTAAACAGCTGATAGAAGTACTAGACATTTCTCACTGATAAAGCATGTTTTTTACTGGACAAGTTGTACTTTCTCATTTAATATTGCATACAATGTAGTAGGAAGCTGGAAAAAAATTCCAAATGGGGTAAAAATGGAAAATAATTATTTTATCACATTTTTATATTTACATATTCAGAGCTGTGTGAGGGCTTATTTTTTTCTGTTACATCATTCATCATACAGGATAAGTACATTTATATTTTGTTTATATTACAATGTTTCTTGTGGTCACTTTTACTATTGATTTATGAAAAGTTATGTGAAAAGTTAGAGACCATTTAAAGACGTTATCCCATGATTTATGTAAAAAATGAAAATCAGACATCATATATTACATGGCAATCTCTTTCTAACAAACTTAGAACCAGCCCTGTACCTCACTCTCCCCATATAGATTTTTGTTGTTCTTTCCTTGTAATGCACTGGTTATTTGAGCCCATGTTGTCTGCTATTATATTGCTGACTGGAAACATGCAGTTTTGTTATCGTCATCTAATATTGTAAATGCTTTTTACACTGCAGCATAAAAACTTACTTTAGGTAATGCAACAGACACCTCAGTTGAACTTTGTGGACCCCATTATAAGTTAATAGAATGAATGAATAAGATGTCTCACAATACATATGTGGATACATATGTGTCTTTTATGGCAGTCATTTTTCTTTACTTTTCCCTGGATACAGCAAGGATAACTGCATATATTTAACCCTTTAATGTGGTTTTCTGGTTTGCAACAATATCCTTTAAAATAATAATTTATGACGGTACCTGTAATTTTGTCATTTATTTATTTATTTTGCCTTTATTGCTCCTATCTTCTGTTCCTGGGCTGTGGTTACATGACCATGTCCATGCAGCTCTTTCTTATTTCCTGTGATGTTATGTCCATAGGTGTGTCAAAGCAGCAACAGGGGCAGGGATTGGGGAGTGTCTATTTAAGTAGTGGGGGAGGAGTTATAAACTAGCTAGGCATTGTTAGGGGCAGTGCTGGACCTGTGGCAGAGAAAGGAGCAGTGCATAATGGGTTTGGTTGGACAGAAACAGGAAGTGCTACATACTAAACCAGAGTGATTTGCTTACATGGTAAAAATGGGTCAGAAGATTCCAATTACAAAAACATGAGGAAGATGTACATAGATTGTAAGATCTTGTGAACAGGGCTCTTATTCCTCTTGTTTTAATTATTGACCTGCTTGCATCTATGTAATTTATAACAATGTTTCTACTTGAACTCCTGATTGTAAAGTGCTGCAGAATATGTTGGCTCTATATAAATAAAAATTATTATTATTATATGAGGAAAGCAAGTACTTCAACATATCTGTTAAAAAACAAGTAATCCCAGAAAACAAATTTAAGGACTTGGCTTATTTTGGGCCTTTAAAGAGTTTTTCAAGATTTTATAACTGATGACCTATCTGGTCCCAGAAATGGTTTTTGGAATTATGTTTTTTACAGTGTTCACAAGTAGTATTAATATAATTTATGTTTTTAACCCCTTCAAGACCAAGCTAGTTTTTACCTTCAGGACCAGGCTTAGAGTTTAGAAGCAAATCTTGAATTTTTTTTGAAAATTTCCAAAACCGACTTTTTAACCACTTCCCATCTGGGCCATTTGCCCCCTTCCTGACCAGGCCTAATTTTGCAAAACTGACATATCTCACTTTATGTGGTAATAACTTTGAAACGCCTTTATTTATCCAAGTCATTCAGAGATTGTTTTCTCGTGACACATTGTACTTCATGATAGTCATAAATTTGAGTCAAAATATTTCACCTTTATTTATGAAAAAATCCCAAATTTACCCAAAAATTTGAAAAATTCGCAATTTTCTAAATTTCAATTTCTCTGCTTTTAAAACAGAAAGTGATACCTCATAAAATATTTATTACTTAACATTCCCCATATGTCTACTTTATGTTGGCATCATTTTGGAAATGTCATTTTATTTTTTTAGGACGTTAGAAGGCTTAGAAGTTTAGAAGCAATTCTTAAAATTTTTAAGAAAATTGCCAAAACCCACTTTATAAGGACCAGTTCAGGTCTGAAGTCACTTTGTGGGGCCTACATAGTGGATACCCCCATAAATGACCTCATTGTAGAAACTACACCCCTCAAGGTATTCAAACCCGATTTTACAAACTTAACCCTTTATGCGTTCCACAAGAATTAAAGGAAAATGGAGATCAAATTTTTAAATTTCACTTTTTTGGCAGATTTTCCATTTTAATCCAATTTTTTCTTTAACACATCGATGGTTAACAGCCAAACAAAACTCAATATTTATTACCCAGATTCTGCGGTTTACAGAAATACCCCACATGTGATCATAAACTGCTGTATGGGCACATGGCAGGGCACAGAAGAAAAGGAACTCCACATGGTTTTTAGATGCCATGTCCCATTTGAAGCCCCCTGATGCACCCTTACAGTAGAAACTCCCAAGAAGTGACCCCATTTTGGAAACTAGGGGATAAGGTGCCAGTTTTATTAGTACTATTTTTGGGTACATATGATTTTTTGATCATTCATTATAACACTGTATGGGGCAAGGTGACCAAAAAATTGTTTGTTTTAGCACAGTTTCTATTTATTTATTTTTACAGCGTTCACCTGAGGGGTTCAGTCAAGTGAAATTTTTATAAAGCAGATTGTTACGAACGTGGCGATACCTAATATGTATACTTTTTCTCATTTATTAAAGTTTTACACAATAATAGCATTTTTGAAACAAAAAAATTATGTTTTAATGTGTCCATGTTCTGAGAGCTATAGTTTTTTTTATTTTTTGAGAGATTTTCTTATGTAGGGGCTAATTTTTTGCGGGATGAGGTGACGGTTTTATTGGTACCATTTTGTGGGACATTCGCGTTTTTTGATCACTTGGTGTTGCACCTTTTGTGATGCAAGGTGACAAAAATTGCTTGTTTTGACAGTTTTTTGTTTTTTTTGTTTACCTAGTTCATCTGAGGGGTTAGCTCATGTGATATTTTTATAGAGCTGGTTTTTACGGACGCGGCAATACCTAATATGTATACTTTTCTTTTATTTGTTTCACTTTAACACAATAATAGCATTTTTGAAACCCAAAAAATGATGTTTTAGTGTCTCCATGTTCTAAGAGCTATAGTTTTTTTTATTTTTTGAGAGATTTTCTTATGTAGGGGCTAGAGTTGAGCGAACACCTGGATGTTCGGGTTCGAGAAGTTCGGCCGAACATCCCGGAAATGTTCGGGTTCGGGATCCGAACCCGATCCGAACTTCGTCCCGAACCCGAACCCCATTGAAGTCAATGGGGACCCGAACTTTTCGGCACTAAAAAGGCTGTAAAACAGCCCAGGAAAGAGCTAGAGGGCTGCAAAAGGCAGCAACATGTAGGTAAATCCCCTGCAAACAAATGTGGATAGGGAAATGAATTAAATTAAAAATTAAATAAATAAAAATTAACCAAAATCAATTGGAGAGAGGTTCCATAGCAGAGAATCTGGCTTCCCGTCACCCACCACTGGAACAGTCCATTCTCAGATATTTAGGCCCCGGCACCCAGGCAGAGGAGAGAGGTCCCGTAACAGAGAATCTGTCTTCATGTCAGCAGAGAATTAGTCTGCATGTCATAGCAGAGAATGAGGCTTCACGTCAGCCACCACTGCAACAGTCCATTGGCATATATTTAGGCCCAGCACACACACAGGCAGAGGAGAGAGGTCCCGTAACAGAGAATCTGTCTTCATGTCAGCAGAGAATTAGTCTGCATGTCATAGCAGAGAATCAGGCTTCACGTCACCCACCACTGCAACAGTCCATTGGCATATATTTAGGCCCAGCACCCAGGCAGAGGAGGGAGGTCCCGTAACAGAGAATCTGTCTTCATGTCAGCAGAGAATTAGTCTGCATGTCATAGCAGAGAATGAGGCTTCACGTCAGCCACCACTGCAACAGTCCATTGGCATATATTTAGGCCCAGCACACACACAGGCAGAGGAGAGAGGTCCCGTAACAGAGAATCTGTCTTCATGTCAGCAGAGAATTAGTCTGCATGTCATAGCAGAGAATGAGGCTTCACGTCAGCCACCACTGCAACAGTCCATTGGCATATATTTAGGCCCAGCACACACACAGGCAGAGGAGAGAGGTCCCGTAACAGACAATCTGGCTTCATGTCAGCAGAGAATTAGTCTGCATGTCATAGCAGAGAATGAGGCTTCACGTCACCCACCACTGCAACAGTCCATTGGCATATATTTAGGCCCAGCACCCAGGCAGAGGAGGGAGGTCCCGTAACAGAGAATCTGTCTTCATGTCAGCAGAGAATTAGTCTGCATGTCATAGCAGAGAATGAGGCTTCACGTTACCCACCACTGCAACAGTCCATTGGCATATATTTAGGCCTAGCACACAGGCAGAGCAGAGAGGTCCCGTAACAGACAATCTGGCTTCATGACAGCAGAGAATCAGTCTGCATGTCATAGCAGAGAATGAGGCTTCACGTCACCCACCACTGCAACAGTCCATTGGCATATATTTAGGCCTAGCACACAGGCAGAGCAGAGAGGTCCCGTAACAGACGATCTGGCTTCATGTCAGCAGAGAATCAGTCTGCATGTCATAGCAGAGAATGAGGCTTCACGTCAGCCACCACTGCAACAGTCCATTGGCATATATTTAGGCCCAGCACCCAGGCAGAGGAGGGAGGTCCCGTAACAGAGAATCTGTCTTCATGTCAGCAGAGAATTAGTCTGCATGTCATAGCAGAGAATGAGGCTTCACGTCAGCCACCACTGCAACAGTCCATTGGCATATATTTAGGCCCAGCACACACAGGCAGAGGAGAGAGGTCCCGTAACAGAGAATCTGTCTTCATGTCAGCAGAGAATTAGTCTGCATGTCATAGCAGAGAATGAGGCTTCACGTCACCCACCACTGCAACAGTCCATTGGCATATATTTAGGCCCAGCACCCAGGCAGAGGAGGGAGGTCCCGTAACAGAGAATCTGTCTTCATGTCAGCAGAGAATTAGTCTGCATGTCATAGCAGAGAATGAGGCTTCACGTCAGCCACCACTGCAACAGTCCATTGGCATATATTTAGGCCCAGCACACACACAGGCAGAGGAGAGAGGTCCCGTAACAGACAATCTGGCTTCATGTCAGCAGAGAATTAGTCTGCATGTCATAGCAGAGAATGAGGCTTCACGTCAGCCACCACTGCAACAGTCCATTGGCATATATTTAGGCCTAGCACACAGGCAGAGGAGAGAGGTCCCGTAACAGAGAATCTGGCTTCATGTCAGCAGAGAATCAGTCTGCATGTCATAGCAGAGAATGAGGCTTCACGTCACCCACCACTGCAACAGTCCATTGGCATATATTTAGGCCTAGCACACAGGCAGAGGAGAGGTTCATTCAACTTTGGGTAGCCTCGCAATATAATGGTAAAATGAAAATAAAAATAGGATTGAATGAGGAAGTGCCCTGGAGTCCAATAATATATGGTTATGGGGAGGTAGTTAATGTCTAATCTGGACAAGGGACGGACAGGTCCTGTGGGATCCATGCCTGGTTCATTTTTATGAACGTCAGCTTGTCCACATTGGCTGTAGACAGGCGGCTGCGTTTGTCTGTAATGACGCCCCCTGCCGTGCTGAATACACGTTCAGACAAAACGCTGGCTGCCGGGCAGGCCAGCACCTCCAAGGCATAAAAGGCTAGCTCTGGCCACGTGGACAATTTAGAGACCCAGAAGTTGAATGGGGCCGAACCATCAGTCAGTACGTGGAGGGGTGTGCACACGTACTGTTCCACCATGTTAGTGAAATGTTGCCTCCTGCTAACACGTTGCGTATCAGGTGGTGGTGCAGTTAGCTGTGGCGTGTTGACAAAAGTTTTCCACATCTCTGCCATGCTAACCCTGCCCTCAGAGGAGCTGGCCGTGACACAGCTGCCTTGGCGACCTCTTGCTCCTCCTCTGCCTTGGCCTTGGGCTTCCACTTGTTCCCCTGTGACATTTGGGAATGCTCTCAGTAGCGCGTCTACCAACGTGCGCTTGTACTCGCGCATCTTCCTATCACGCTCCAGTGCAGGAAGTAAGGTGGGCACATTGTCTTTGTAGCGTGGATCCAGCAGGGTGGCAACCCAGTAGTCCGCACAGGTTAAAATGTGGGCAACTCTGCTGTCGTTGCGCAGGCACTGCAGCATGTAGTCGCTCATGTGTGCCAGGCTGCCCAGGGATAAGGACAAGCTGTCCTCTGTGGGAGGCGTATCGTCATCGTCCTGCCTTTCCCCCCAGCCACGCACCAGTGATGGACCCGAGCTGCGTTGGGTGCCACCCCGCTGTGACCATGCTTCATCCTCATCCTCCTCCACCTCCTCCTCATCCTCGTCCTCCTCGTCCTCCAGTAGTGGGCCCTGGCTGGCCACATTTGTACCTGGCCTCTGCTGTTGCCAAAAACCTCCCTCTGAGTCACTTCGAAGAGACTGGCCTGAAAGTGCTAAAAATGACCCCTCTTCCTCCTCCTCCTCCTCCTCCTCCTGGGCCACCTCCTCTTCCATCATCGCCCTAAGTGTTTTCTCAAGGAGACATAGAAGTGGTATTGTAACGCTGATAACGGTGTCATCGCCACTGGCCATGTTGGTGGAGTACTCGAAACAGCGCAACAGGGCACACAGGTCTCGCATGGAGGCCCAGTCATTGGTGGTGAAGTGGTGCTGTTCTGTAGTGCGACTGACCCGTGCGTGCTGCAGCTGAAACTCCACTATGGCCTGCTGCTGCTCGCACAGTCTGTCCAGCATGTGCAAGGTGGAGTTCCACCTGGTGGGCACGTCGCATATGAGGCGGTGAGCGGGAAGGCCGAAGTTACGCTGTAGCGCAGACAGGCGAGCAGCAGCAGGATGTGAACGCCGGAAGCGCGAACAGACGGCCCGCACTTTATGCAGCAGCTCTGACATGTCGGGGTAGTTGTGAATGAACTTCTGCACCACCAAATTCAGCACATGCGCCAAGCAAGGGATGTGCGTCAAATTGGCTAGTCCCAGAGCTGCAACGAGATTTCGCCCATTATCACACACCACCAGGCCGGGCTTGAGGCTCACCGGCAGCAACCACTCGTCGGTCTGTTGTTCTATACCCCGCCACAACTCCTGTGCGGTGTGGGGCCTGTCCCCCAAACATATGAGTTTCAGAATGGCCTGCTGACGTTTACCCCGGGCTGTGCTGAAGTTGGTGGTGAAGGTGTGTGGCTGACTGGATGAGCAGGTGGAAGAAGAGGAGGAGGAAGCCGAGAAGGAGGAGGTGGCAACAGGAGGCAAAGAATGTTGCCCTGCGATCCTTGGCGGCGGAAGGACGTGCGCCAAACAGCTCTCCGCCTGGGGCCCAGCTGCCACTACATTTACCCAGTGTGCAGTTAGGGAGATATAGCGTCCCTGGCCGTGCTTACTGGTCCACGTATCTGTGGTTAGGTGGACCTTGCCACAGATGGCGTTGCGCAGTGCACACTTGATTTTATCGGATACTTGGTTGTGCAGGGAAGGCACGGCTCTCTTGGAGAAGTAGTGCCGGCTGGGAACAACATACTGTGGGACAGCAAGCGACATGAGCTGTTTGAAGCTGTCTGTGTCCACCAGCCTAAATGACAGCATTTCATAGGCCAGTAGTTTAGAAATGCTGGCATTCAGGGCCAGGGATCGAGGGTGGCTAGGTGGGAATTTACGCTTTCTATCAAATGTTTGTGAGATGGAGAGCTGAACGCTGGCGTGTGACATGGTTGAGACGCTTGGTGACGGAGGTGGTGGTGGTGGTGTTGGTGGTACATCCCCTGTTTGCTGGGCGGCAGGTGCCAACGTTCCTCCAGAGGCGGAGGAAGAGGCCGAGGCGGCAGCAGCAGAATAGGCCGAGGCGGCAGCAGCAGAAGAGGTAGCAGGGGGAGCCTGAGTGACTTCCTTGGTTTTAAGGTGTTTACTCCACTGCAGTTCATGCTTTGCATGCAGGTGCCTGGTCATGCAGGTTGTGCTCAGGTTCAGAACGTTAATGCCTCGCTTCAGGCTCTGATGGCACAGCGTGCAAACCACTCGGGTCTTGTCGTCAGCACATTGTTTGAAGAAGTGCCATGCCAGGGAACTCCTTGAAGCTGCCTTTGGGGTGCTCGGTCCCAGATGGCGGCGGTCAGTAGCAGGCGGAGTCTCTTGGCGGCGGGTGTTCTGCTTTTGCCCACTGCTCCCTCTTTTGCTACGCTGTTGGCTCGGTCTCACCACTGCCTCTTCCTCCGAACTGTGAAAGTCAGTGGCACGACCTTCATTCCATGTGGGGTCTAGGACCTCATCGTCCCCTGCATCGTCTTCCACCCAGTCTTGATCCCTGACCTCCTGTTCAGTCTGCACACTGCAGAAAGACGCAGCAGTTGGCACCTGTGTTTCGTCATCATCAGAGACATGCTGAGGTGGTATTCCCATGTCCTCATCATCAGGAAACATAAGTGGTTGTGCGTCAGTGCATTCTATGTCTTTCACCGCTGGGGAAGGGCTAGGTGGATGCCCTTGGGAAACCCTGCCAGCGGAGTCTTCAAACAGCATAAGAGACTGCTGCATAACTTGAGGCTGAGACAGTTTCCCTGGTATGCATGGGGGTGATGTGACAGACTGATGGGGTTGGTTTTCAGGCGCCATCTGTGCGCTTTCTGCAGAAGACTGGGTGGGAGATAATGTGAACGTGCTGGATCCACTGTCGGCCACCCAATTGACTAATGCCTGTACCTGCTCAGGCCTTACCATCCTTAGAACGGCATTGGGCCCCACCATATATCGCTGTAAATTCTGGCGGCTACTGGGACCTGAGGTAGTTGGTACACTAGGACGTGTGGATGTGGCAGAACGGCCACGTCCTCTCCCAGCACCAGAGGGTCCACTAACACCACCACGACCATGTCCACGTCCGCGTCCCTTACTAGATGTTTTTCTCATTGTTATGGTTCACCACAACAACAAATATATTATTTGGCCCAATGTATTGTATTCAAATTCAGCGGGATATAAATTTGAGGCCTAGTATTTAGGCGCTGGGTGACCGGTATGGATTTAGTGACAGAATTAGACTTGGAAATGCACAGAAGCGTGTGTGTGAAGTTATTCTGAATGACCCTATGTGCACCTTCAATATGATCTACCCTTTTAGGGATAGATTTCAAATAGCTCTGATATAGCAGAAACGACTAAATTATGAAATTGCTAAATTGGGAATTGTATTTCAACCCAGAACAAAAAATGTGCTTTGACGGACACTAAATAACTTTCCCAGCCACAACAGGACAGCGGTAACGAGAGATTTAGCGGGATATAAATTTGAGGCCTAGTATTTAGGCGCTGGGTGACAGGTATGGGTTTAGTGACAGAATTAGACTTGGAAATGCACAGTAGCGGGTGTGTGAAGTTATTCTGAATGACCCTATGTGCACCTTGAATATTATATACCCTTTTAGGGATAGATTTCAAATAGCTCTGATATAGCAGAAACCACTAAATTATGAAATTGCTAAATTGGGAATTGTATTTCAACCCAGAACAAGAAATGTGCTTGAACGGACACTAAATAACTCGCCCAGCTACAGCACTAAGGACAGATTTAGCGGGATATAAATTTGAGGCCTAGTATTTAGGCGCTGGGTGACAGGTATGGGTTTAGTGCCAGAATTAGACTTGGAAATACACAGTAGCGGGTGTGTGTGAAGTTATTCTGAATGACCCAATGTGCACCTTGAATATTATATACCCTTTTAGGGATAGATTTCAAATAGCTCTGATATAGCAGAAACCACTAAATTATGAAATTGCTAAATTGGGAATTGTATTTCAACCCAGAACAAGAAATGTGCTTGAACGGACACTAAATAACTCGCCCAGCTACAGCACTAAGGACAGATTTAGCGGGATATAAATTTGAGGCCTAGTATTTAGGCGCTGGGTGACAGGTATGGGTTTAGTGCCAGAATTAGACTTGGAAATACACAGTAGCGGGTGTGTGTGAAGTTATTCTGAATGACCCAATGTGCACCTTGAATATTATATACCCTTTTAGGGATAGATTTCAAATAGCTCTGATATAGCAGAAACCACTAAATTATGAAATTGCTAAATTGGGAATTGTATTTCAACCCAGAACAAGAAATGTGCTTGAACGGACACTAAATAACTCGCCCAGCTACAGCACTAGGGACAGATTTAGCTGGATATAAATTTGAGGCCTAGTATTTAGGCGCTGCGTGACAGGTATGGGTTTAGTGCCAGAATTAGACTTGGAAATACACAGTAGCGGGTGTGTGTGAAGTTATTCTGAATGACCCAATGTGCACCTTGAATATTATATACCCTTTTAGGGATAGATTTCAAATAGCTCTGATATAGCAGAAACCACTAAATTATGAAATTGCTAAATTGGGAATTGTATTTCAACCCAGAACAAGAAATGTGCTTGAACGGACACTAAATAACTCGCCCAGCTACAGCACTAGGGACAGATTTAGCTGGATATAAATTTGAGGCCTAGTATTTAGGCGCTGGGTGACCGGTATGGATTTAGTGACAGAATTAGACTGGGATATGGCCAAAAAATAAACAGACTATTGCTGGTTAAATGCACTTGGTGTGACAGCTTCACCCTGATGTAGGCTTTAGCCAAAAAACAACCACACCATTGAGGGTTAAATGCACTTGGTGACAGGCGCAGCTTGCCCCTGATTTAGTATATGGCCAAAAAATGAACAGACTATTGCTGGTTAAATGCACTTGGTGTGACAGCTTCACCCTGATGTAGGCTTTAGCCAAAAAACAACCACACCATTGAGGGTTAAATGCACTTGGTGACAGGCGCAGCTTGCCCCTGATTTTGTATATGGCCAAAAAATGAACAGACTATTGCTGGTTAAATGCACTTGGTGTGACAGCTTCACCCTGATGTAGGCTTTAGCCAAAAAACAACCACACCATTGAGGGTTAAATGCACTTGGTCGCAGCTTGTGCTGGCGCACCACAAGACACAAAATGGCCGCCGATCACCCCAGAAAAATGTGACTGACAAACGGTCTGTGCAGCCTAAAAACAGTGAGCAATTGAGGATCAGCAGCTCAATGATCCACAGCTGCAGATCGATCAGTTAATCAAGTCCTTTGGAGGAGTTAATCTGCCTAATCTCGCCCTACTGTCGCAGCCGCAACCTCTCCCTACGCTAATCAGAGCAGAGTGACGGGCGGCGCTATGTGACTCCAGCTTAAATAGAGGCTGGGTCACATGGTGCTCTGGCCAATCACAGCCATGCCAATAGTAGGCATGGCTGTGATGGCCTCTTGGGGCAAGTAGTATGACGCTTGTTGATTGGCTGCTTTGCAGCCTTTCAAAAAGCGCCAAGAAAGCGTCACAAAAGCGCGAAGAAAGCGACGAACACCGAACCCGAACCCGGACTTTTACGAAAATGTCCGGGTTCGGGTCCGTGTCACGGACACCCCAAAATTCGGTACGAACCCGAACTATACAGTTCGAGTTCGCTCATCCCTAGTAGGGGCTCATTTTTTGCGAGATGAGGTGATGGTTTTATTGGTACCATTTTGTGGGACATACGCGTTTTTGATCACTTGGTGTTGCACCTTTTGTGATGCAAGGTGACAAAAATTGCTTGTTTTGACACAGTTTTTTTTTTTTTACGGTGTTCACCCGAGGGGTTAGGTCATGTGATATTTTTATAGAGCTGGTTTTTACAGACGCGGCAATACCAAATATGTCTATTTTATTTTATTTTTTCTATTTAAAAAAAAAATATTTATTCCTTACTTGGGGACTTTTTATATTTTTACATGTGAAACTTTTTTTATTTTATTTTTTCAACCCTTTATTTTATTTTACACTTTTCGTCCCCCATAAGGTCATACAAGACGCTTTTTCTTTTTTTTTTTCACTGTTGATTTCTCCTGTAACTGGGGCTGACATAGTAGCCCCAGTTACAGAAGAAATGCACCCCCCAGAGAGGCTGTACAGCATGATTCTGCGCTGTACAGCCTCAGAGCAGGGCTGATCGAGGTCTCTGAAAGACCTCACACAGCTCCTGCACTCTCCGGTCCCGGCGGTCACATGACCGCCGGGCCGGAACAGGAAGCGCACAGCCGTGGTTATGTCACGGCTGAGGATGGGGGAAACCCTCAGCCGTGAGATGCCAGGTGTTGTAAAGGCTACTCGGCCATGCGAACAGGATAGGGAGCAGGTCACCTCCTACAGCGTCCCTACCCTGACCCTAACTCCTAACCTGCATGGGCCGACCTTAAAGATAGGAGGACCCATGCGCAGGAACCTCGGAGCCCTGCCTTACCCTCCGCAGATCCCTGCGCTAGGAGCTGGGTAAGACTACCTACTCCTCCGAGGCACGGAGGAGCAGGAGTCTCAACGGCCAAGCTGTTGGGAAAAGAGGAACTCATAAACAGCTATATGGGAATGGCAGGCGAACAAGAAGTTCCACCAACCTGCCACAGCCTTGCTGACTGGATCCCTAAGAAGACTGGAATCCAGAACCGTATGCTGCACCAAATACAAAGGAAAGTCCCAACAGAATATAACATACAACATAAACACACAGGCAAACTTAAACATAAACTTAGACCTATGACCACAGTGGTGGCTCTCACTGGCAGATAGCAACACAGGAGGCTGCTCCAGCTAGCAAGGCTGAAGCAACCTACTGAGCCATGCAAAAGGCCCAGGCTATATAGGCCAAGAAGCCACACCCAATGGAAGGACACACCCAGTGACATCACACACACTGGGAAGGGAGTTAACCCTTCCAACACCACAGAAGGGAAACTCACAAACATACAGGGGAAGTGTCCAACAAACATCACACACTGTGGCTGTTGCCGCTGGCAAAGACATGGATGGCAACCCTGTCCTGGGAGTCAGCCCGAAGGCCGGGACAGTGCCACCACATGTACACAATACCGCCAAACGTTGCCACGGACAACCACAGTGAGGGGAAAGGTGTCAGTGCACACCACACATACTACCCAAGTGCACACATACACACGCACCTAACAGAAAGGTTGTTAGGTGCAACCGCATGCAACTGCAGCAAGCTGCCTAGCCACGCTCAGGCTGCTGCTGCACATACACATGAGACAAACAGTTGCCCGCTGCAACCACAAGTTAGGCCACACGCCAGCGGCCCTCACCTGTGGTTTAAACCCACACGAAACCGCAGGCAACCGCATGCGGTTAGAGAGTCACGGTCATAACCATGGCCGTGACAGGTTAAGGACCAGTTCAGGTCTAAAATCACTTTGTGAGCCTTACATAATAGAAACCACCCAAAAATGACCCCATTTTAGAAACTACACCCCTCAAGGTAGTAAAAAATGATTTTACAAATGTTGATAACCCTTTAGGTGTTTCACAAGAATTAATGGGAAATGGAGATGGAATTTCAGAATTTCACTTTTTTGGCAGATTTTCCATTTTAATCCATTTTTTCCAGTTACAAAGCAAGCGTAAACAGCCAAACAAAACTCAATATTTATTACCCTGATTCTATAGATTACAGAAACACCCCATTTGTGATTGTAAACTGCTTTACAGGCACACGGCAGGGCTCAGAAGGAAAGGAATTCCATATGGTTTTTGGAGGGCCATGTCACATTTGAAGACCCCCTATTGCACCCCTAGAGTAGAAACTCCAAAAAAAGACCCCATTTTGGAAACTACGGGATAAGGTGGCAGTTTTTGTACTATTTTAGGGTACATATGATTTTTGGTTGCTCTATATTACACTTTTTGTGAGGCAAGGTAACAAAAAATAGCTGTTTTTGGACCATTTTTATTTTTTGTTATTTACAATGTTCATCTGACAGGTTAGATAATGAGCTATGTTTATAGAGCAGGTTGTTACGGATGCGACAATACCAAATATGACTACTTGTTTTGATTGTTTGTTTCAGTTTTACATAATAAAGCATTTTTGAAAAAAAATATTTTTTAGTGTCTCCATATTCAGAAAGCCATAGTTTTTTTTTATTTTCGGGTGGCTGTCTTATGTAGGGTCTTATTTTTTGCGTGATGAGATGATGGTTGTATTGGTACAATTTTGGAGTGTGTATGACTTTTTGATCGCTTGGTATTACACGTTTTGTGATGTCAGGGGGCAAAAAATAGCTTTTTTGACACAGTTTTTTATTTATTTATTTTTTACGGTGTTCACCTTAGGGGTTAAATCTAACTAAGGGTACTTTCACACTTGCGTTTTTCTTTTCCGGCATAGAGTTCCGTCACAGGGGCTCTATACCGGAAAATAACTGATCAGGCATATCCCCATGCATTCTGAATGGAGAGTAATCCGTTCAGTTTGCATCAGGATGTCTTCAGTTCAGTCGTTTTGACTGATCAGGCAAAAGAGAAAACCGTAGCATGCTACGGTTTTATCTCCGGCGAAAAAAACTGAAGACTTGCCTGAATGCCGGATCCGGCATTTTTTTCCATAGGAATGTATTAGTGCCGGATCCGTCCTTCCGGTCTGCGCATGCGCAGACCTTTAAAAATGAAAACGCCTGATGACACCGGAAAAACGGATCCGGTATTGCAATGCATTTTTCTGACTGATCAGGATCCTGATCAGTCTGAAAAATGCCTGATCAGTCAGAAAAAATGACATCCGTTTGCATACAGTTTGCCTGATTAGGCAGTCAGTTCAGGCAACGGAACTGCCTGCCGGAATCAAACAACGCAAGTGTGAAAGTACCCTAATATGTATACTTTTATTTATTTATTAAAGTTTAGCACAATAACAGCATTTTTGAAACAAAAAAAAACATGTTTTAGTGTCTCCATATTCTGAGAGCCATAGTAGGCTGGCAGCTCCGATGCCTGTGTAAGGCATCGGGGCTGCCATGGTAACCATCGACCCCCTGCCAGCGCAGCTCGGAGGGGGCTATGGAGTCAGAGGGAGCCCCCTCCCTCTGTATACCCCGCACGTGCAGCGATGCTGGTGGATGCAGTAGGAGCCCGGCTATCAGTAACAGCCGGGCCCGTGCTGCGGATCAGGCGGGTGCAGCTCCTGCACCCGCCCGATCCCATCACGTACATGCACGTGAGGATGCGGCAAGGAGCCGCATTCGCTCACGTACATGTACGTGAGGATGCAGGAAGGGGTTAAAAATGTGGAGATACCAAATATGTATATTTTTTGATTCACTGTTTTTGCGCTATTTGACTTGACTATTTGACCTTCTAATCTGGTGCACAGTCAGGCCAATAAATATTGGGACATCAACACAATTCTAACATTTTTGGCTCTATACACCTCCACAA
Source organism: Bufo gargarizans (assembly GCF_014858855.1). Classification (NCBI taxonomy): domain Eukaryota; kingdom Metazoa; phylum Chordata; class Amphibia; order Anura; family Bufonidae; genus Bufo; species Bufo gargarizans. The sequence continues at coordinate 232,755,850 of NC_058080.1, read as the reverse complement.
TGGATTTGAAATGAAACGAAGAAGATGTGCTTTAACTGCAGACTGTCAGCTTTAATTTGAGGGTATTTACATCCAAATCAGGTGAACGGTGTAGGAATGACAACAGTTTGCATATGTGCGTCCCACTTGTTAAGGGACCACAATTAATAGGACATAATAATAATCATAAATCAAACTTTCACTTTTTAATACTTGGTTGTAAATCATTTGCAATCAATTACAGCCTGAAGTCTGGAACGCATAGACATCACCAGACGCTGGGTTTCATCCCTGGTGATACTCTGCCAGGCCTCTACTGCAACTGTCTTCAGTTCCTGCTTGTTCTTGGGGCATTTTCCCTTCAGTTTTATATTCAGCAAGTGAAATGCATGCTCAATCTGATTCAGGTCAGGTGATTGACTTGGCCATTGCATAACATTCCACTTCTTTCCCTTAAAAAACTCTTTGGTTGCTTTTGCAGTATGCTTTGGGTCATTGTCCATCTGCACTGTGAAGCGCCGTCCAATGAGTTCTGAAGCATTTGGCTGAATATGAGCAGATAATATTGCCCGAATTCATCCTGCTGCTTTTGTTAGCAGTCACATCATCAATAAATACAAGAGAACCAGTTCCATTGGCAGCCACACATGCCCACGCCATGACACTACCACCACCAAGCTTCACTGATGAGGTGGTATGCTTAGGATCATGAGCAGGTCCTTTCCTTCTCCATACTCTTCTCTTCCCATCACTCTGGTACAAGTTGAGATTGGTCTCATCTGTCCATAGGATGTTGTTCCAGAACTGTGAAGGCTTTTTTAGATGTCGTTTGGCAAACTCTAATCTGGCCTTCCTGTTTTTGAGGCTCACCAATGGTTTAGATCTTGTGGTGAACCCTCTGTATTAACTCTGGTGAAGTCTTCTCTTCATTGTTGACTTTGACACACACACACCTACCTCCGGGAGAGTGTTCTTGATCTGGCCAACTGTTGTGAAGGGTGATTTCTTCGTCAGGGAAAGAATTCTTCGGTCATCCACCACAGTTGTTTTCTGTGGTCTTATGGGTCTTTTGGTGTTGCTGAGCTCACCAGTGCGTTTCTTCTTTTTTAGAATGTTCCAAACAGTTGTTTTGGCCATGCCTAATGTTTTTGCTATCTCTGTGATGGGTTTGTTTTGTTTTTTCAGCCTAATGATCGCTTGCTTCACTGATAGCTCTTCGGATCTCATCTTGAGAGTTGACAGCAACAGATTCCAAATGCAAATAGCATACTTGAAATTAACTCTGGACCTTTTATCTGCTCGTAGTAATTGGGATAATGAGGGAATAACACACACCTGGCCATAGAACAGCTGAGAAGCCAATTGTCCCATTACTTTTGGTCCCTTAACAAGTGGGAGGCACATATGCAAACTGTTGTAATTCCTACACCGTTCACCTGATTTGGATGTAAATACCCTCAAATTAAAGCCGGCAGTCTGCAGTTATAGCACATCTTGTTAGTTTCATTTCAAATCCATTGTGGTGGTGTATAGAGTCCAAAATGTTAGAATTGTGTCGATGTCCCAATATTTATGGGCCTGACTGTAAATAGTATCCTTGAAAAAAAGAAAGTGATAACCCGCCCTCCGATTCCGACAGCCATAGATATCTTTGTTTTATACACCCTCTTCCTTCCCCATATTAGATCGTTAATAAGAGTCTCCAATCTATGGAAAAAGATATCATCAATCCAAACCAGGGAAGCACACATCGGGTACATCACCAGCATCAATTTCCGCCAAACGCCTATTTTGGACTTAACTTTATTCAAAACTGGGACCAAATTAAGGTCATAGAACCTATTTATGGAAACCCCAATCTTAACCCCCAGGTAATCCAAGGTTCAGCGGGAGGAGCGATGACTTGGTCCAATTAATCAAATAGCCCGATAATTTACCGAAATCCTCTATTGCTTCCATCACATAGGGAAGGATCTTCCATCCCTGATCCAGAAACAGAATAACATCATCGTCATAGAGGCTTATTTTATCGCTCACTCCTGCCACCCCAAAGCCGTCTATGCGGTTATCTGATCGAATCCTTCAGGCCAACGGTTCAATAAATAAGGCAAAAAGGAGGGGAGAAAGGGGGCATCCCTGTCTCATCCCTCGCCGCATCGTAACAGGAGAAGAACTAATGCCATTATTAATGTTGATACAAGTTGGCGGCTGTTCATTTAGCACTTGGGTCATTTCTATGAATGCATTCCCCAAACCGAAATGCGACATAGTGGACCACAGAAAAGACCACTCCATCCTGTCAAACGCCTTAGCGGCGTCTAGAGACAGGACAGAGTGGTCTTTACTACCCCCAACAGAGAGATTCAGAAACACCCTATAAAGACTCATCTGTATTTGCCGGCCTGGAATAATTCCCGTCTGGTTGGGATGTACTAGAGAGGCTATGACCCTCTTCAAGTGATTAGCCAAAATTTTTGCAAACATTTTATAATCTGTGTTTAAGAGCGAAATTACCTATTGTTTAATTGACATTTTTATGTTTAACATATTTTTAAAGATTTTTTTATGGCGTTATTTTTAATTTTCCATGTCAGTATCTATATCTTAACAACAAACATAAAATATGGCAGTGGCCACTAAGCCAAATAATACGCATTATCTGCTTATCTGTCATTCTAATCCTGCCTGTAATTCTATCATTCTGTGTATAGATAAGACAGGATCTGCCATTGAAAATGGGTGATTGGCAAAGCTAATCTATTCTTTCCTTGTACAATGAGCTCTGCACAGATCACAGAGCATGCTTAGAAAACTTTCCTATAGAAGTCAACTTCCCCAGACAATTGTGTCTATGCCCCATGTGTCTGCCACAAAGCAATTTTTTTTTTGTTAATGCTTTCTAAAGGCTGTTAAGAACAGCTCAAGCAGGATGGCAGCCCCCATAATCATGTTCAGGAAATAGAATAAAAAAAAACTTGCAATCACAAAATAAAAACAGATTAGAAAAAAAGGAAATGTGTTTCTATCTGGTTATAACTGTCAGATAAAATTTTGGGTGATACATTTCCTTTAAAGTTGCGTTGTTCTGCAGGAAACAGTTGTCTGCTTTGGATGGTCCTTTTAATTAGAAGGAAAAACTGAACAAAGGGTATTCCACTGCTGGGACCTTAGTAATATTTTAGCTTTCAGTTTGTGACCTAGTAAAATACCTGTTCAAATATAAATTTTTGTATAGCTGCAGAGTTTAAAGTTTTTTATTGTGACACTGATTTTTAGCATACTCCATTGTCTGGTGGACATATTTTAAGGCAACGCTACTTTTGGAAAATGACTTAAGAAACGGTTAACTACAACAAGAACTCCCACATCAGTACATTCTGCTGTTAAACCATATTCTATTAGAATGCTACAAAACCTAGGCTGGATGTAAGAATGTGGCTGACACTTATTCAACTCTTGTATGTGAAAACCTCATTGAGACTTTCTTCTATGAATCATCAACCCTAAATCATTGACATTGATGAGCTTACACCTAATGTGGAACTTTTCTCTAATGTCCCTGTTTTAGATTTTTTAGCAAAGTGTCACATTTATGAAAAAAAATTCTGTAGAATCTATGAACCATTGTAACCTTGGTGTCTAAAGGGTTTTCCAAGATTTTCTAAAAATTGCTGCAGAGAAATAACTCTCAATCACCTTTTAAATGTCCTGCACTGCCATGTCGATCGCTGCTGGGCCTGCAGTCGACATGTGCCATTCAAAGCTCACTGGCTTCAGCGGTCATGTGCTGTTCATACACATGAGTCTACTGCGGCCAGTGATTGGCTACAGTGGCCATGTGAATGGCAAGTGACCGCTGCAGGTTCAGTGGGGACTGGAACAGGAGGGTTGGGACATTTAAAAGGTGAGTGTCACGAGGGTGTCACAAATTATCGCTGACCCTGTTGTCTCTGGGGTCAGAAGGTTGCAGTGGGTGGCTACTTGCTCGGTTTCTCAAGAGATCGCTCCATGACTGAGTGGTGAGAATAAATTCCGTTCCAGGTTTTCCGGCTTAGGCGTGTGATCCTTTTTGTCACATTTAGGAACCTGTAGCTTTTCCTTTCAGCTGTTCTCTGTCAGCCACTCCCAGCTACTATATATTCTCCCATTCTGCTTTCCTTATTGCCAGATATAGACCTTCTTTCCAGATCTTCTATTCTGACCTCAGGTGGAGTTAGGACAATTGTTGCTGTGGAGCTGTTGGAACTGGTGCTGTCAGATCTCTGATTCTCTCCTGTTGTTGTCTCCCTCCGGGGATTGTTTATTGTGTTTGTGTTGTTTGTCCTTTCCCTGATGTTACCCTAGGTGTCAGTGGTGAGGACTAGTGCTCCCACCACCACATTCACTACCTAGGGCTTATTTCAGGGTAAGCCAGGGACGAGGCACATGATCGGCATACGGGTTAGCAGCCCATCCAGTGATGTCAGGACAGCCAGATGAGCTAGGGGTCCCCACTTCTCCCTCTCCCTAGTGGAAGGGTACTCCTCTTCCCTCCCCTGTGCGCCGTATGTCTGTTACCTGCCATATCAGACGTTATAGTGAATAAGGGTTTTTTATTCTTTATCATACAGCCCTCTTCTCTCTGACATTTTTTTAATCTTGGAAGGAACTGAACAAAGCTAGGAAGGGGGCGAGACAATAAAGTAGTCACAATTTAAAGAAAATAAAGCAATCTCTGTATACATAGACATAGAAGGAAGTCATTGATAGGACCGTCTCTTTGTCTTCAAAGCCCAAAATGAGCAAGAATTTAAATCAATAAAATAAAAGTTATACTGAACCTTTCTCTATAAAACGATATATATCAATCTGCTCAGCTCTGCTTCCTGCTCCATAACAGGGTTCCTGCAGATTACACTGTATTTTCAAGGTGGCATTTTCCTTTTAATGGGGTGGTGCTGGGTCTTGATAATTATTAGCTATCCTCAGGATAAGTCATCAATATCAGATTAGGGGAGATCTGACATGTGGCACCCCCACCAATCAGCTGTACCACTGCGCTGGGAATGTCACAGAGGATGGTGCTAAAAGCAGAAAGCTCCGTCCACTGTGTAGTAGTGGCCATTAGTGTTGAGCGTGAATATTCGAATCGCGAATTTTAATCGCGAATATCGCCACTTCGAGAATTTGTGAATATTTTGAATATAGTGCTATATATATATATATATATATATATAAATTCTAATCGCTAATTTATTGCGAATATGTCACTTCGCAACATCTCTAGCAATTAATAGGAGAGTTGCCTACCCCTTAGTGTTGATCGCAAATATTCTAATTGCAAATTTTATCGCGAATATATTACATTGCCGATTTTCGCAATCAAGTAAATAATGACTGGAGATCACAAATTCTCGAAATTTGAATATTGCCTATGCCGCTCATCACCAGTGGCCATGCCGGATTACTGAAGTTCAACTCACATTCAAATCACCACTTGCAGACTTAGTAGTCCAATAGATGCACAAGTGAAACATTTTTCTGCCATATCCAGTGAAAAATATATATTTGACCAGTGTGTTCCTTGATTGTTAGCTTCATTAGAGTGCTGACATAAAAAACACTCTGGGGGAGATTTATCAAACTGGTGTAAAGTAGAACTGGCTTAGTTGCCCATAGCAACCAATCAGATTCCACCTTTTATTTTCCAAAAATGAGCTGTGAAAAATTAAAAGTGGAATCTGATTGGTTGCTATGGGAAAATAAGCCAGTTTTACTTTACACCAGTTTAATAAATGACCCCCTATGTATTTAAGCCTCACCCCTTACCAAATAGCCTAAACCCCAGTAGTTTCTCCCCCCCAAAAAAATGAAATGTTACAGCCCATTTTAGTCCTGCAAAATGCATTCATAGGCGAGCTGGATAGGACTAAACATGTCATCAGTGTGACCCGCCATATGATCTTAACAAGTATCATGTAACCAAGCCTTCAGATAACTGTCCAGGTGTAACAGGTGAATAATGGTGTATTAAGAAGCAAAACATATACAGTGCATACAGTATTACTACCTGAATCAGCTCATCATGTCTGTCAGTGTCTGTGTAGAAGCAGATCTACTATATGTGTGTGTTTGTTATTTTTAACAGTAAACTTTATTAATAACATGACAACATCACCTAGAGAAAGGCAGCCATTTTATAACATCACCAGCACACAGTAATGTAGCTGCAATATTTAATGTTACTGCAATCACCACAATAAAAATCATGATTCCACCACTAGTCCACCACACATGAATGTGTCTTGTGTGCTGACCCAGCACATGTATGCCATGTAACGCTGCTGCTTATTGAATTTCATTGATTATATGATCTAAAGAGTGTCACATGACTGATGCCGTGTTTCAGTTCGGCCATGGATACATTGTACAGGACTGATACATGGCCTATACAATTTTACTGCATATAGGGGTAAAAACTGTTGATTTTCTATTAGATAAACAAATACATTAACAAAATAAAAACTGGAATACGTTTGCTGGTCTACATGAGATTAGTAAACCTCTTTAAAGAGGACCTTTCACCTGGAAAAACATTGTGAACTAAGTATTATGACATATACAGCGGCGCCCAGGGATCTCACTGCGCTTACTATTATCCCTGGGCGCCGCTCCATTCTCCTGTTATGTCCTCTGGTATCTCCCTCACTTGGTTATAGTAGGCAGAGACTTAGGGGACTTGGTTATAATAGGCGGAGTCTGCCCTTGTTCATCTGGGCGTCTCCTCCTCCTAGGCTGTAGCGCTGGCCAATTGCAGCGCAGAGCTCACAGCCTGGGAGAAAAAAAACTCCCAGGCTGTGAGCTCTGCGCTGCGATTGGCCAGTGCTACAGCCTAGGAGGAGGAGACGCCCAGATGAACAAGGGCAGACTCCGCCTATTATAACCAAGTCCCCGAACATACCGGAGGACATAACGGGAGAACGGAGCGGCGCCCAGGAATAATAGTAAGTGCAATGAGATCCCTGGGCGTCGCTGTATATGTCATGATACTTAGTTCACAATGTTTTTCCAGGTGAAAGGTCCCATTTATGTTAAAGCAATGTCTGCCTGATTCCTTCCTCCATCCTAGAGTGTGAAACCATGTACAAAAAAAAAAAAAAAAAGAATCAGTCTGTATGGTCTAACCCCTGTACATGCATAAATGCGCGATTAACCCTTTCACTTTCACTGCCATATATAAGAAGTCATGACCATGACAGTGAATAGATTATAAGGGCTAGAATGGTTGGTATCATTTCATCACACAAGGCTTGCTAAACTGTAGCTCACTATTTGGGAAGCAGAATTAACATTTTATTTCATGGTGCTGTGTCTTTGTACGGGAAGGGATGGGAGGGAGTTGCTCCGAGGAAGAGTGAGCACAACCTGTTAGAGTACAGTCACAAGGTCAGGTTTGTGCATGCAGTTTGGGAAGCCAAAACTGGAAGTGAATTAGAAAAAAAAGGAGACATGATATCGGTCCTTTACATTTTCTACAGTTTCCCGAGACTGGAGAAAATAGTTGGCAGCAACTTTGGTGACTGTGAGGAAGAACTCCTGATCACTGTAAGTTATTTTACATTACAGCACTGTTTTTGATTACATTTTGCATGCATGACAATACAATAGCTCTATATGCAGATAGAGTGCTCCAATATATTTGCGATTGCGCAAATCAGCACTAATGATGCGCATATTTTTTGGCGCAATATATACAACTTCTGATTTTATCAGGTCTGAGTAGATATTACTGATTGGTGCATTAAATATTGTTATGACATCACAGCACTATGTCTGTAGCAAAAGACAAATACACTAATCCCTATCACAGCACAGTAATTCCTATCACACTACCTAACAGCTACACTATATCACTATCTAACCAACACTGACTATCTCCCACTATCTGTATTATATATATGAGCTAACTAACTATATAATGTAATTGAATAAAGATCCAGATGACTCAGCAAAGCACAGAGCACAGCAATGACACTCCTCTCTCTCTCAGAACTGCAAAAAATTGCAGAAAATGGCTGCTGGGGAGTTTCTTATATAGTAAGGGGTAGGCAACTTTCCTATTGGTTGCTAGGGATGTTGCTAAGCTATGACAAAGATATTGCAGCCTTCTCATTGGCCCACAAGCAAGAAGGGAGGGTACTGATGAAAAAAAATCTAGAATATTCGCCATTACCAATATATAGCACTATATTGTATATCTTCGCAAATTCTCGAAGTGCCGATATTGGCGATAACAATTCGCGATTAGAATATTCGCGATCAACACTAGTAAAGAGCTGCCTCATCCTCCTCTCTGCCCTACTGGTCAGGGATTATGATCCTGAATACAGCGGATAAGATCTTTAGCCAAATCTCTGGGGAATTTAGTACAGAGAGGATGGACAGGGCAGACTGTGTCTGTGGTAATGGAGACTGCATACAAATGCTGCTGCTCATTAGCCACACCCCACAATCCTCTCATGTCTCCTCATCATCTCCATTCCCAGAGATTCACCTGTATTGAGCATCATAATCTCTGAAAAGTAGAGCAGAGAGGAGGATGAGGCAGATGTTTAGCTCAGTGCTGTGAAGTAATGTGAAGTAACTCCTGTGTGATTAGGACAGACTTTGCGTGTACTTATCGGATGGCAGCCATTTAGTTTCCCCTGATGATTGCTCCCTAGACAAAATGAACCATAACTAATGAAAGGTATTTGGGAATATATTTATCATAAAGTAATATGTAAATATTTTCATTTTCTTAAAGGGGTTCTCTGGGAATTAAGATCCATCCACTCCTGATTTATGCTTTCAAAACTGCATGCAAAAACTTGACTGTGTGGTTGTACCCCAACTGTTATTTCCTCTTCAGGGGTACCAACCAGAATTTTTCTTTTTTCTGGAAAACTTATCCCAAAATCACAGACAAAATGGAAAACCATAGTAAATCATAAGGATTATAAGTAGGGATGAGCGAACTCGAACTGTATAGTTCGGGTTCGTACCGAATTTTGGGGTGTCCGTGACACGGACCCGAACCCGGACATTTTCGTAAAAGTCCGGGTTCGGGTTCGGTGTTCGTCGCTTTCTTCGCGCTTTTGTGACGCTTTCTTGGCGCTTTTTGAAAGGCTGCAAAGCAGCCAATCAACAAGCGTCATACTACTTGCCCCAAGAGGCCATCACAGCCATGCCTACTATTGGCATGGCTGTGATTGGCCAGAGCACCATGTGACCCAGCCTCTATTTAAGCTGGAGTCACATAGCGCCGCCCGTCACTCTGCTCTGATTAGCGTAGGGAGAGGTTGCGGCTGCGACAGTAGGGCGAGATTAGGCAGATTAACTCCTCCAAAGGACTTGATTAACTGATCGATCTGCAGCTGTGGATCATTGAGCTGCTGATCCTCAATTGCTCACTGTTTTTAGGCTGCCCAGACCGTTTGTCAGTCACATTTTTCTGGGGTGATCGGCGGCCATTTTGTGTCTTGTGGTGCGCCAGCACAAGCTGCGACCAAGTGCATTTAACCCTCAATGGTGTGGTTGTTTTTTGGCTAAAGCCTACATCAGGGTGAAGCTGTCACACCAAGTGCATTTAACCAGCAATAGTCTGTTCATTTTTTGGCCATATACAAAATCAGGGGCAAGCTGCGCCTGTCACCAAGTGCATTTAACCCTCAATGGTGTGGTTGTTTTTTGGCTAAAGCCTACATCAGGGTGAAGCTGTCACACCAAGTGCATTTAACCAGCAATAGTCTGTTCATTTTTTGGCCATATACTAAATCAGGGGCAAGCTGCGCCTGTCACCAAGTGCATTTAACCCTCAATGGTGTGGTTGTTTTTTGGCTAAAGCCTACATCAGGGTGAAGCTGTCACACCAAGTGCATTTAACCAGCAATAGTCTGTTTATTTTTTGGCCATATCCCAGTCTAATTCTGTCACTAAATCCATACCGGTCACCCAGCGCCTAAATACTAGGCCTCAAATTTATATCCCGCTAAATCTGTCCTTAGTGCTGTAGCTGGGCGAGTTATTTAGTGTCCGTTCAAGCACATTTCTTGTTCTGGGTTGAAATACAATTCCCAATTTAGCAATTTCATAATTTAGTGGTTTCTGCTATATCAGAGCTATTTGAAATCTATCCCTAAAAGGGTATATAATATTCAAGGTGCACATTGGGTCATTCAGAATAACTTCACACACACCCGCTACTGTGTATTTCCAAGTCTAATTCTGGCACTAAACCCATACCTGTCACCCAGCGCCTAAATACTAGGCCTCAAATTTATATCCCGCTAAATCTGTCCCTAGTGCTGTAGCTGGGCGAGTTATTTAGTGTCCGTTCAAGCACATTTCTTGTTCTGGGTTGAAATACAATTCCCAATTTAGCAATTTCATAATTTAGTGGTTTCTGCTATATCAGAGCTATTTGAAATCTATCCCTAAAAGGGTATATAATATTCAAGGTGCACATTGGGTCATTCAGAATAACTTCACACACACCCGCTACTGTGTATTTCCAAGTCTAATTCTGGCACTAAACCCATACCTGTCACCCAGCGCCTAAATACTAGGCCTCAAATTTATATCCCGCTAAATCTGTCCTTAGTGCTGTAGCTGGGCGAGTTATTTAGTGTCCGTTCAAGCACATTTCTTGTTCTGGGTTGAAATACAATTCCCAATTTAGCAATTTCATAATTTAGTGGTTTCTGCTATATCAGAGCTATTTGAAATCTATCCCTAAAAGGGTATATAATATTCAAGGTGCACATTGGGTCATTCAGAATAACTTCACACACACCCGCTACTGTGTATTTCCAAGTCTAATTCTGGCACTAAACCCATACCTGTCACCCAGCGCCTAAATACTAGGCCTCAAATTTATATCCCGCTAAATCTGTCCTTAGTGCTGTAGCTGGGCGAGTTATTTAGTGTCCGTTCAAGCACATTTCTTGTTCTGGGTTGAAATACAATTCCCAATTTAGCAATTTCATAATTTAGTGGTTTCTGCTATATCAGAGCTATTTGAAATCTATCCCTAAAAGGGTATATAATATTCAAGGTGCACATTGGGTCATTCAGAATAACTTCACACACACCCGCTACTGTGTATTTCCAAGTCTAATTCTGGCACTAAACCCATACCTGTCACCCAGCGCCTAAATACTAGGCCTCAAATTTATATCCCGCTAAATCTGTCCTTAGTGCTGTAGCTGGGCGAGTTATTTAGTGTCCGTTCAAGCACATTTCTTGTTCTGGGTTGAAATACAATTCCCAATTTAGCAATTTCATAATTTAGTGGTTTCTGCTATATCAGAGCTATTTGAAATCTATCCCTAAAAGGGTATATAATATTCAAGGTGCACATTGGGTCATTCAGAATAACTTCACACACACCCGCTACTGTGTATTTCCAAGTCTAATTCTGGCACTAAACCCATACCTGTCACCCAGCGCCTAAATACTAGGCCTCAAATTTATATCCCGCTAAATCTGTCCTTAGTGCTGTAGCTGGGCGAGTTATTTAGTGTCCGTTCAAGCACATTTCTTGTTCTGGGTTGAAATACAATTCCCAATTTAGCAATTTCATAATTTAGTGGTTTCTGCTATATCAGAGCTATTTGAAATCTATCCCTAAAAGGGTATATAATATTCAAGGTGCACATTGGGTCATTCAGAATAACTTCACACACACCCGCTACTGTGTATTTCCAAGTCTAATTCTGGCACTAAACCCATACCTGTCACCCAGCGCCTAAATACTAGGCCTCAAATTTATATCCCGCTAAATCTGTCCTTAGTGCTGTAGCTGGGCGAGTTATTTAGTGTCCGTTCAAGCACATTTCTTGTTCTGGGTTGAAATACAATTCCCAATTTAGCAATTTCATAATTTAGTGGTTTCTGCTATATCAGAGCTATTTGAAATCTATCCCTAAAAGGGTATATAATATTCAAGGTGCACATTGGGTCATTCAGAATAACTTCACACACACCCGCTACTGTGTATTTCCAAGTCTAATTCTGGCACTAAACCCATACCTGTCACCCAGCGCCTAAATACTAGGCCTCAAATTTATATCCCGCTAAATCTGTCCTTAGTGCTGTAGCTGGGCGAGTTATTTAGTGTCCGTTCAAGCACATTTCTTGTTCTGGGTTGAAATACAATTCCCAATTTAGCAATTTCATAATTTAGTGGTTTCTGCTATATCAGAGCTATTTGAAATCTATCCCTAAAAGGGTATATAATATTCAAGGTGCACATTGGGTCATTCAGAATAACTTCACACACACCCGCTACTGTGTATTTCCAAGTCTAATTCTGGCACTAAACCCATACCTGTCACCCAGCGCCTAAATACTAGGCCTCAAATTTATATCCCGCTAAATCTGTCCTTAGTGCTGTAGCTGGGCGAGTTATTTAGTGTCCGTTCAAGCACATTTCTTGTTCTGGGTTGAAATACAATTCCCAATTTAGCAATTTCATAATTTAGTGGTTTCTGCTATATCAGAGCTATTTGAAATCTATCCCTAAAAGGGTATATAATATTCAAGGTGCACATTGGGTCATTCAGAATAACTTCACACACACCCGCTACTGTGTATTTCCAAGTCTAATTCTGGCACTAAACCCATACCTGTCACCCAGCGCCTAAATACTAGGCCTCAAATTTATATCCCGCTAAATCTGTCCTTAGTGCTGTAGCTGGGCGAGTTATTTAGTGTCCGTTCAAGCACATTTCTTGTTCTGGGTTGAAATACAATTCCCAATTTAGCAATTTCATAATTTAGTGGTTTCTGCTATATCAGAGCTATTTGAAATCTATCCCTAAAAGGGTATATAATATTCAAGGTGCACATTGGGTCATTCAGAATAACTTCACACACACCCGCTACTGTGTATTTCCAAGTCTAATTCTGGCACTAAACCCATACCTGTCACCCAGCGCCTAAATACTAGGCCTCAAATTTATATCCCGCTAAATCTGTCCCTAGTGCTGTAGCTGGGCGAGTTATTTAGTGTCCGTTCAAGCACATTTCTTGTTCTGGGTTGAAATACAATTCCCAATTTAGCAATTTCATAATTTAGTGGTTTCTGCTATATCAGAGCTATTTGAAATCTATCCCTAAAAGGGTATATAATATTCAAGGTGCACATAGGGTCATTCAGAATAACTTCACACACCCGCTACTGTGCATTTCCAAATCTAATTCTGTCACTAAACCCATACCTGTCACCCAGCGCCTAAATACTAGGCCTCAAATTTATATCCCGCTAAATCTCTCGTTACCGCTGTCCTGTTGTGGCTGGGAAAGTTATTTAGTGTCCGTCAAAGCACATTTTTTGTTCTGGGTTGAAATACAATTCCCAATTTAGCAATTTCATAATTTAGTCGTTTCTGCTATATCAGAGCTATTTGAAATCTATCCCTAAAAGGGTAGATCATATTGAAGGTGCACATAGGGTCATTCAGAATAACTTCACACACACGCTTCTGTGCATTTCCAAGTCTAATTCTGTCACTAAATCCATACCGGTCACCCAGCGCCTAAATACTAGGCCTCAAATTTATATCCCGCTGAATTTGAATACAATACATTGGGCCAAATAATATATTTGTTGTTGTGGTGAACCATAACAATGAGAAAAACATCTAGTAAGGGACGCGGACGTGGACATGGTCGTGGTGGTGTTAGTGGACCCTCTGGTGCTGGGAGAGGACGTGGCCGTTCTGCCACATCCACACGTCCTAGTGTACCAACTACCTCAGGTCCCAGTAGCCGCCAGAATTTACAGCGATATATGGTGGGGCCCAATGCCGTTCTAAGGATGGTAAGGCCTGAGCAGGTACAGGCATTAGTCAATTGGGTGGCCGACAGTGGATCCAGCACGTTCACATTATCTCCCACCCAGTCTTCTGCAGAAAGCGCACAGATGGCGCCTGAAAACCAACCCCATCAGTCTGTCACATCACCCCCATGCATACCAGGGAAACTGTCTCAGCCTCAAGTTATGCAGCAGTCTCTTATGCTGTTTGAAGACTCCGCTGGCAGGGTTTCCCAAGGGCATCCACCTAGCCCTTCCCCAGCGGTGAAAGACATAGAATGCACTGACGCACAACCACTTATGTTTCCTGATGATGAGGACATGGGAATACCACCTCAGCATGTCTCTGATGATGACGAAACACAGGTGCCAACTGCTGCGTCTTTCTGCAGTGTGCAGACTGAACAGGAGGTCAGGGATCAAGACTGGGTGGAAGACGATGCAGGGGACGATGAGGTCCTAGACCCCACATGGAATGAAGGTCGTGCCACTGACTTTCACAGTTCGGAGGAAGAGGCAGTGGTGAGACCGAGCCAACAGCGTAGCAAAAGAGGGAGCAGTGGGCAAAAGCAGAACACCCGCCGCCAAGAGACTCCGCCTGCTACTGACCGCCGCCATCTGGGACCGAGCACCCCAAAGGCAGCTTCAAGGAGTTCCCTGGCATGGCACTTCTTCAAACAATGTGCTGACGACAAGACCCGAGTGGTTTGCACGCTGTGCCATCAGAGCCTGAAGCGAGGCATTAACGTTCTGAACCTGAGCACAACCTGCATGACCAGGCACCTGCATGCAAAGCATGAACTGCAGTGGAGTAAACACCTTAAAACCAAGGAAGTCACTCAGGCTCCCCCTGCTACCTCTTCTGCTGCTGCCGCCTCGGCCTATTCTGCTGCTGCCGCCTCGGCCTCTTCCTCCGCCTCTGGAGGAACGTTGGCACCTGCCGCCCAGCAAACAGGGGATGTACCACCAACACCACCACCACCACCTCCGTCACCAAGCGTCTCAACCATGTCACACGCCAGCGTTCAGCTCTCCATCTCACAAACATTTGATAGAAAGCGTAAATTCCCACCTAGCCACCCTCGATCCCTGGCCCTGAATGCCAGCATTTCTAAACTACTGGCCTATGAAATGCTGTCATTTAGGCTGGTGGACACAGACAGCTTCAAACAGCTCATGTCGCTTGCTGTCCCACAGTATGTTGTTCCCAGCCGGCACTACTTCTCCAAGAGAGCCGTGCCTTCCCTGCACAACCAAGTATCCGATAAAATCAAGTGTGCACTGCGCAACGCCATCTGTAGCAAGGTCCACCTAACCACAGATACGTGGACCAGTAAGCACGGCCAGGGACGCTATATCTCCCTAACTGCACACTGGGTAAATGTAGTGGCAGCTGGGCCCCAGGCGGAGAGCTGTTTGGCGCACGTCCTTCCGCCGCCAAGGATCGCAGGGCAACATTCTTTGCCTCCTGTTGCCACCTCCTCCTTCTCGGCTTCCTCCTCCTCTTCTTCCACCTGCTCATCCAGTCAGCCACACACCTTCACCACCAACTTCAGCACAGCCCGGGGTAAACGTCAGCAGGCCATTCTGAAACTCATATGTTTGGGGGACAGGCCCCACACCGCACAGGAGTTGTGGCGGGGTATAGAACAACAGACCGACGAGTGGTTGCTGCCGGTGAGCCTCAAGCCCGGCCTGGTGGTGTGTGATAATGGGCGAAATCTCGTTGCAGCTCTGGGACTAGCCAATTTGACGCACATCCCTTGCTTGGCGCATGTGCTGAATTTGGTGGTGCAGAAGTTCATTCACAACTACCCCGACATGTCAGAGCTGCTGCATAAAGTGCGGGCCGTCTGTTCGCGCTTCCGGCGTTCACATCCTGCTGCTGCTCGCCTGTCTGCGCTACAGCGTAACTTCGGCCTTCCCGCTCACCGCCTCATATGCGACGTGCCCACCAGGTGGAACTCCACCTTGCACATGCTGGACAGACTGTGCGAGCAGCAGCAGGCCATAGTGGAGTTTCAGCTGCAGCACGCACGGGTCAGTCGCACTACAGAACAGCACCACTTCACCACCAATGACTGGGCCTCCATGCGAGACCTGTGTGCCCTGTTGCGCTGTTTCGAGTACTCCACCAACATGGCCAGTGGCGATGACACCGTTATCAGCGTTACAATACCACTTCTATGTCTCCTTGAGAAAACACTTAGGGCGATGATGGAAGAGGAGGTGGCCCAGGAGGAGGAGGAGGAGGAGGAGGAAGAGGGGTCATTTTTAGCACTTTCAGGCCAGTCTCTTCGAAGTGACTCAGAGGGAGGTTTTTGGCAACAGCAGAGGCCAGGTACAAATGTGGCCAGCCAGGGCCCACTACTGGAGGACGAGGAGGACGAGGATGAGGAGGAGGTGGAGGAGGATGAGGATGAAGCATGGTCACAGCGGGGTGGCACCCAACGCAGCTCGGGTCCATCACTGGTGCGTGGCTGGGGGGAAAGGCAGGACGATGACGATACGCCTCCCACAGAGGACAGCTTGTCCTTACCCCTGGGCAGCCTGGCACACATGAGCGACTACATGCTGCAGTGCCTGCGCAACGACAGCAGAGTTGCCCACATTTTAACCTGTGCGGACTACTGGGTTGCCACCCTGCTGGATCCACGCTACAAAGACAATGTGCCCACCTTACTTCCTGCACTGGAGCGTGATAGGAAGATGCGCGAGTACAAGCGCACGTTGGTAGACGCGCTACTGAGAGCATTCCCAAATGTCACAGGGGAACAAGTGGAAGCCCAAGGCCAAGGCAGAGGAGGAGCAAGAGGTCGCCAAGGCAGCTGTGTCACGGCCAGCTCCTCTGAGGGCAGGGTTAGCATGGCAGAGATGTGGAAAACTTTTGTCAACACGCCACAGCTAACTGCACCACCACCTGATACGCAACGTGTTAGCAGGAGGCAACATTTCACTAACATGGTGGAACAGTACGTGTGCACACCCCTCCACGTACTGACTGATGGTTCGGCCCCATTCAACTTCTGGGTCTCTAAATTGTCCACGTGGCCAGAGCTAGCCTTTTATGCCTTGGAGGTGCTGGCCTGCCCGGCAGCCAGCGTTTTGTCTGAACGTGTATTCAGCACGGCAGGGGGCGTCATTACAGACAAACGCAGCCGCCTGTCTACAGCCAATGTGGACAAGCTGACGTTCATAAAAATGAACCAGGCATGGATCCCACAGGACCTGTCCGTCCCTTGTCCAGATTAGACATTAACTACCTCCCCATAACCATATATTATTGGACTCCAGGGCACTTCCTCATTCAATCCTATTTTTATTTTCATTTTACCATTATATTGCGAGGCTACCCAAAGTTGAATGAACCTCTCCTCTGCCTGTGTGCTAGGCCTAAATATATGCCAATGGACTGTTGCAGTGGTGGCTGACGTGAAGCCTCATTCTCTGCTATGACATGCAGACTGATTCTCTGCTGACATGAAGACAGATTCTCTGTTACGGGACCTCTCTGCTCTGCCTGTGTGCTAGGCCTAAATATATGCCAATGGACTGTTGCAGTGGTGGCTGACGTGAAGCCTCATTCTCTGCTATGACATGCAGACTGATTCTCTGCTGACATGAAGCCAGATTGTCTGTTACGGGACCTCTCTGCTCTGCCTGTGTGCTAGGCCTAAATATATGCCAATGGACTGTTGCAGTGGTGGCTGACGTGAAGCCTGATTCTCTGCTATGACATGCAGACTGATTCTCTGCTGACATGAAGCCAGATTGTCTGTTACGGGACCTCTCTGCTCTGCCTGTGTGCTAGGCCTAAATATATGCCAATGGACTGTTGCAGTGGTGGGTGACGTGAAGCCTCATTCTCTGCTATGACATGCAGACTGATTCTCTGCTGACATGAAGACAGATTCTCTGTTACGGGACCTCCCTCCTCTGCCTGGGTGCTGGGCCTAAATATATGCCAATGGACTGTTGCAGTGGTGGCTGACATGAAGCCTGATTCTCTGCTATGACATGCAGACTAATTCTCTGCTGACATGAAGCCAGATTGTCTGTTACGGGACCTCTCTCCTCTGCCTGGGTGCTGGGCCTAAATTTATGACAATGGACTGTTGCAGTGGTGGCTGACGTGAAGCCTGATTCTCTGCTATGACATGCAGACTGATTCTCTGCTGACATGAAGCCAGATTGTCTGTTACGGGACCTCTCTGCTCTGCCTGTGTGCTAGGCCTAAATATATGCCAATGGACTGTTGCAGTGGTGGCTGACGTGAAGCCTCATTCTCTGCTATGACATGCAGACTGATTCTCTGCTGACATGAAGCCAGATTGTCTGTTACGGGACCTCTCTGCTCTGCCTGTGTGCTAGGCCTAAATATATGCCAATGGACTGTTGCAGTGGTGGGTGACGTGAAGCCTCATTCTCTGCTATGACATGCAGACTGATTCTCTGCTGACATGAAGACAGATTCTCTGTTACGGGACCTCCCTCCTCTGCCTGGGTGCTGGGCCTAAATATATGCCAATGGACTGTTGCAGTGGTGGCTGACATGAAGCCTGATTCTCTGCTATGACATGCAGACTAATTCTCTGCTGACATGAAGCCAGATTGTCTGTTACGGGACCTCTCTCCTCTGCCTGGGTGCTGGGCCTAAATTTATGACAATGGACTGTTGCAGTGGTGGCTGACGTGAAGCCTGATTCTCTGCTATGACATGCAGACTGATTCTCTGCTGACATGAAGCCAGATTGTCTGTTACGGGACCTCTCTGCTCTGCCTGTGTGCTAGGCCTAAATATATGCCAATGGACTGTTGCAGTGGTGGCTGACGTGAAGCCTCATTCTCTGCTATGACATGCAGACTGATTCTCTGCTGACATGAAGCCAGATTGTCTGTTACGGGACCTCTCTGCTCTGCCTGTGTGCTAGGCCTAAATATATGCCAATGGACTGTTGCAGTGGTGGGTGACGTGAAGCCTCATTCTCTGCTATGACATGCAGACTGATTCTCTGCTGACATGAAGCCAGATTCTCTGTTACGGGACCTCTCTCCTCTGCCTGTGTGTGTGCTGGGCCTAAATATATGCCAATGGACTGTTGCAGTGGTGGCTGACGTGAAGCCTGATTCTCTGCTATGACATGCAGACTGATTCTCTGCTGACATGAAGCCAGATTGTCTGTTACGGGACCTCTCTCCTCTGCCTGTGTGTGTGCTGGGCCTAAATATATGCCAATGGACTGTTGCAGTGGTGGCTGACGTGAAGCCTCATTCTCTGCTATGACATGCAGACTAATTCTCTGCTGACATGAAGACAGATTCTCTGTTACGGGACCTCTCTCCTCTGCCTGGGTGCCGGGGCCTAAATATCTGAGAATGGACTGTTCCAGTGGTGGGTGACGGGAAGCCAGATTCTCTGCTATGGAACCTCTCTCCAATTGATTTTGGTTAATTTTTATTTATTTAATTTTTATTTTAATTCATTTCCCTATCCACATTTGTTTGCAGGGGATTTACCTACATGTTGCTGCCTTTTGCAGCCCTCTAGCTCTTTCCTGGGCTGTTTTACAGCCTTTTTAGTGCCGAAAAGTTCGGGTCCCCATTGACTTCAATGGGGTTCGGGTTCGGGACGAAGTTCGGATCGGGTTCGGATCCCGAACCCGAACATTTCCGGGATGTTCGGCCGAACTTCTCGAACCCGAACATCCAGGTGTTCGCTCAACTCTAATTATAAGTAGTTCATGTTTATAGCTCAATATACTGATAAGAATTAATATGAACTGAAAAATGATGAGAATTACCACCAAAATAATCTAGTCAAGAATCACTAGCCTCAAAAAAAATCACGGACACATTTCTTTTCATGGGCACAGGAAAAAACTTGCCTATTTTCATGGACTATCCATACATTTCTGCAGTGGCCGCCCCGGGTGCCGGCCCAGAATACTGCGGCGGGGCATGGGAGCGTATATTTCCCTGCCTGCCCCACCGCCGATCACCGCCATAGGCTTAAGGCCTAGCAGGCCTTAGACCTATGCGGTAGTGAAATACCGACGCAGGAGTGCACGATGACGTCATCACGTGTGCCTGTGCCGGGACACAGCAGCACAATGAAGCGCCTGAACATAGGTGAGTATTTAGCTTTTATTTTATTTTTTTATTTTTTTTATTTTATGTGCCAAGTTTGAGAGACACAGGAGAATATGTGGGGGAAAAAATTATGGTGGGATACTGTGTGGGGGCAAATTATTATGGGAGGGATTACTATGTGGGGACAATAATTCTGGGGGGCAAACTACTATATGGGGCAGTGTGGGGGAAATTACTATATAGGGGCATTGTGGGGGAAATTACTCTATGGGGCAGTGTGTGGGAAATTACTCTATGGGGCAGTGTGGGGGAAATTACTGTATGGGGGCAGCGTGGGGGAAATTACTGTATGGGGGCAGTGTGGGGGGAAATTACTGTATGGGGCAGTGTGGGGGAAATTACTATGTAGGGGCAGTGTGGGGGAAATATTTCCCTGCCTGCCCTGCCACCGATCACCGCTATAGGCTTAAGGTCTAGCAGGCCTTAGACCTATGCGGTAGTGAAATCCCGATGCAGGCGTGCAGGATGACGCCATCGTGCGTGCCTGTGCCGGGACGCAGCAGCACAGTGAGCGCCTGGACATAGGTGAGTATTTAGCTTTTAGTTTTTTTTATTTATTTTTTATTTTATGTGCCAACTTTGGGAGACACAGGAGAATAGGTGGGGGAAAAAAATGATGGTGGGATACTGTGTGTGGGGCAAATTATTATGGGAGGGATTACTATGTGGGGACAATAATTATGGGAGGGATTACTATGTGGGGGGCAAATTACTATATGGGGCAGTGTGGGGGAAACTACTGTGTGGGGCAAATTACTATATGGGGGAAGTGGGGGCAGTGTGGGGGACACTACTGTATGGGGCAGTGGGGGGGAAATTACTGTGTGGGGGACACTAATATGTGGGGGCAGTGTAGGGGACACTACTGTATGGGGCAGTGTGGGGGTAATTACTGTGTGGGGAATTACTATATGGGGCAGTGTGGGGTAAAATACTCTATGGGGCAGTGTGGGGGAAATTACTATATGGGGCAGTGTGGGGGAAATTACTATATGGGGCAGTGGGGGAAATTACTATATGAGGCAGTGTGGGGGAAATTACTATATGGGGCAGTGTGGGGGAAATTACTATATGGGGGCAGTGTGGGGGGAAATTACTATATGGGGGCAGTGTGGGGGAAATTACTATATGGGGGCAGTGTGGGGGAAATTACTATGTAGGGGCAGGGTGGGGAAATTACTGTATGGGGCAGTGTGGGGGAAATTACTATATGGGGCAGTGTGGGAGGCACTGTAGGGGCAATTCTATTATTTCTGGTGACACTATGCAGGGATTATTGCCTGGAGCACAACATAGGGTGTTATTATTGCTGGGGGGGGGGGGGGGCACTCTAGGGGACATTATAGCTGCTGTGCACACTATAGGGACATTTGGGGCAATTTATCAAACTGGTGTAAAGCAGAACTGGCTTAGTCACCCATAGCAGCCAATCAGATTCCACCTTTCATTTTTGACAGCTCTTTTGGAAATCCAGTTCTACTTTACACCAGTTTGATAAATGACCCCAATTATGTCTACTGGGGTCACTATTTTTTCAGAAGTATAGTACCTGGGGCATTGGGGGACACAATGGGCACATTATTGGGGGTGGCAGCAGGATGACACTGTGGGGACACCAGGATGGGAAGGTTGATGGAAAAATTGAGACGAGATGCGGCTGAAAGAATTTCTCATGGCGGTCTAACGGAAGAGAAGAGGAAAGAGAAGGTCTACATGACAGGAGATGTCCCTGGATGTAAGAGGTATGTGGTCAAGTATTGGGAGGGGGGGGGGGGGTGCTAGAAAAAGGACCAAGCACCCTAGGCACGCCACTGCACAGTCGTCTGATGATGTAAGGGGTGTGATACTTTTGTTTATCACCACATTACCAATGAGGATATGTGATCTGTGATTGTCACAATCAGGGGCCTTATTTCTACCTAAAGGATGCAGCAGCTAATTATCTAATCACTCTCTGTGACTGACCAGGCCATCAACATTGTGACTTGAATAGTCATATGAAGGACATATATGTGGACATATCAATATTGATCTTCATTCAACCAGTATCTACATGTGATGTAACAAATTGATTTAGCAATAACTCCATTTATTTAAAACATTTTGAACACTGCACTTGACCGGTCTATTCCACCCTGTCTCTTGTAAGTGCATAACATGTCTGCCTATATGAAATGTATTTGTTGTACACATCATTTCAGCAAAAGGGGTTTGCAAACTCTACCTAGCAAGGCAACATCGTGAATTAGAAACTTACATGTACTGCAGTAAAGGAGAAGTTGTTGCGTTGAGTTGTATTGGTTTCCATTTTGTGATTGAACACAATGCAATCAATATTATACTATTATTGATACTATTATATACTCAGGCTCGGACTGGCCCACCGGGGAGGCGGGGGATTCCTTGGTGGGCCCCCAGTCTCCTGCAACCTAGATAAGATGGAGGAGTAATTATTTTTCCTTTCTCAGGAGAGATAATGATTGCAGCCTCCTACTGGTGTACATTGTA
This sequence comes from Bufo gargarizans, assembly GCF_014858855.1. NCBI lineage: Eukaryota > Metazoa > Chordata > Amphibia > Anura > Bufonidae > Bufo > Bufo gargarizans. Next base: position 232,733,376 of record NC_058080.1, on the reverse strand, counting down.
CAGGAGGCCCCGCAGTATCTTCTAGACTTTTGGGGCTGCTGGCTGTAAAGGAGGAGAGAAGGTGTCTGCCACCTCCTGCCCTCCCTGCTGTCAGGAAACTGTTGCTGCTGGAGAGAAGGACTTCTCTGCGGTGCTGGGCTGATTTCTCAGGTGTGTGACAATAGTGAGCTGTTGGAGACTGTAAGTCTGAAATAGGGGATTTGTTTATCACAGACACAGATCTATGAATGTGTACTGCTCTCTGCAGAGTTCAGAGTGGCATTGGGGAGACTCTGCCGTAGGTTCCCCCGCATTGCCTCTGCTTTAGGTGCACCCCCATAAGTGCCCCAGCTCCAGATGCCCCCCTCTAAAAGCACCCCTAATATTGAATCTTCTCCAGTTGCCCCCCTAATAACCCTGCATCTGCTCCAGGATCCCCACTATTACCCTGCCTCAGGTGACGCTAATGTCTCTGCTTCAGTTATGACCCTCTGTTTGTGCCCTTTGCTTACGTTGCTCTTCTAGCACCTTTGCTTGGGCTTTTTTAAAGAATGTGACCTGGAAAGGGGGTTGGACTTAAGCCCTAAAAATTCTGCACAGTGCGTCATATTCTCCAGTATTAACACGTATGGTTTACATGGCGGCAGTGATGATATTCTGTATTTACAGGCATCACTGCTGCAATGTAAAGAGATACTGGTGGTGGAGTGGTGGAGGATATAAAGGGGTTGTGCAGGTTTTCATAGGGCCTAACTATATGATTAGTGGGGTCCGATTCTGCAACCCCCACTGATTCCAGGAACGGGTCCTGCTCCCACTTTTTATGGTGTGACAGGCTACACATACTCCCTGCTGCTCCATTTGTTCTCTGGGACCACTGGAATTAGCCAGCACTGTACTTCGCCATCTCCGGCGACCCCATAGAGAATGGATGGAGAGGCAGGGCATATGCTCGAACTGCCACTCAAGAAGGGGGATCAGGGGGGGCTCCAGTGTTCAGACCCCCACGGATCATTTAGTTATCCCTGATCCTGTGAATAGAGGATAACAAGAAAAGTGGACACAGGCCCTTTAATAGGCGAACATTTCTATTTTAGTTTGACACATATTTTGGGCCAGATTTTAAAGTTTTTATTTTACACCCAAAGAAAACCTTTAAGGATAGGGGAATGTGAAAAGGTGAAACAGCTATGACAAGACAGGTGATAAGTGTCTGATTTGTGGGGATCTGACTGCTGGGACCCCCATGATCAAGGGAACGTGGTCTTAAAGGGGTTGTCTTTCTTCAGTAAGTTGGATTTATCATGTAGAGAAAGTTAATACAAGTCACTTACTAATATATTCTTATTATCCATATTGCTTCCTTTGTTGGCTGGATTCAATTTTCCATCACATTATACACTGCTAGTTTCCATGATTACGACCACTCTGCAATCCATGAGTTGTGGTCATGCTTGCACACTATAGGATAAAGCACTAGCCTATGTACGCTCTCATGGTTCTGGCCACTAGAGAGGCTGACGCTTTTGCCTATAGTGTGCAAGCATAACCACCACTGCTGGATTGCAGGGTGGTCTGTAACCATGGAAACGAGCAGTGTATAATGTGATGGAAAAATGAATCCAGCCAGCAAGGGAAGCAATATGGATAATAACAGTATATTAGTAAGTTGCTCGTATTAACTTTCTCTACATGATAAATGCCACTTACTGAAGTGAGACAACACCTTTAACCTCCCTGGCGGTCTGATTATGTCAGTAATTTTTTACCCAAAGCGGTACATTGTTTTGCATGGAAATTTGTTGCTTTATGCTTTATGTATGCTTAGGAATTAATCACTTAAATCTGTCTAAACAAAAGTCTAGTAGACAGTCCAGGTATGATAAAGTTTGAAACACAAAATTATAAATTATAATACAATAAATAATTTAAAAAAATAATATAATTTTATTCAATAATGTAATCAAATAAAAAACACTGCCATTTGTCTAACAAGGGTGCAACATCAATAGTCCCTGTAATAATAGACACTGCAAATTGGTTCAATAAACCTCCAGGGTGTGAAAAAGTTTGAAACATGGGACTGCACAAAGTCCGACGTCACAATCAGGACAATGGAACCTGGTTTCCTTTCGGATTATCTATCCATTATCATCTCGCTTTGAGCAATAGACCACTCACATCCTTGTAGGTGCTGACTTTTTTTTCGGTTTGTGGGATGTAGTCCATGAAGTGACGACCAGTCAGGTGTTCCGGGTTGACAACATCAACAGCATGACGTCCAGGTCTATTCACAGCCATTGATGGTGTTTGGTGGTTCACAAAGATCCGTTCAGCAACTTTCCAAATGAAGTCAGAATGAACCAGAGGCTTGTCACTCTTTTCTCTGTGAAGAATGTAGGCATTCCACAAGCATTGCTAAAGAAGATGCCTGAAGATCTTCTTGTAGTATTTCTTTTGCTTGTTCCGCATTGCTGGGTAGAATGTAATTGCTTGGTCCGCTCTGTCGACACCTCCCATGGTTTTATTGTAGTCTATCACTACTTGTGGCTTCATGACTTCATTTCCAGCTTTCGTGTGTCGAGGTATTATTAACAGTACTCAATAGGCACACATCTTTTTTGTCATGCCAAATTTGCCCCACATAGTAGTCCTTCCCATAATAATTTGCCCCCACATAGTAATTTGTCCCCACATAGTATTCCCTCCCATAATAATTTGGCCCCACACAGCCCCCACATTCCCCCCCGTGTTCTCAATGTCTCTTCCCTAATATGTCCTCCTGTGTGTCCCCCCCCCCCCACATGTCCCCCAAAGTAGGCACATGAAATAAAAAATTAAAAAATGAAAAGCTAAATACTCACCTTTGTCCAGGGCCAGACGCTTGCTCGCAGAGGAAGGCGGGATTTCACTACCGCATAGGCCTCAGGCCTACTAGGCCTGAAGCCTAAGATAAGATAAGATGCCTTTATTTTCACTGTACAATACAATACAATGTACAATACAATGAAATGTTGTTTGGAGCAATCCTAGATGCCATGGACAGAGGATCAAGAACTGACATTTAAACTAAAGCATTACACTAGAAAAAAACTAAACATTGCACTAGAAAGCATTACTATTCACAGTTTACAGTTCACAGCATATATATAGCAAGAGCAAAGTAGGAAGTGCTTATGAGTATATACACACTGATTCAGACACCACTGCAGACAGGAGATCATCATGGGTTCATGAATGCAGCAGTCACTTTCAGTCTGTGGTAGTTTCTATCCTAGGAAGGGGCAATAATCTCTGAGCATTTAGGAGACTGACTGCTTTGGGGTAAAAGCTGTTCTTCAGCCTAGTGGTGCGGGCATGTAGGGCTCTAAGACGCCTACCAGAGGGTAGGGGAGTGAAAAGGCTGTGGCCGGGGTGAGTTGGATCCCCACAGATAATTTTTGCCCTGTTGCTGCAGCGAACAGTGAAGATGTCATCCAGTGATGGTAACTGAGTACCAGTGATTCTGCCAGCCATTCTGATGATGCGCTTGAGGGTCTTCTTGTCCTCAGAAGAGCAGCCGGAGTACCACACTGTAATGCAGTATGTGATAACAGATTCTATGGTGCACCTGTAAAAATTGACAAGCAGCTGTTTTGGGAGTTGGGCTTTCTTCAGACTCCTGGTAATTTCTGTTGTGTTTTTTATCCATGACAGGTCCTGACTAATATGAACTCCCAAGAATCTGAAACTTTAACTATCTCCACGTTTCCACCATTAATGCTAATGGGATGGTGTCCATTTCGTTTCTTCTTCCTAAAATCCAGAATTAGCTCCTTTGTTTTCTTGGTATTGAGTATGAGGTTGTTGTTCTTACTCCATCTCTCTAGGTTCTCAACCTCTATCCTATAGGCTGTTTCATCATTGTTGGAGATTAGGCCTATCACGGTCGTGTCATCTGCAAATTTTATATGGTATTGGTATTGTGAATAAGGTTTACAGTCATTTGTGAAGAGGGAGTAAAGGAGAGGGCTCAACACACAGCCTTGCGGTACCCAAGTGTTTAGTGTTAAGGATGAAGAAAAGTGCTTGGCCATGCGTACGATTTGTGGTCTTTTTGTAAGAAAATCCAGTATCCAGTTGCACAGGTGTGAGCTGAGACCCAAGTTGTTCAGTTTCGTTGCCAACTTGTTGGGAGGGATGGTGTTAAAGGCCGAGCTGTAATCAATGAACAACATCCGCACATAGCGGTCTCTCTGCTCCAGGTGTGACAGCGCAGTGTGAAGGGTAAGTGAGACAGCATCCTCAGTTGACCTACTGTATGTGCTCTGTAAGCAAACTGGTATTGGTCCATGGAGGTGCAGATCTTGCTCTTCATGTGCAGTGTCCCAGGGGGTCAGTAGTGTATGCTGGGCTTTGTAGTGCAGATTAACCCACTAACCTGGGATCCACTGTCGTCTTCAATCGGGGCAAATACTGGAACAGGCAGGTATTTAATGTTCGTGACGCCAGTGTCAATTAAACGGTGACACGCTGTGTAAAGTAATGTAGAAGAATGAAGCAACCACGGGATAGCCAACCAAAACTGGAACTTTACTGAATGTCAGTGATAATCATACATGGACGCAGTTGGAAGCGCAGTTCCATAGAAGACAGTTGGTTTCTATTTGAATACAGTTGGTTCTTAGAAGTACAGACTGGCCGGTTTTAGCAATGTTCTTTACAGAGTGTTAATTACAGGAGATGCAGTACAGGCGGCTTGCACACTATTCCTGACTGGTCCTGAAACATGTGACTTATTCTCCAAGGTCTAATGCCCTATAGCTGGCGTATCCTTGAAGCTGTCTTTATCTAGTACCTCCTCTGTTATCTTGAGTACCTCTTGCTTTATCTGATCGGCCTCTGTGGTATTCTGTGTCCCGGCTGGTTGCTTATGATGTTTCAGCTAATACGGATGATGACTCAGGAGGGGAACCTTTTCCTTGGATCCGGAACCCGGTTACAGGGCCTTTACTACCCTCTCCTAGTCGGCAGGCTTCAGGCCTGCTCTACTCTCACAGGCCCATAGCCTGGCCTTGACTCAGACACAGGATCATCTCTGACTCCTTTTCCCACTGTCTGCCTGCTTACTACTTCCTGACTGGGCCTTATATAAACTAGGGTTCCCTAGCTCCCTCTAGTGACTCAGAGCTGGAATGACACCCTAGCCGGCCTGCACATGCACATTTCACAGTAACAGGAAGTACATAGCATTACATTAACAAGATGTTTTATACCAACCTCCCCATAAATACAGGGGGAACGACAGTACCCAAGTGACCCTTCTGTAGTGACGGGGTATTACTCTCCCGTACACTACACATGTGCCTCAGGACAAGTTGTTCAAAACACTTCATAGCAATAGGAGTGAGAGCCACCGGGCGATAATCACCTAAGGTCTTCACCCCGGCCTGTTTTGGAATTGGGACAATTGTGGAGGACTTTAGGCAAGTGGGGACAATGGCCTGCTCTAGTGAGCTGTTAAACATACTGGTAAACACTGTTTAGTTTTTTTAGGACTTTTCCAGGAACTTCATCAGGGCCAGCTGCTTTGTAGGGATTAATGTGATTTAAGGCCCATTCTACCTCATGCTCTCAGCATCAGGGAAAATGATGGAGCCTCTTGCTGGGCTAATTTGATGATAGGCAGCTCATTGTCTTTGTCAAATCGTGCAAAAAAAATGATTTAGGTCATCAGGAGGCCTATGGCGGTGATCGGCGACGGGACAGGGAGCTATGAGCTCCCGAGCCCCGCCACAGTATGTGGGCGTTCAGGTCGGCGTTGGGCCCCCCAGCGGTGCTGGGGCCCGGGGCTGCTGACCCGAACGTCCCTATTATAATCCGCAACTGGTTCCAGCAGTCAGACCCCCCAGTAATCTGATATTTATCACCTATCCTGTAGATAGGCGATAGGTCATTATGATAGGACAATTCTTTTAAATATACTGTAGATTATGTGCAATCTGAGGAGGTTAAGATTTGATAAATTTCATGCCAGACATTTATGCTTTAAGGGGTTAAAGAGGTTGTCTCACTTCAGTAAATGGCATTTATCATGTAGAGGAAGTTAATACTAAAGCACTTACTAATATATTGTTATTATCCATATTGCCTCCTTTCTATTACATTATACACAGCACGTATCCAGCAGGCGTGGCCGTGCTTACACACTATAGGTAAAGGCTGAAAGTGCGCATAGGCCAACACCTTTACCTATAGTGTGCAAGCACGGCCACCACTGCTGGGTTGCAGAGTGGTCAAAACCATGGATACGAGCAGTGTATAATGTGATGGAAAAGAGCCAATATGGAGAATCAGAATATATTAGTAAGTGCCTTGTATTAACTTTCTCTACATAATAAATGCCATTTGTTGAAGTGAGGCAGCCCCATAAAGTGTGCTACACTTAATAGGGTTAGGCTGAGTTCACACGGGTGAGATTTCCGCGCGGGTGCAATGCGTGAGGTGAACGCATTGCACCCGCACTAAATCCGGACCCATTCACTTCTATGGTGCTGTGCACATGAGCGGTGATTTTCACACATCACTTATGCGTTGTGTGAAAATCGCAGCATGCTCTATATTGTGCATTTTTCACACAACGCAGGCCCCATAGAAGTGAATGGGGCTGAGTGAAAATCGCAAGCATCCGCAATCAAGTACGGATGCGGTGCGATTTTCACGCACGGTTGCAGTCTATTCACTGTATTATTTTCCCTTATAACATGGTTATAAGGGAAAATAATAGCATTCTTTAATACAGAATGCTTAGTGGGTGGTCAATTGAGGGTTAAAAAATATAAAATAATTAACTCACCTTCTCCTCTTGATCGCGTAGCTGCCGGTCTCTTCTTACTTCTTTAATCATGAGCTGCCGGCTAAAGGACCTGTGGTGATGTCAGATCCCATGGTCCATCACCACGGTGATGGACCATGTGATTTGACCATGTGATCTGACATCACCACAGGTCCTTTAGCCGGCAGCTCATGATTAAAGAAGTAAGAAGAGACCAGCAGCTACGCGATCAAGAGGAGAAGGTGAGTTAATTATTTTATATTTTTTAACCCTCAATTGACCACCTACTAAGCATTCTGTATTAAAGAACGCTATACTGTTGGGCCAGTATGGTGTCTGCATAGAGCCCAGTTTGGGACCATAGTTCTTTTACCGTCTCCCAACTCTTGGCCATCAACAGAATCAAAGGTCTATTTTTACATCCCTGTTGGGCCAGAGTACCTGTTTCCATAACTTGGAAGATATTACATTTCTCCAATCTTTTATTTATCCCTGCTATTAAATTTTTATAGCTTTGTGTGTTACTCCATGTTATCATGTTTTTTATAATCCCTGCACTAAAATAGAGTTCCAAATCTGGTACGGATAGTCCACCCTCCCTCTCCTGGATACTCAATATCTGTGCCTTTATCCTAGTTTTTTTTCCTCACCATATTAGATCAGTTAATAGACTGGCTATTTTTTTAAAGTCTCTTTTGGGGATTATCACTGGTGTATTCCACAGGATGTAATTCAAAGTGGGTAATACGCAATCTTAACCAGTGAAATACGTCCTGCCATCGACATGTACAGTTTTTTCCATACATATTTTCTTCCTGATTTCCTGAATTTTCGGGATCACATTTAGTCTAACATAATCTTGGGTTGCGGAGTAATCTGGATTCCCAGATATTTAACGGGTTCGTCAATCTTCTTAATTTCCAGCTCTCCCGGTCTGAACTCATTCAACGGGTCAATCGGGATACACGCCGATTTGGACCAGTTTATCCTAAGTCCCGCATGTTTACCAAATTGCTCGAATACCTGAAATATCCTATTTAGTGATCTGTGTGAACCCACAAATAACATGATATTATCTGCGTGTAAGGCAATTTTTTCCTAATGGGTGCGATATCTGAACCCCACAATTTCCGGATCCTGTCTAATCATATCCGCAATCGGTTTAGTAGCTATAGCAAATAGCAGAGCATTTTGCTGTGAGTGTCTACCATCATACTTCATCTTTAATATTTCTGTTATCACTGTAAGTGCTCATGAACACGATTGTTGGATGTTTTGCAGTCCGCAAATTGCGGATCTGCAAAACATGGATACTGGGTGTGTGCATTCCACATTATGCGGAACAGAACAGCTGGCCCCTAATAGAACAGTCCTATCCTTGTCTGTAATGCCGACAATAATAGGACATGTTCTATAATTTTGCATAACGGCCATGCGGACATACAGACACGGAATGCACATGGAGTCATTTGCGTTTATTTTTTTTTGCGGCCCCATTGAAGTTATTGGTTTCACATACAGGCCACACAAAAAAAAAATATGGTACGGACACAGAAGAAAAAAAAAAAGTTTGTGTGCAGGAGCTAAGGCTACTTTCACACTTACGGCAGAGAGATCCGGCAAGCAGTTCCGTCGCCGGAACTGCCTGCAGTATCAGGCAAAATGTATGCTAACTGATGGAATTAGTAAGACTGATCAGTCTTAAAAATGCCTGATCAGTCGAAAAAATGCATTGAAATGCCGGATCCGTCTTTCCGGTGTCACCTGGCAAAATGGATCCGGCATTTATTTTTTTTCACTTTTTTTTCAGTCTGCGCATGTGCAGACCGGAAGGACGGATCCGGCACTAATACATTCCTATGGAAAAAAATGCCGGATCCGGCATTCAGGCAAGTCATCAGTTTTTTTCACCGGAGATAAAACCGTAGCATGCTGCGGTTTTCTCTTTTGCCTGATCAGTCAAAACGACTGAACTGAAGACATTCTGATGCAAACTGAGCGGCTTACTCTCCATTCAGAATGCATGGGGATAAAACTGATCAGTTCTTTTCCGGTATAGAGCCCCTGTGACGGAATTCTATGCCGGAAAAGAAAAACGCTAGTGTGAAAGTACCCTTAGGGCTCTTTCACACCTGCGTTCTTTTCTTCCGGCATAGAGTTCCGTCGTCGGGGCTCTATGCCGGAAGAATCCTGATCAGTTTTATCCTAATGCATTCTGAATGGAGAGAAATCCGTTCAGGATGCATCAGGATGTCTTCAGTTCCGGAACGGAACGTTTTTTGGCCGGAGAAAATACCGCAGCATGCTGCGCTTTTTGCTCCGGCCAAAAATCCTGAAGACTTGCCGCAAGGCCGGATCCGGAATTAATGGCCATTGAAAGGCATTGATCCGGATCCGGCCTTAAGCTAAACGTCGTTTCGGCGCATTGCCGGATCCGACGTTTAGCTTTTTCTGAATGGTTACCATGGCTGCCGGGACGCTAAAGTCCTGGCAGCCATGGTAAAGTGTAGTGAGGAGCGGGGGAGCAGCATACTTACCGTCCGTGCGGCTCCTGGGGCGCTTCAGAGTGACGTCAGGGCGCCCCACGCGCATGGATGACGTGATCGCATGGCACGTCATCCATGCGCATGGGGCGCTCTGACGTCATTCTGGAGTGCCCCGGGAGCCTCACGGACTGTAAGTATACTGCTCCCCCGCTCCCCACTACTACTATGGCAACCAGGACTTTAATAGCGTCCTGACTGCCATAGTAACACTGAAAGCATTTTGAAGACGAATCCGTCTTCAAATTCTTTCAGTACACTTGCGTTTTTCTGGATCCGGCGTGTAATTCCGGCAAGTGGAGTACACGTCGGATCTGGACAACGCAATGTTGAAAGAGGCCTTAAGGTGGGCCCCCAGAATCAGTTACACTGGTGGGCCCTAGGTACCCCAGTCCGACACTGTATATACTGTATATATAGAATAGTAATAATACTGAAAAATTTTCAGCTGTAATTTTTTGTGAACAAACCCTGAGTGTCTGGGGGGAATCTTACTTTTCTGTGACTACCGGTAAGTCTGATGACTGTGTAGCAAATTGCTATGTAGGTGTCAGTGTACAGTATGCAGTGAAAATAGCACTTTCATTCACCACAAGCAAACACATATTACTATTCATCAGGCATTTATATAGGGATGGACTTTATTACTTTTGAATACATAACCCACCTTATATATATATATATATCCTAATTCGCTGGATGATTTCTTCTACTAAATATGGCCAGTTTTCTTTCAGGGACTCTATTCACCGAGGCTCTAGTCATAGAAGCTAGGGATATATTTTCCGATAGGGATGTGCCAGGTGTAGGCCAGCAGGCGACTAGTAAACAGGTCTTCAATGATCTATACAACGGTTATAAAGCAAACATTAAATCTTGGTGGGAAATCAAATCCCTGGAAAGTTACATAGGTAATAAAATCGTACCTAGGGGGTTACGTCTGCGAGTAAAACCGGCAGACAGAATATCTTCACCATCCCTTTTATCCAAGTGGGAGGAGCTATTAACACAAAGCTCACTAAATCTGATGACCTTATTGCTCGAGGAGGAGAGATCAACTTTTGAGCAATCCTCAAAGAAATTGCAAGAACAAATAGAGGTTGCCCTAAAACTAAAGGAGGACCCAGAGTTTTCTAGACGGGAGGTTTCACTTCAATCATCTGTCGAACGCTTTCAGGGCCTGATTAAAGACAGAAAGCATAGACAGTTCGTCAGGGACCTCAGTGAATTTAAAGAAAACAGGGCTTACAGTATTGTACAGGGACCTACATTGCCTGTTGTACCCTCCTCCTCTGAGTTCGACTCTTCAGATACCGACTCATATTCAAAATCTTACGATAGCTCTTCCAACACAGGCCGTCAGGGCACGAGGAGACGTGGAGGCCGGGGATGGCAGAAGGGAGGTGGCTACAGGGGAAGGGGACGGGGGACACGAGGTTCAGGATATATGAATACCTCCTCTTCCTCACCTCCGTCTGGGTACTCCAATACTCAGAACCATACTCAGACCAACCCTCAACCCTCTTCATCTTCTTTTTTAGAGAAAGATGTGATGCCATATCCATTACGCGGCCGACTGGACAAGGGACAGTGACAGACCTTCAAATAATTAACCTGTCCAAACGAAGTCTCACTCCGGTTGAGGTGGAGGTCCTTAAGAGAGGCCTGTCATTTGTGCCTACATCTAATTTTAGTCTTTTCTCTTGGACTAAGGACCTCCACCTCTTCTGCAGGAGACTGAAATGGCAGAAATTTTTCAGGGTCTCGAACAGAGACACATGTAGTAGACTTGGTCTCCAAGAAGAGGACTTTGATGACCTTCAAACCCTCACTGATCTCAACAGGGACCACACTCGAATCACTGGCTCAGGCCCTTTCACGAGACCTATATGCATATGTGTTTGGAACTGTTGAAGGATAAGGAGGGTTACAGAATTTTACCCTCCAACCCGACCCAGATATTTTTAGCCGAACTTAAACAAATCTTATCGCTCGGCTTGCAGAACCAAGTGATTGGACCATCAGAATTTGAATTTCTCCTACCGAATAAACCCCTTATTGCGACCTTTTATGGGCTCCCGAAGATCCACAAGGGGACGAGCCCGCTTAAGGGTCGTCCTATTGTGTCAGGCGTTGATTCACTTACCCAGAACTGTGGGGTATATCTGGACAAGGTGTTGAGGGAGTTCGTTGTGTCCCTCCCAGCATATACGAGGGACACAATGGACTTCCTCAACAAAACTGATGCCCTAGTCCTTGACCCTGAATGCATGCTATGCAGCATTGACGTTGAGTCATTATACAGCTCAATTCCGCATCAACATGGCCTTAGGGCTATTGAGTATTTTTTATGCGCTAGGGGCATCCAGTTTAACTCACATAATGCGTTTATCATTAGGTTACTTGAGTATACCCTTACTCACAACTTCTTTCTCTTTAACTCTAAATTCTACCACCAGCTCAGGGGGACGGCTATGGGCAGTCCCTGTGCCCCCACTTACGCAAACCTCTTCCTGGGCTGGTGGGAGGATACTCACGTCTTCCCAGACCACGACGTCTGGTGGTCCAAGAATATCCAGCTATGGACCCGCTATATAGACGACGTCTTCGTCGTCTGGAAGGGCGACTCCTGTGAATTTAAACGATTTGTCTCGGACCTGAACATGAACGATATTGGTCTCCACTTTACCTCTGAATACGATGCGTCGACCATTACCTTTCTCAACGTCAAGGTAACAATAATGGGGGATCGATTATCAACCAATATACATAGGAAAACAACTGCCACTAATTCTCTTCTTCACTGGAGCAGTCACCACCCTCCTTCCCTTAAACGGGGTATTCCCAGGGGACAGTATCTCCGGGTACGGAGGAACTGCTCCAGTGATGAAGCATTTTTCAGGGAGGCTAGGGTTCTTGAAGATCGATTCACAGCCAGGGGCTACCCACAACCGATCCTGAGGGAAGCCTTCAAGCATGCACGGACCAGAGAGCGTAAGGATTTACTCAGTCCTAAAATAAGGACAACAGATAGTCCCCAACCATTGAGAATCATCTCAAACTTTGATACCGCTAATCCGGAGATTAGAAAAATCTTAAATAAATACTGGCCTATCTTGAGGATGGACCCGGATCTCCATCAGGTCGTGACCGAACGACCCGCTGTGTCTTATCGTCGGGGCAGAAGCCTCAAAGATCGTCTGGTGGCCAGTCACTTCACTACACCGGTCAGAGCGGGTACCTGGTTGGACCGTAGACCGGTTGGTATATATAAATGCGGAGGTTGTAAGGCCTGTGCATTTTTGAACACAGCCAAAACTATTACAGGATCCACGCTGGGTCAGACTTTTCAGATACGCGACTTCATTAATTGTAGATCTAGGGGACTTGTATACCTATGTCAGTGCACTTGCCCCCTTGACTACGTCGGTAAGACCATTAGAGAACTGAGAAGACGTATCCTAGAACACGTTAATGATGTTAAAAACAAAGAGATCACTCCGGTCGCGACACATGTGAACGATCATCATGGGGGCGATCCCGCATGCCTTCGGTTCACGGTACTTGAAATAATACATCCATCACCACGAGGAGGGGATTGGGACAGGAGGATCCTACAAAAGGAAAGTGAATGGATCCATAGACTCCGGTCCCAATCCCCCCTCGGCCTGAATGAAAGACTGACTTTCTCATGTTTTCTGTAGGCCACTTTTCCTCTAGACCCGGTGGCCTCTGCCTGCCATGTCCCTATCTCTTTTCTTCCCTAACCCTACCCCTCCCCTTTTTCCCTACCCCCGTCCTCTATCCCGGCTATATATGAGCTCGGGTTGACCGTTTTGTCCATGGAAACTGGGCCGGGTGCGTGAAGTACCTACTAACTATAGTATCATGAACAGTGAATATGAACTGTTTCACTGGCTTAATTATCTCCCTATCTTTTGTTGTATATCTACTATTGTAAAAACGTCTTGTCCTTATAAAGGCCATTTATTGATTTAAACACTGGAGAGGTCTTTTAGGGTGTCTTCATATCCCTCCGTCTATATTCACTTATATAAATTCTTTATCATCGATCTACTTAGTGTATCCTTTTCTGCTGCCTAATCTATCTCTGATATTTCCTGACTGGCAGGGATTCATAATGTGTCATCACTCATGAGTGATTCAGCCTTTGTTGTCTTATAACTATATATCGGTTAGGCTTAATCCTTGTTAATTTTTCTATATTCTCCTGGCCCTATGCGCTCCAGCTTGGAACGCAGGGCCTATTCTGATGATGCCACACCTGACCGCCTGTTCCTGCGCCGCGCTGGTCTGGGATCGGCCTGCGTTCCAGAGTGGAACGCATGGCTCCCTGACGTTACATCCGGTTGGTGGAACCGGATGTTCGGCGGCAGGCGTTCCACGGTGGAACGCACGCCGCTTTTCACTGCGGCACAGATCATATCCATGGCGGGATTATTAGTATACACATCGGAGGGACCGCCCTAAGACAGGTAACGCCATTTACCAATTAGGCGTCCAGTATAAATATGGTCTCTTTCTAGTGATTAATTATTGGACCCTGGGAGGCAAGGACATCCACTTTACTTGAGGGATTCACCACCAACAGTGAGTAATACTTATTATATGGTGCCTAGACATGAGCTGACTTTTTGTTCCTATATGTGACATGCACTTTCTTGCCACTTAGTGGATTTTAACCAGTAGATGGCCATAACCTGAGAGGTCGGGTCACGCTATCTAATGAACATCTTAAGGTAACTTTCGCTTCTATTACATCTGGCCACTGACCTATTTGCCGTTTGATTTTACCGTTATGTGGCATTGTATTACCTTTTAGTGTATCGTCACGCTGATTCCGGACATTCAAAATTAAGACTTTGAGTACCAGTACATCGAAGACTGTGGGGTGTGCCTCTTGGTATCAATCCTGGCCACCATTGTGCTCTATATCTTGTCTTGACTCAGTGAGTTACCTCCTGTTACTTGATATACGCTGGTGGAGGTGTCTCACATTACCGGGTGCTTATATATTTGAGTACATTTGGACGCACTATATAGCATGTACCTTCTCTCTTTTTCTTTACAGATATCCATGTTTATGTTGTGACATACACAAATCTGATAGATCAAGACGTCCGGTACTAATACTCCCTTTCCCTCTAAATCCTCCCGGGAACTTCATTTGTCCAATCTTTTAACGTTGTATGTCTTTATTGTGACACCACCTGCCATACGGATATATCCTGGATATGCCAACATTGTTTGGACTTCCTTCCGTTTGTCAGAGCTACTTTCTTTTGTTTTTCTCATCTATGATCCCACACAGTGGGGGAAACGCGTTGATCCCACACAGTGGGGGAAACGCATTGGGGTTTATACAGATTTAGTCTGTGAAATTATATACCATCCTTTTTTGTTGGTGTCTCTAGATTTAACGTGTCGCACCGTGTACCTGCTCATCTCCGCATGGGCAGGGTTGTATACACTGTGCGCTTTTTTCACTGATCCTCTGTGTCCACGCCTACACCAGCCCACCACATTTAAATCTAGGCCACTAACTAACCTAATGTACTAGGGTACAAGTAGGAGTGTATAGATAGGTTCGAGGACAGGGGGTCTCCACCATTAGGGGCCGCCCCTGGGCTTAGGGCCAAGATTCAGGATCATAGCTTAGGGCTTTCCAAGACATACACTCTGGCCTAATCATTTGGCTGGCCTGGTGTACGCCTGGACATATTGGGACATTTTTTGTTTATATAGTAATTAAAATGTATAAATATTTATCCTGTTAGGGTTACTTATTAGCTGGACTTTATTACTTTTGAATACATAACCCACCTTATATATATATATATATATATCCTAATTCGCTGGATGATTTATTTATATAGGGATGGCCACACAGTCAGGTTTCTGCATGCATTTTGGAAGCCAAAACCAGGAATTAAAAAAGATGAGAAATCATATCTGTCCTTTATACTTTCCCTTAACTTTTTTATGATCCTCTCCTAATTTTGGCTTCCAAAACTGCATGCAGAAACCTGACCGTGTGGCTCTAACCTAATATGACTATAGAAAAAAAGCTCCTTGCATATGGACATTTAGGGTCCATTCACACGTCCATTTTTTCTTTCCTGATCTGTTCCTTTTTTTGCGGAACAGATCAGGACCAGATCTGGACCCATTCATTTTCAATGGGTCCTGGAAAAAATCGGACAGCACAATGTGTGCTGTCCGTTTCCGTTGTTCCGTTCCGCATGTCCGTTTAAATATAAAACATGTCCTATTATGTTCCTGAAAAATCGGATCCTGGTACAATGCAAAGTCAATGGTTCCGCAAAAAAACGGAAGACATTCGGATGTCATTCCGTATGTCTTCCGTTTTTTGCGGAATCCGTTCCTGGAAACACATAGCAAATTTTAAAAAAATATATATATTTTTTTTTTTTCAAAGAAATCCAAACAACTTTATTTGATTATTGAAATGTATACATGTTTCCGTTTTTTGCGGATCCGCAAAAAACGGATGACATACGGAAACATTTTCAGGAACAACGGATCCGCAAAAAACGGACCGAAATTCGGATTATAGAAAAATACTGACGTGTGAATGTAGCCTTAAGGAGGGACAGTTTTTGATATTTTGCATATGATTTTATCAGTCTCCTCTGTGAGTATAATAAATTGCTCCATTATTTCACCATGTGGGCCATGGTCCTGTGTTTCCTTATTTAGGAGGAACAGTTTGACCTGGTAGATTCAAGCAACGTGTGAAAAAGTGAGGAATAATGATATAACAGAATTGTGGACTCTGCATTCCTGCAAGCGAGACCTATCCTAACCTTATTTTATTATGAGTGTTTAACCCCTTCCCGACATCTGTACAGCGGATGTCAGGTCTTTAAAGATGGCACCTGCTCCGGAGCGGATCTAGACACCTGCAGCTAATGTCTGAGATCGGCAGTAATGACTATCACGAGCATCTAACCTCTCAGATGCCATGGTCAAATGTAAGCAGGGCATCTGAAAGGCCGGAAGCATGCACATCACAGGCAGGAACACCTCCCCCAGGCACAGATCGGGGAAGGTGTTCCATGTAAGTAATGAGCCTGAGCCTCTATTAGGCCTAAGCCTGTACTATTCAGGCCAGCAGGTGGCAGCACTGAATTGTAATATGGCAATTTCTGTATAGGATAATAGAGAAAATTCTATTACTCTTCACAAATTGCAATCTGATGATTGCATGTTGTGGTAACTTGGAGACCTAAAAAAAAAGTTTAAAAAAATCTAAAAATCTATATATCTATATATATATATATATATATATATATATATATATAAAAAAATTCAAATAAAAATTCTAATCACCACCCTTTCTCCAAGATCAAAATAAAACTAAATAAACAATTTAATACCATCATGGGTATCATAAAGCATAAAAGCCTGCACTATGAAAACATATATAAAAACATATCCCATTTGATGAATGGCGTAATGGAAAGAAAAAAAAAAAAGTCTAATTTCCGTTTTTTCATCACTTTACCTCCTAATTTTTTTTTATAAAAAGCGATCCAAAAGTCATACACACTCCAAAATGGCATTAACAAAAGCTACAGATCATCCTGCAAAAAATTAGCCCTCAACCTTCTCCTTTGACATAACAATAAAAAAAACAATGGTGGTCATAATATGGCGATGAAAAGAAAAAATAAAATGTTTCAAAAGTCTTTACATTTTTTTCAGTATTAAAACGCAAGAAAAACTGTAGTGTGGTTTTGCTGTATTCGTACTGACCTGGATAATGAAGAGCACAAGTAATTTTTACCACAGTGAACACTGAAAAATAAAAAAAGTTTATGGCTTCAGGAAGGCAGGGAGCGAAAAACAGAAATGGAAAATTACTGCATCTGGAAAGGGTTAATTTACAGCGTGCAGCATTCTTTTTTTTATTTGGTGTTGGAGTTTTGACCTGACTCTGCTGGTGCAGCAGCGCTAATTGTGAACTATTTGCAAAGCTGTTTCTTCAATTCTCTAGTTACAGTACAAGTATAATGGATAGCATAGCAAGCTTAGGCTACTTTCACACTGGCGTTTCTGGGTCCGCTTGTGAGATCCGTTTCAGGGCTCTCACAAGCGGCCCAAAACGGATCAGTTCAGCCCCAATGCATTCTGAATGGATAAGGATCCGTTCAGAATGCATCAATTTGGCTGCGTTTGGTCTCCGCAGCTTATAGCGTTTTGGTGTCCGTCTGACAATGCGGAGCCAAACGGATCCGTCCTGATTACAATATAAGTTAATGGGGACGTATCAGTTTTCACTGACACAATATGGTGCAATTGAAAACTGATCCGTCCCCCATTGACTTTCAATGTAAGTCAAGACGGATCCGTTTTGACTTAGACTTTTATTTTTTTATGAATAATGCAAACGGATACGTTATGAACAGATACAAGCGTTTGCATTATCAGTGCGGATCCGTCTGTGCAGATACAAGACTGATCCGCACCAAACGCGAGTGTGAAAGTAGCTTTAGATGTTGGAAACTGTGAAGAGTTGATATAGAAAGTATATTGGGAAATGTAATATGTTTCATTACACAAAGGATAACTGTTATTTGCTTGAAACCGCAACATGAAAAACTGCAATACCTTTCTAAAAACCTGTGGTAAGGAAGCACATAATATCTCAAAGCTATTCACATTTTTCTGTGAAGGTTCACAGTGCTTGCCATTACACAACTGGTTAGGTATATAGGAAGTCTCTGTATCATTTTGCTTATACTCGTCCGCCTTCACAGTTTTCCATCTACGTGGAATGGCGTTAGCACAATAAGAATGAAACACAAGCAGTGTTAAGAATCCTTGCGTCTTCAAGATTTCCTAACAGATAAATATTCAAACCATTAAACCGTTTGCAAACCCATGACATCACTCAGGGAAATGAAAATGTCATATTTAGAACACAGGAAGTTTTCAGAGGTAATACATGATCAGAATCATATTTTATTATTGACGTATTTCTTTCTATTCTTGTGTAAGTTGCTTTGTTCGCAGTACTCCTTTTGGAATAATGAAATGTAATAAAGACAGAGAGCAGGCTATGGATCACCTAGTGTTTATGCCTTTTAGGCTCTGTCTAGATCACATTAATGGCTTCCGCTTAGCACTAATTTCTGTCAAAATGACAGACAACACATTTGAATGGATGGCTATTACTTTTTAAATCACATTATGCGCTACCCAACATACAGGAGAATACAGCATTACATATTGATTGTAGACGTACTCTTTCATTATCTTCTCCTATTCAACTCAGACCACCATGATGACTTCTTCTAGTCAATTGTTATCTCCTCAGAGTTACTCACTTTTCTGTCATCCTCCTCACAATCTGAACACAAACTCGCCATCTTGGTGCCCCTGTGGTTACCCATAATACTGTGCTCCTCAATGCCCAAAAATATTATATTGCAGAAACAAATAGTTGACCTGAAAATTCTGGTATCCAACAGTGTCCATTCAATAATTATTGCTATACAGTGCCCTCCTTCATAACTATAACTATTTTATAAATATATGCCCATCAACACCTATTACCTTATAAACACGTTAAGGGCCTTGGACAAGAATGCTCGTCCTAACTTTCAGGTACTTAACGCACTACAACGAGCGTTCCTGTCCTAGGGTTAACTCGCTGCCCCACACATGCTGCCGCGATCAGCAGCAGGGGCCCAACTGATACTGAGAGCCGAGCCCCTGCTGTATCTGCCAGCATCGGTGAAAACACAGCTGCCGGCGGATTAACCCCCTGTATGCCGCGTTCCGCATACAAGGGGTTTGCGGTGACGGGGACCCGATGATTGCTATGGCAGCCCCAATGCCTTGAACAGGCATCAGGACTGCCAGCTACGGAAGCCCAAGATATCCAGCCCCATGGCTGGGTCTTCTAGGCAACTGTTAGCGTCTTACAGTCACTGACAGTTCAATACAGCACAATACAGATGAATTGTGCTGTATCGAAACAGGGATCATACCCTGAAATCTTGAATTCCCACAGTGAGACAAAAAATAAAGTGAAAAAAGAAGTAAAAAAAAGAAAGTTTTACCCAAAAATTAAAAGTTTCAAGTAAAAAAAAAAAAAAGCTCTTTTCCCAAAATAAAGTAAAAAATTGGGAAAAAAAGAAAAGTTTACATATTAGGTATCGCCGCATCCGTATCAACCGGCTCTATAAAACGATCACATGACCTAACCCCTCAGGTGAATACCGTCAAAAAAATAAAATAAAAACTGTCACTAAAAGTGCAACACCAAGCGATCAAAAAGGCGTATGCCACCCAAAATAGTACCAATCTAACCGTCACCTCATCCCTCAAAAAATCAGCCCCTACCTAAGACAATCGCCACAAAAAATTAAAAAACTATTGCTCTCAGACTATGGAGACACTAAAACGTGATTTTTTTGTTTAAAAAATGCTTATATTGTGTTAAATGTAAAAAAAAAAAAAAGTTGACATATTAGGTATCGTCGCATCCGTAACGATCTGCTCTATAAAAATACCACATGACCTAACCCCTAAGGTGAACACCGTAAAAAAAAGTACAATATGTGACGAGAAAACAATCTCAGAATGGCCTGGATAAGTAAAAGCGTTTTAAAGTTACAGACGTGGACAAAATTGTTGGTACCCTTTGGTCAATGAAAGAAAAAGTCACAATGGTCACAGAAATAACTTTAATCTGACAAAAGTAATAATAAATTAAAATTCTATAAATGTTAACCAATGAAAGTCAGACATTGTTTTTCAACCATGCTTCAACAGAATTATGTAAAAAAATAAACTCATGAAACAGGCATGGACAAAAATGATGGTACCCCTAGAAAACACAGAACATAATGTGACCAAAGGGACATGTTAATTCAAGGTGTGTCCACTAATTAGCATCACAGGTGTCTACAACCTTGTAATCAGCCATTGGGCCTATATATATGGCTCCAGGTAATCACTGTGTTGTTTGGTGATATGGTGTGTACCACACTCGACATGGACCAGAGGAAGCAAAGGAAAGAGCTGTCTCAAGAGATCAGAAAGAAAATTATAGACAAGCATGTTAAAGGTAAAGGCTATAAGACCATCTCCAAGCAACTAGATGTTCCTGTGAGTACAGTTGCACATATTATTCATAAGTTTAAGATCCATGGGACTGTAGCCAACCTCCCTGGACGTGGCCGCAGGAGGAAAATTGATGACAAATCTAAGAGACGGATAATCCGAATGGTAACAAAAGAGCCTAGAAAGACTTCTAAAGAGATTCAAGGTGAACTTCATGCTCAAGGAACATCAGTGTCAGATCGCACCATCCGTCGTTGTTTGAGCCAAAGTGGACTACATGGGAGACGACCAAGGAGGACACCATTGTTGAAAACGAATCATAAAAAAGCAAGACTGGAATATGCCAAACTACATGTTGACAAGCCACAAAGCTTCTGGGAGAATGTCCTGTGGACAGATGAGACAAAAATCGAAGTTTTTGCCAAGGCACATCAGCTGTATGTTCACAGACGAAAAAATGAAGCATATCAAGAAAAGAACACTGTCCCTACTGTGAAACATGGAGGAGGCTCTGTTATGTTCTGGGGCTGCTTTGCTGCGTCTGGCACAGGGTGTCTTGAATCTGTGCAGGGTACAATGAAATCTCAAGACTATCAAGGAATTCTAGAGAGAAATGTACTAGCCAGTGTCAGAAAGCTTGGTCTCAGTCGCAGGTCATGGGTCTTGCAACAGGACAATGACCCAAAACACACCGCTAAAAACACCCAAGAATGGCTAAGAGGAAAAAATTGGACTATTCTAAAGTGGCCTTCTATGAGCCCTGACCTCAATCCTATTGAGCATCTTTGGAAGGAGCTGAAACATGCAGTCTGGAAAAGGCACCCTTCAAACCGGACACAACTGGAGCAGTTTGCTCATGAGGAGTGGGCCAAAATACCTGCTGAGAGGTGCAGATGTCTCATTGACAGTTACAGGAAGCGTTTGATTGCAGTGATTGCCTCAAAAGGTTGCGCAACAAAATATTAAGTTAGGGGTACCATCATTTTTGTCCATGCCTGTTTCATGAGTTTATTTTTTTACATAATTCTGTTGAAGCATGGTTGAAAAACAATGTCTGACTTTCATTGGTTAACATTTATAGAATTTTAATTTATTATTACTTTTGTCAGATTAAAGTTATTTCTGTGACCATTGTGACTTTTTCTTTCATTGACCAAAGGGTACCAACAATTTTGTCCACGTCTGTATTACCACATAAAGTGACCCATGTCACATTTGCTAAAAATGGCCTGGTCCTTAAGGTGAAAAATGGCTGGGTCCTTAAGGGGTTAATGTATTATTTTATTAGAAACATACATAATGTGCAAAATTATTACATCAAACATTTTCAACATGACCACTTAAAAGATGCAGGCTGTCTTTTTCTCACTCTTCGCTATGCTAATTTGCATTATTTTCCTTAGTATCAAAGGACGATGCTTGAAAAACCTACAGTTAATGTCATGAAGGGCATTGTGTATGATACTGTGCAAAACCAATACCTGCAAAAATTCCAAACAAATTTTAAAAACTAACAGAACTCTAAGAATGATTTTTCTTACACTATGTAAAATCAAGAAATGATAGAACTCTCTTTTATCGTCTTCATAGTGGCTCTAACTGTAGATAATCCACTGTTGCCATTCTTCTTTTCCATCGAGTGTTGCTGTGAGAATGCAATAACCAAATCACCAAGAATGAGGACTGAGACCTCCAAACTGGACCTGTGAGGGACCCAAGCTCAGATCCCCACCAATCATACATATACTGTATATAAAACAATGCTAGTGAAAAATTCCTTTAGTTAAGGGAGTTAAAGGGGTTGTCTCACTTCTGCAAGTGACATTTATTATGTAGAGAAAGTTAATACAAGGTACTTACTAATATATTGTGATTGCCCATATTGCTTCCTTTGCTGGCTGGATTCCGTTTTCCATCACATTATAAACTGCTTGTTTCCATGGTTACAACCACCCTGCAATCCAGCAGCATTGGACGTGCTTGCACACTATAGGAAAAAACACCAAGCTATGTGTACTCTCATGATCCCGGCCACCAGAAATGCTGATGCTTTTTCCTATAGTGTGCAAGCACGACCACCACTGATGGACTGCAGGGTAGTCATAACCATGGAAATGAGCAGTGCAAAATTCGATGACCACTTTATCTTGACATCATTGTTCAGTTATACTTTTATTTATATGTTTAGCAGCAATTTCAAAAAAAATTGAAAAAAAATTCCAAATCCTTTTTTTAGGAATCAGTTTAGTTCTGCAGTGGCTTTTAGGGGCCTATATATTAATACCCTCCATAAATCACCCCATTTTAAAAATGGCACCTTCAAAGTATTCAAAATGGCATTTAGGAAGTTTGTTAACCCTTCAGGTGTTTCACAGGAATGAATGCAAAATAGAGGTGGAATTTCATTTTTTTTTTTGTTGCATATTTTCAATCCATTTTTGGAACACAGCAGATGATAAAATAGAATTAAAACCTCAGATTTATTACCTTGGTTCTTCAGTTTTTTTAGAAATATTGTATATGTGGCCCTAGAGCGCTACTTGACTAAACACCGTCCTCAGAACTGAAGGAGCACCTTGTGGAGTTTTTCAGGTACCATTTCAGATTTGCAAAGGTCTTGAGGTGCCAAGACACAAGAAAAGGCCCCATTTTGAAAATTATACCAAACTTTAATTAATATAGAGGTGTAGTGAGCATTTTGACCCTACAGGTGTTTCATAGAATTTTTTTACATTTGAGGCATGAAAATCCAAAATTACATGTTAACAATAATAAGTAATTTTGTCTCAAAGTTTTAATATTTACAAGGGTGAACAGGAAAAAAAAGAATCCCAAAATGGTTATGTGCGGCAATACCCTAAGGCTGGGTTCAGACCTGAGCGTATTTGATATGCGTGTTTCATGCGCGACAAAACGCGCGTTTTATGCACGTTTTTGTTGCGCATTTTTGTCCATAGTCAACGCGCGGAAAACGTGCGTTTGTGTGATTAACAGCAGTGTTGTCCAATGAAAATACAGCTCTGTCTATATGAAAGGTGTCTAATGAGAGAGAAATGGAGGTGAGAAATTTCATGTGTGTTGGGAGAGTGGATTGTTTGCAGTCATGGAATTCTCCAGAAGGCGACCAATTGCGGCAATTGTGGCAGCAATCCTTCTCCGACGTTTGCGGCGAAGTTGAGAGAGCAGGCGACACTTCTGGGTCCATCCTGTCATTGCCAATCGACAGGAAAGGGGACAGTTCTGGGCACTGTACGAGACCCTCCGGGCCCATGATGACAATTTTTTTTCCTACACGCGGATGTCCATCACCAGGTTTGTACATATACAATAGTTATAGTAGTGGGGTTCCAATTGTGAAGGTACCAGTTGTAGTTTTTTGATATTGTTAACCCTCACTATTTTCGTTTTCAACAGCTTTGATGGGCTCCTGGGGTTGTTGGACACCCGTTTACAACATCAGGACACCTTCATGCGGGAGAGTATACCACCAGCGGAAAGACTGACTTTGCGGTAAGTAGACTGTAATTGTGGCCTTATAAAGCATTTACATTGTGTGGTGACTGGATATTAGTGTGGCCTTTGTTATTTTCTACTGGTGGTTGTGACGTTTCAAGTGTTTTTGAGGGGGGGTATTGGATGTGTATGCTTTTTAAATTTGGCATATAGATACCATACATACATAGTTTACCCACATTTTTCCCTACGGAAACACTCTCTTCGAAATAAGAGTCCCAAAAAGTTTGCAAATGTTTTTATTTTTGAAAAGTAATAACATCTTACAGTTCCTCCAAAAATGCGCAAACTGTGTTTAACACAATCAACATAAGTATCGTACTTTTTAACTTTAAATTATTAGGTAATTTTCAGATATTAACAATGAAGGTCAAACACCCCTGATGCACCAAATTATGTATGATATTTCTCAAAGGTTTTGGTATTGTGGGAATGCAAAATGTGGCTCGGTATCCCGCATGGCCTCTCTCATTCCGCCTGATTGCTGGCCGGGTTGCATTTGAGTGGAGGTGTTGTTGCCCATGCTGGTGGAGGGATAGCTGTATGATGATTGTGGTTGTGTGTGCCATGTGTCGTGAGGGTGTGGTATGTTAGTTTGTGGGTATGTTTGTGATGTGTATGTGTGAGTGGTTGGTGGATGTTGTGATGGATGTGGTGGTGGATGTTGTGGTGGATGTTGTGGTGCATTGTTGGGCTGTGTGATGTCATAATGTAGAATGAAGCTGTCTAGGGTCCTTGTTATGGTATCCCTCGCTTCAGTTATGCGACTTCTGGGAACTTGCAGCATTTTTTCCTCCAAACTTAGTAAGAAAAGGGCATCACTAGTGAGTTTGGGTGCTGGATGGGCAAGTGCATCCAGGCATGCAATTAGCCGGTCCTCCTGGCGATCTGTTCTTTTCCTTTTTGGACGGTGAGTCCGAATGTTTTCGGTTTCCACGACAGGTGGGGCAGGCTGTGTGGGGGTTTGGAATGGAGGGGTGGGATCGGGTGGAGGAGGACTTAGTGGCCCCATAGACGCACAGGTCTCACTGTCCCTGGTGACCTCCTCCTCTTCCTCCTCCTGCTGTTGACTTTTCGACCACATACTATCGGTGCTGTGAACATGAAAATATACATAAGTATGTGCAAGATATGAAAGTGAATGCATGTCATACCACACCCTCTCCCGCATGTGTATGCCCTAGACTCACCTACCCATTCCAGTGCATGGTATTAGAAAGGCCATTTCCTCCGCATGGACATAGCTGGATCGTGCACTTGGCGAAGCTCCGCTCCTCTGTTCCTTCTCTTTGCGCCGATGACGAATGAAGGCATCTTTGAGGCTCTTCCACTTGCTTTTTAGTAAGTTTACTATAATAAAAAAAAAAAAACATCCATTATTTTCTCACATTTTTTTCAGCTATTTAGCTACAGGCCAATCTTTGATCAGTCTTCACTACACCTTCCAGATCGGGAAATCCACAGCCAGTGTGATCGTGAAGGAAACCTGCAGTGCCATTTGGAAGGTCCTTCATGCTGTTGTAAAGGCCCAACCAAACAAGGAGGAGTGGCTGAAAATTGCAATTTCCCGAACTGTGTAGTAGCAATTGACGGAAAACACATCCGCGTTCTGAAGCCAATGAGGAGTGGCAGTCAGTTCTATAATTATAAAAAATACTTTTCTGTTGTTCTTTTTGCGGTATGTGATGCTAACTATTTTTTCCGTTTTATCGATGTGGGTTCCTATGGCAGCAGCTCTGACTCTGCTGTTTTTGGGCATTCTGACTTTGGTCAAATGCTCAGTACTAATGCCCTTGACCTTCCCGGGAACACCACACTGCCTGGCACCACTTATCCATCTATGCCATTTGTTTTTGTTGGTGACGAGGCATTTGCTCTAGGTGAGCATCTAATGAGGCCATACTCCAGCCATAGTCTCTCCATTGCGCGACGTGTTTTTAATTATCACCTGACAAGAGCACGCAGGGTGGTGGAATGCGCATTTGCCATATTAGCCAACAAATGGCGAGTTCTGCACTCACCCATAAATCTCAAATTGGAGACCGCCATCTCGGCTGAGAAGGGAGCATGTGTTCTTCACAATTTTGTCCGAGAAAGGGATGGCTTCAATTTTGAGGATTCGTTGAGCCATTCCATGGAGAGTCAGATTCGCAGCGGTGTTCGTGGGACCACACATGGTGCCGCCATTCGGGACCACTTCACTGCTTATTTTATGTCACCACAGGAGAAGTTACCTTGGCAAATGCAAGCCATATAAATTTATATTATTTAGTCTTTTGCAGCTGCAAAGATTGTTTCTTTAACTTTTAATATTCAATTTTCTTTGTTTATTGTAATGGCTGAATTAAAAGATTTGAAGAGTGAATTTGTGCAATGCCGTTTTTTCACCTATATCGTGCCCCTTGTAGAAGCCCCAATAGTGCCCACCAATACTCGTCCATTAACAAGGGAAAACAATGTGGGCGGAATTAGGGGTCCCATTTATGTGCCCAATACTCGTCCATTAACAAGGGAAAACAATGTGGGCGGAATTAGGGGTCCCATTTATGTGCCCAATACTGGTACTGTAGACATACAATCACCTATAATGTGCCAGTGCTGCAATAGCCCACAAGCACAATAATGTTTCAACGTAGACAATATCCATATCAACTTTATAACACAAATCCGCACCACAAATGTAGGCCAACATTTGAATTTAAAATACATTTCCAGATTGGAACAAGTGCAAATTGAGCATACTGGCCCACTACATTGTGCCAGAATGTGGGTGACGGGGAACCATTGACTGGCCATATACTAGAACAGGGATGGTGAAGCTGCGGCCCTCCAGCTGTAGCAAAACTCCAACTCCATGCATGCCTGGACAGGCTACAGCAAGTAAAATACAGCACAGCATATTGGGAGTTGTAGTTGGACAACAGCTGGAGGGCCGCAGGTAGAGCTGGGCTGGACTATTACATATAGTTTTTACACCAGTGCACACAAGGAGTTTGTTTTTTTTACACTCAGAACACACATGTCAATACCTCCTTGCACTGTTTTGGATAATCGCTTCCACTGTGGCCAGATGTTTTGTCCAATGTCCTCCCATGCCTGCTGCCTGCTTCTCCTGTTTTTGCATTTGGCATCTTGGATGTCATACAGGCAGCGTTTTGCCTGCACAAGCCTGATCAGTGTCTCACTATCACAGCCTGCTTCCTCCATCTTGGTCAGGCTAGACACTTGCCGATCACTAGGGTGTGGCCTTTTATTGCCTGTTGCTATGTGCCAAACGCGCGTTCGGATGCGCGTTTTTCTGGTCACAAACACGCAAAATAACATATTTGCATGCTCCTATGCAATCCTATGGCCGCAAACGCGCGACAAAACGCCCCAAAGAAGCTCAAGAACTTTTTTGAGCGTAGGCGTTTTTCAGCGCGTTCAAACGCGCTGTAAAACGCTCAAGTGTGAACCAGGGCCATAGGGAAGCATTGGTTTTCATGTGTTGAGCATTTTACAGCGCGTTTGAACGCGCTGTAAAACGCTCAAGTGTGAACCCAGCCTTAAAGTGGGTGTATTTTTCTGTATGGGCTCAGTATTTTTCTGTAAGGCTCAGAAAGGAAAGAGCGCCAACATCCCCAAGGAATTCATCTAGGGGTGTTATGATGGTTTGGACCCAGCAGATGTTTCTTAGAATTTATTAACATTGGGCCATGAGGATGACATTTTTATTTCAAACAGTACACTGCTTTAGTCCCAAATTTTTCATTTTTGCAAGAGTTAAAAGGAGAAAAATTTCCACATAATTTTCTATGCAAATTACAAACTAAATACCCCAAATGTGGTCATAAACTGCTGTTTGGTGACATGGGGTACATTTGGCTTTTTGATCGCTTTTTTAAAGGCAGCTGTGGTGGGCAAAGATTGCAATTCTATCTGTGTTTATTTTTTAGCTTTTATAGGGTTTACTGTGAGGCATAAATTAAATAATGACAAAATTCTGCATAATGATACAATTATTTTTATACCAAACTTAGGCTACTTTCACATCTTTGATTTTCGTTTTTTGATCTTCGTTTTTCAGATCTGGCATGGGATCTCAATACCACAACAAAAGGCTTCTGTTATTGTAATTCAACCAGCTGCAACCATTCAGAACGGATTTACTCTGGTGCACTCCGTTCTGGATTGTTCAGTTTTGTCCCCATTGACAATGAATGGGGACAAAACTGAAGCGTTGTGCAGCACAATGCAGATGTAAGAGTAGCCTAAATTTTTGATGTTTTACTACTTTTGCATCATAAAATCACTTTTTAAAATTATGTTGTTAATCACCATATAGTAACGGCCATAATATTTTTAATTTTCCATCGAGGCAGCTATGTGAGTGCTGTTTTTTGTGGGATGGGCTGTAGTTTTTATTGGTACAAATTTCGGGTACATATAATGTGAGGAATATGGATTAATATTTACAGTCAGCCATGTCCTCACACCCACCATTTGCTGAAAAATGGCAGAGGAAATCAAGCTCCACAGGGGGGCCCTGCTTCAAAGTCGCAGCCAGATAGCAGAAAACTCCTAGCAGGCCACATTTGGTTACATTTCACACCGCCAGTCAGACAGCACGGATCCTGCAGGAAAACCCCCAGCAGGAGGTATCAGCTCTTGCCAGGATCAATGATACCTCCCAGACATGTTGGCACCTACATTTCATAAGGAATTATAAATCGCCCCCGGCCATCGCAGGTGCAAACCATATACATATTTGTGTCCCGGTGGCTACGATGAACATGCCCATGGTCTTTGCTTGAGGGTGGGATGCCAGGGAAGGGAGATATCCAAATCTCACCACAGAAACCCAATAGCGGCACCATGTTTGGACTCTAGTTGTAGTCAGAACCCAGGTGGATCCGTTGGTCCCAAAACCATCTCCCTGTGACCTTCTGGAATGGAGCTATAAACCCTAAAGTGTTTTGTAGGTCATTTGCAGCCAGTCCAGCAGGGGGGGGGGTGGACCCCTCCCAAAGGCCAGGAGGGGAGGGGCCAGCTACAGGTTAAAAGGCTTGTGCCAACAAGAGGGCGTGTCTTTTCTCTGCAAGGGGGTCACATTGTTCAATGCGTTTGGAGGGACCTGCAACCGACTGACATCACTGCCTCCAATGTGAATACAGCTAAGAACCCCCCACTACCCAAATGACTCATATATCTGGTAAACTGACTTATTGTTCTGCTTAACCCTGTTGCACCTATATCACATAGAAACATAGAATGTGTCGGCAGATAAGAACCATTTGGCCCATCTAGTCTGCCCAATATACTAAGTACTATGGATAGCCCCTGGCCCTATCTTATATGAAGGATGGCCTTATGCCTATCCCATGCATGCTTAAACTCCTTCACTGTATTTGCAGCTACCACTTCTGCAGGAAGGCTATTCCATGCATCCACTACTCTCTCAGTAAAGTAATACTTCCTGATATTACTTTTAAACCTTTGCCCCGCTAATTTAAAACTATGTCCTCTTGTAGCAGTTTTTCTTCTTTTAAATATTCTCTCCTCTTTTACCTTGTTGATTCCCTTTATGTATTTAAAAGTTTCTATCATATCCCCTCTGTCTCGTCTTTCTTCCAAGCTATACATGTTAAGGTCCTTTAATCTTTCCTGGTAAGTTTTATCCTGCAATCCATGTACCAGTTTAGTAGCTCTTCTCTGAACTCTCTCCAAAGTATCAATATCCTTTTGGAGATATGGTCTCCAGTACTGAGCACAATACTCCAAATGAGGTCTCACTAGTGCTCTGTAGAGCGGCATGAGCACCTCCCTCTTTCTACTAGTAATGCCTCTCCCTATACACCCAAGCATTCTGCTAGCATTTCCTGCTGCTCTATGACATTGTCTGCCTACCTTTAAGTCTTCGGAAATAATGACCCCTAAATCCCTTTCCTCAGATACTGAGGTTAGGACTGTATCACTGATTTTATATTCTGCTCTTGGGTTTTGACGCCCCAGGTGCATTATTTTGCACTTATTCACATAAAATTTTAGTTGCCAGTCCACTGTATAAATTTTGTAACCTCAGTCCACTGTATATATTCTTTGTGTATATTGTGCCCTTAAGGCGATTAAATATATAATTTATTTATTGTGCTATCTTGTATCTCGAGCACGAATCCCCATGTCTGTGTTTTGGCCAAGTTTGGCTAGTTATAAGCTACCGCGGGTTGGTTTCTCACCCTATATAATCCCGTTAGCGGACTGGGATTATATCAAACGAGAATCTGGTGGCAGTATACCCGGGCTGAGGAGGAGCTGTTTTCACTGCGCCAGTGAAAAAGCTCTCTCAGCTTGCAGCCTCTCTGTGCCCGCGTGGACAGGAGGTGTCTGTGTAAACTGTACCAAGCTGACCTTACCTGCTCCTCTGGAGGGCGTAACGTCACTCTTTGGTAACCCATGACCATACTGCGTCTTTTGAGCTCGATGTAGGTAACGTCAAGCGGGCACGAGGTGTGGTATTCGTCACATATTGGTGGCAGCAAAGTCGGATCGAGATACTAGTGTGTGTGAGTGTGAGACCCATATTCCCTGACACTAAAGACGACCAGCAGTAGCTTTTGCCGCTGGAGTCTTAAGATCAGCTCAACACTAGACAATCTGAGTGCAAATACAATAAGGTGTGTGTGCATCAGGTTGCAGTCTGTGTCAGTGACCATCCGTAGCAATGATGGCCAGTTACACAAGAAGCAAGGCTAAGGAGATGGCCGAGGCTATGAATTGTGGCCGGGAAGACGCAGTCCAGATAGGGGGCAGAGAGGAGGTGGAAGACGATTTTCTTCAAGGCGAGGGGTAGCACAGCAAAAGCTTCCCAAGGAACCAGTTGCCGGAGGTGAGGTCCGCGGTGGGCCTCGCTCCACCTGCCCATCCCCCCAGCCAGGCTCAGCTGCTCTCCTACAGGCTTCCCTAGACCGACTCCAGACTAGAGACAAGGTTTCCTATGAGATCCTTTATGGCAGCTGCAGAACATCGCAAATGAACAGAGGCTGCAGAACGGGAACTTCATGAGCATGCAGAGCTTGAGCACCAGCTACAAATTCTCTAGCTGAAGCTTCAATTCCAGCAGCCCTCTCCAGCCCAATGTGAGTGTCCAGAGATCCGGATTCCCAAACTGCGAAAGACTTTCCCCTGCTGGGCAAAGATGGGGACTTGGACACTTTCTTGTTGGCATTTGAGACGGCCTGCCATCAGTACCAGCTGCCGGAGGACCAGTGGGTCAGATTCCTCATGCCACATCTCAGGGGAAAAGCCCTTGAAATCTTCGGGTTCCTGCCCAACGAGACCATCCTGAGGTATGAGGCTATCAAACAGGATCTGGTCAGGCAGTATAACTTAACCCCTGAGTCGTACCGGAAAAACCTCAGCGGGGTTCTACCCAGATCTGGGCCGATCACATGCGGGCCTTGCTGAGAGTGGTCGACCAATGGACCTTGGATTGGAACTCACCACCGTCCAGCAGCTGAAAGAGCTCGTCGCCACAGAACAGTTCTTGTGGAATTGCCCGGAGGATCTCCAGCAGTACCTCCATGAGCGGAAGCCAAAGGGGGC
This sequence comes from Bufo gargarizans, assembly GCF_014858855.1. Taxonomy (NCBI): domain Eukaryota; kingdom Metazoa; phylum Chordata; class Amphibia; order Anura; family Bufonidae; genus Bufo; species Bufo gargarizans. Next base: position 232,701,828 of record NC_058080.1, on the reverse strand, counting down.
CTCCGCAGCAGCAGCCCTGGCCGATGAATACACCAACAACAGGACTGCAGAGGCCCGGAAACCTGTCGTCTGGAGAGGGGGTAAGACACACTCTGCCCCTGCCCCTGCCCCAAGGCCGAAGTGAGTACCGGCCCTGGCTTCACTTTCCACATTGGTGGGGGAACACCGACTTTGCCACCTGTGTAAACAGCCAGGACACTTCAAGGCCACGTGTCCACAGCGCCCGAGGGACCCGTCCCAGTCATCGACCCGGAAACCGTCCACTGTGTTGTGTGTAGGTGGGGGTTGTGGGAGGTCCTTTGACAATGTTCAACCGGTCCCCGTGGGCAAGGCCGTGGCCAAGGGACTTAGAGACACTGGCGCTGAGATGAGACTAGTACGGCCTCAACTGGTGGCACCCCATGCGGGATTGGATGAGTAGAACCGTCGCTGCCCGTCGCCAAGGTCTATTTGGACTGGGGCGCCGGTCGAGGAGTAAGGGAGGTGGGGGTATCCGCCAATATCCCCGACAGTGTTTTGCTGGAGACGGACCTGGGGCGGCTTGTGTCTAAGTATGTGGCCGCTGACACCCCGAGGTCCGATTTCCCAGAATGTGATGTAATGTCCCCCCCTGATGAAACTGTGAATGTACCTAACATGCCTGTTGATGGGGATGTGGGGGTGGTGGATGTAAGGTGTACCTCTCCCCTCAGTGGGGAGGGGGTCATTCCTGCCAGCTGTGCTGAAGCCCCAGGGTGTGGCCAGCAAGCCTGCTGGAACCTGTTGTCCTCAGGTGTGGTGAATGAGGGGACAAGCAGGGGGCAGACAGCTGCGGGGGAGGAGGATGCAAATTAGGTCAGGGCTGTCCCAGGAGAAGTAGGTCTGCCAGGTGAAGTTTCAGTGCTGGGTTCCTCCACCACTGGGATGTCAGAGGGCCAGGTTAGTCCGTCTGGACTGGCGACTTGGTCGGAAGCCGAGGGGAAGCAGGCACTACCAGCGGCCATAGCTGCTGTCACTCGCAGTGGGAGTGCTGGGGCTCTAGGGTCCCCTCAGAGGTCTGATGGCTTTTCCCCTTCCGACCAAGTGGCTGCTGAGTCAGATGGAGGCCAGGAGACAGGTCCCGGGGACCTGACAGAGGACATGGCAGTTTCGTCTATTCTGGCCACGTCCAGTCAGGAGTTTCAGGACGCGTTAGTGGCTGACGCCAGCCTGAACGCTCTCAAGGAGCAAGTGGAACAGCCCCCCTCAGACCTCGAGCGAATTGTCTAGGACCAAGGACGGCTGTAACGGGTCACGGTGTAGCAGGGCTCACCAGAGGTGTGGCCTAGGGACCGACAGCTAGTGGTACCCTATCAGTTCAAGACAGAGTTGTTGCGGTTTGCGCATGAGATTATGATGGCTGGACACCTAGGGGTCGCTATTACAAAGGCCAGATTAGCCCAACATTTCTACTGGCCAAAGATGGGGGCCGATGTGGTTGCCTTCTGCTGTTCATGTGACACCTGCCAGCGTGTAGGATATGTGAAGAGAAAAAAGGAGATGGAGTAATCTGCACGGGTGTACAGGGAAGGTGGAGAGAAATGGGAAGAATTCGGTGCCAGGGGATAACCACAGGATTGTGTGGAAGGAAGAAAATGACAACTGCTAGAGAATAATGGAGAATAATAGACAGCTCCTCAGACCCCAAAAAATTGAAGAATTCAGTACCCACTAGTGGACTGAGGTGAGAATATAATCATTGGTTGGCCGAGTATCTCAGGAATCTTGATAATACCCAGGGGGCACCACATAGACTCCAGAGTTACCTATAAAGTTATAGTGGATTGCACTATTATCTTGGCAAAAGGTTGCGCTTACTTTACCGGGGAGGAGGGCATAGGATGAAGCTCAAGACACCTACCGTATACCTCAACCTCCCCCGCCTAGATAGCTTCACAAGATCTAGCAATGGCTTCCTTTTATTGGTTCAGCTCGACGCGTTTCGGGAATAAATCCCTTTCTCAAGAGCGGGTGGGGAAGGCGGGGAGGCGCCCCAAAGCCCCACTGGTAACGCTGCCCATAATTGAAGAGCCTTTCAGGAGGGTGGCTGTGGATCTGATCTCCGGGAAACGTTTCATATTCACGGTAGTAGACTACGCCAGCCGGTACCCAGAGGCGGTAGGTAGCCTTGTCATCCATTCGGGCCGACAAGGTGGCCACCGCCTTGCTAGAGATTTTCTCCAGAGTGGGCTTTCCCCAGGAAATGCTCACCGACCTGGGGACCCAGTTCATGTCGCAATTGATGGAGTCCCTCTGCAGGCAAACACAGGTGCAACATCAGGGACCAACGGCCTGTACGAACGGTTTAATGGCACCTTAAAGCAGATGCTTAAGATGTTGGTCAACTCCCACGGGCATGACTGGGAGTGGTACCTCCCACATCTGCTGTTTGCCTACCGAGAGGTCCCACAGGCCTCAACAGGGTTCTCCCCCTTCAAGCTCCTGTATGGGCGATGTGTGCAGGGGGCCCTGGTTCTGGTGAAAGAGGCCTGGATGTAGCCACCCCTGGAGTGTCGTCATCGAGTATGTCATGCGCTTCCGAAACAAGATGCAGGCCTTGTCGCAGCTGGTGCACGATAATATGGAGCGGGCCCAGGCCGACCAGAAGCAATGGTACGACCAGAACGCTTGTGAGAGGACCTACCAGGTGGGTCAAAAGGCATGGGTACTGGTCCCCGTACCTCAGGACAAGCTTCAGGTGGCCGCATCAGCGCCTCAACGCCATGACGTACCTGGTCACCCTGGACCACGCCCGGGCAAGGCGTAAAGCCTTCCACGTGAACATGATGAAGGCGCATCATGACAGGGAGGCATGTGCCCTCCCCATCTGCAACCTTCCAGAAGCAAAGGGATGTGGTTTCCTCTGCTCTCCGATCGGAGCCTCTGTAGTGAAATCACAGGGCTTGAAATAGTTACCATGACAGTCCACCCCCCTTTCCTAATTTTAACATATAAAATAAAAACTAAACATAACAGGTGTTGCCATGTCTGGACTATTAAAATATAAAAATATAATTCCTGTGTAGAGAACAGAAAAAAAAGAAAACACGCTTTCATGCTGTGGAAACAACAAAAACTCTCATTGTTGCCCTAATCCATTCCTGTCTCGATTAGGGTAACTCATTATTAATTGGTCTCTATCTCACCAGACTCTCCCCTGGATGCAGCAGCCAGGCTCATCTATCTGTTTTACCACTCCTCTGATGCCTCCACCCTGTGCCAGTCATTTCATTAGTTGTACACCAAACAATATATCCAATATAACACAACAAATGTGTGGTCCTAATCAAATACAATACCACGACACCACACCACTCTTACATATCAAGTAACATCTTTATTTCAAATGCATCTGTAAAAAATTACAATACATAATGCAAATCCTCAATAAAAACGGATCCCAAATGTGGCAGTGGGCGGTGGACCAATCGCACTACAGGTCATAGTAAAAAATAAAAATAAAAAATGACAGTAAGGGAAAGTTTAGATAAATACAAATACAAAGTAAGCATCAGTCCCTCCCTGCAGTATCACATCTCCATTATACATGCCATCAAATAAGCAGGCAACAAAGGTAGTGGGAGATCTAAAGATAGAACACCACATACACACACACCACTAAGTAAACAGGTAGACAGAAGTCAGTCCTGTATATATAAACAACCCATGCAATAATTAGATGGCCGGTATATCAAAGTCTTACATAAGTCAAGGAGATAAGCCACAGCAAAGAAGACAATTCACAAAGATACAGACCGCAGTGCCACAGAACCACTACCGTTATCCCGACGCGCGTTTCGCCTTACTGCTTCTTCCAGGGGGCCAATTTTACAGACTGACAATAATACGCACAAAACCGAATATAAAATCGATTTTAGAGGAAAAATTGTTAGGAAACATTCTTTCCTGTATATTTACTTGTATATAAAGTGCAAGTGCTGCCAAAAATTACAAGGAAGAGGCACTCCGATACAATCTGTATAGGACATAATGGAGTGCCTCATTCACACTGTGGTACAATTGTTCAGGTAGCGGGACTCCTACACTCATAAAGCCTATGCACTAAGTGAAAGGACTGCCAAAAATTACAAGGAACCGGCACTCAAATACACCCTTTATTACACATAGAAACATAGAAACATAGAATGTGTCGGCAGATAAGAACCATTTGGCCCATCTAGTCTGCCCAATATACTAAATACTATGGATAGCCCCTGGCCCTATCTTATATGAAGGATGGCCTTATGCCTATCCCATGCATGCTTAAACTCCTCCACTGTATTTGCAGCTACCACTTCTGCAGGAAGGCTATTCCATGCATCCACTACTCTCTCAGTAAAGTAATACTTCCTGATATTACTTTTAAATCTTTGCCCCTCTAATTTAAAACTATGTCCTCTTGTAGCAGTTTTTCTTCTTTTAAATATTCTTTCCTCTTTTACCTTGTTGATTCCCTTTATGTATTTAAAAGTTTCTATCATATCCCCTCTGTCTCGTCTTTCTTCCAAGCTATACATGTTAAGGTTCTTTAATCTTTCCTGGTAAGTTTTATCCTGCAATCCATGTACCAGTTTAGTAGCTCTTCTCTGAATTCTCTCCAAAGTATCAATATCCTTTTGGAGATATGTTCTCCAGTACTGAGCACAATACTCCAAATGAGGTCTCACTAGTGCTCTGTAGAGCGGCATGAGCACCTCCCTCTTTCTACTGCTGCTCTGTGACATTGTTTGCCTACCTTTAAGTCTTCTGAAATAATGATCCCTAAATCCCTTTCCTCAGATACTGAGGTTAGGACTGTCTCACTGATTTTATATTCTGCTCTTGGGTTTTTACGTCCCAGGTGCATTATCTTGCACTTATCAACATTCAATTTTAGTTGCCAGATTTTTGACCATTCCTCTAGTTTTCCTAAGTCCTTTTCCATTTGGTGTATTCCTCCAGGAACATCAACCCTGTTACAAATCTTTGTGTCATCAGCAAAAAGACACACCTTACCATCGAGGCCTTCTGCAATTTCGCTGATAAAGATATTAAACAATATGGGTCCCAGAACAGATCCCTGAGGTACCCCACTGGTAACAAGACCTTGGTCTGAATATACTCCATTGACTACAACCCTCTGTTGCCTGTCCCTCAGCCACTGCCTAATCCATTCAACAATATGGGAGTCCAAGCCCAATGACTGCACTTTATTGATAAGCCTTCTATGTGGGACAGTATCAAAAGCCTTACTAAAGTCTAGATAAGCGATGTCTACTGCACCTCCTCCATCTATTATTTTAGTCACATAAAGGAGGGCATCATACACACCCTTGAAAAACTATGATTGCTGGCCTGCTGGTGACCCTCAAAAACATTAGGAGCAAGGGCAGGCTGGTGACCCTCTAAAACATTAGGGGCAAGGGCCTGCTGCTGATATGACCATCTAAAAAATTAGGGGTGAGGGCCTGTTGCTGAGCTGAGCCTCTAAAGCATTAGGGGTGAGGGCCTGCTGCTGAGCTGACCATTGAAAGAATTATGGTTGAGGGTCTGCTGGTGAGCTGACTCTCTAAAACATTAGGGGCAAGGGCCTGCTGCTGATCTGACCATGGAAAAATTATGGGCGAGGGCCTGCTGCTGAGCTGACCATCTAAAACATTATGGGCGAGGGCCTGCTGCCGAGCTGACTATCTAAAACATTAGGAGTGAGGGTCTGCTGCTGAGCTGACCATTGAAAAAATTATGTTTGAGGGCCTGCTGCAGAGCTGACCATCGAAAAAAATTATGGTTGAGGACCTGCTGCTGAGCTGTCCCTCTAAAACATTATGCGCGAGGGAAGCCTAATAAGCATGTTGATATGATGGAGGAGAAGGAGGACGAGAAAAGGAAGATTGAACCATACAGGGAGTGCAGAATTATTAGGCAAGTTGTATTTTTGAGGATTCATTTTATTATTGAACAACAACCATGTTCTCAATGAACCCAAAAAACTCATTAATATCAAAGCTGAATATTTTTGGAAGTAGTTTTTAGTTTGTTTTTAGTTTTAGCTATTTTAGGGGGATATCTGTGTGTGCAGGTGACTATTACTGTGCATAATTATTAGGCAACTTAACAAAAAACAAATATATACCCATTTCAATTATTTATTTTTACCAGTGAAACCAATATAACATCTCAACATTCACAAATATACATTTCTGACATTCAAAAACAAAACAAAAACAAATTAGTGACCAATATAGCCACCTTTCTTTGCAAGGACACTCAAAAGCCTGCCATCCATGGATTCTGTCAGTGTTTTGATCTGTTCACCATCAACATTGCGTGCAGCAGCAACCACAGCCTCCCAGACACTGTTCAGAGAGGTGTACTGTTTTCCCTCCTTGTAAATCTCACATTTGATGATGGACCACAGGTTCTCAATGGGGTTCAGATCAGGTGAACAAGGAGGCCATGTCATTAGATTTTCTTCTTTTATACCCTTTCTTGCCAGCCACGCTGTGGAGTACTTGGACGCGTGTGATGGAGCATTGTCCTGCATGAAAATCATGTTTTTCTTGAAGGATGCAGACTTCTTCCTGTACCACTGCTTGAAGAAGGTGTCTTCCAAAAACTGGCAGTAGGACTGGGAGTTGAGCTTGACTCCATCCTCAACCCGAAAAGGCCCCACAAGCTCATCTTTGATGATAGCAGCCCAAACCAGTACTCCACCTCCACCTTGCTGGCGTCTGAGTCGGACTGGAGCTCTCTGCCCTTTACCAATCCAGCCACGGGCTCATCCATCTGGCCCATCAAGACTCACTCTCATTTCATCAGTCCATAAAACCTTAGAAAAATCAGTCTTGAGATATTTCTTGGCCCAGTCTTGACGTTTCAGCTTGTGTGTCTTGTTCAGTGGTGGTCGTCTTTCAGCCTTTCTTACCTTGGCTATGTCTCTGAGTATTGCACACCTTGTGCTTTTGGGCACTCCAGTGATGTTGCAGCTCTGAAATATGGCCAAACTGGTGGCAAGTGGCATCTTGGCAGCTGCACGCTTGACTTTTCTCAGTTCATGGGCAGTTATTTTGCGCCTTGGTTTTTCCACACGCTTCTTGCGACCCTGTTGACTATTTTGAATGAAACGCTTGATTGTTCGATGATCACGCTTCAGAAGCTTTGCAATTTTAAGAGTGCTGCATCCCTCTACAAGATATCTCACTATTTTTGACTTTTCTGAGCCTGTCAAGTCCTTCTTTTGACCCATTTTGCCAAAGGAAAGGAAGTTGCCTAATAATTATGCACACCTGATATAGGGTGTTGATGTCATTAGACCACACCCCTTCTCATTACAGAGATGCACATCACCTAATATGCTTAATTGGTAGTAGGCTTTCGAGCCTATACAGCTTGGAGTAAGACAACATGCATAAAGAGGATGATGTGGTCAAAATACTCATTTGCCTAATAATTCTGCACTCCCTGTATACCCTTTTTTGTGGTGGAAGGAGTACATGGGAATACAGTTTATTCAATACACCATAAAAGCCACATTTAAAGTGCCTTTATGTTCTTTCCTCTGGTGGAGTAGAGAAGTCATGGGCAATCCAGGCTTTGTTCATTTTAATAAGAGTCAACCTGTCAACATTTTTAGTTGACAGTCCGATGCGCTTATCAGTTATTATGCCCAAAGCAGCACTAAATACCCGCTCTGATAAAACACTGGCGGCAGGGAGGGCCAGCACCTCCAATGCGCAGAGCGCCAGTTCGTGCTATGTGTACAGCTTGGACACCCAATAGTTGTAAGGCACAGAGGGATCATTGAGGATGTTGACACGGTCTGCTACGTACTTCTTCACCATCTTCCAAAACTTTTCTCTCTTTGTGACACTAGGCCGTGCATCAGGGTGAGGTTGCTGGCGGGGTGTCATGAAACTGTCCCAGGCCTTGGAGAGTGTTGCCTTGTCTCTGTTGGAACTGTTGTGTGTTCCCCTCGTCTCCCCTCCTCAGTTGCCAAAGAAACTACGTACTCTGCTGCCAGTGTTGTCAGCTGGAAATTTTTGGAGCAATTTTTCCACAAGGACCTTCTAGTATTGCACCATTTTGCTAGTCCTCTCCACCACAGGATTGAGAGATTAGAAGTTCTCTTTGTAGCAGGGGTCAAGAAGGGTGAATTACCAGTAATCGGTGTTGGCCAAAATGCATATAACACGAGGGTCACGGGAAAGGCAGCATAACATAAAGTCAGCCATGTGTGCCAGAGTCCCAACAGACAAGACTTCGCTGTCCTCATCAGGAGGATGACTCTCAATCTCCTAATCCTCTTCCTCCTCTTCGGCCTATCCATGCTGAACAGATGGAATAAACCTGCTGTGGGTACTACCGTCTGTAGCTGAGGCAACCGTCTCCTCATCATCATCATCATCCAATTCGCACTGAGAAGACAGAGGGTGGTCTGGCTATCACCCTGTGTACTGTCTTCCCCCATTTCCAAATCTTCCAAATGCAAAGTGTCCTCCTTGATTGTGAGTAGCGTTTCAGTAGACACAGAAGTGGGATGGTTACGCTGATAATAGCGGCATCGCCGCTCACCATCTGTGTTGATTCCTCAAAGTTGCGTAAAACTTCCCAGAGGTCAGACATACATGCCCAATTGTTGCTTGTGAATAGCGGAAGCTGACTGGAAAGGCGACGACCATGTTGCAGCTGGTATTCCACTACTGCCCTCTGCTGCTCACAAAGCCTGGCCAACGTGTGGAACGCAGAGTGCTTACGTTGCACAACAGTCGGTGAGCTGGCAATAGCAAGCGCTGCTGCAACGTTGCCAGACCGGCGGCAGCTGTAAATGACTTTCGGAAATGAACACACACGTGGCGCACCTTCACCAGTAGCTCAGGCAAATTGGGGTAGGTTTTGAGAAACCGCTGAACCACTAAGTTGAACACGTAGGCTAGGCATGGTATGTGTGTGAGCTCGCCGAGCTCCAAAGCTGCCAACAAGTTACAGCAATTATCAGACATAACCATGCTTGTTTGTAGGTTCAGTGGCGAGAGCCACAGCTCAGTCTATTCCCTTATACCCTGCCACAGCTTTGCGGCGGTGTGCTGTTTGTCACCTGAACATATTAGTTTAAGCACGGCCTGTTGCTGCTTCCCCACTGCAGTGCTACACTGCTTCCAGCTGCTGACTGGTGCTGCAAGATGATAATTCAGAGGTGGAAGTGGAGGAGGAAAAGGAGGGGGCGTTGCAGCCACTAATGTAGGTGGGGGCGGAAATCCTGATGGAAGTAGGGCCCACAATCCTTGGCGTTGGTAGCACCTGTGCCATCCCAGGGTATGACTCGCTCCTGGCCTCCACCATGTTCACCCAGTGTGCCGTCAGGGAAATGTATCGTCCCTGGCAACAAGCACTTGTCCATGTGTCAGTCGTTAAGTGGACCTTCCCAATAACTGCGTTGGTCAGGGCACGGGTGATGTTACGGGACACATTCTGGTGTAAGGCTGGGACGGCACACCGGGAAAAAGAGAGGCGGCTGGGGACTGAGTAACGAGGGACCGCCTCCGCCATCAGGCTGCAGAAAGCCTCAGTGTCCACAAGCCTTAATGACAACATTTCCAGGGCCAGCAAATTCGGAAAGGTGCGCATTTAGTGCTATGGCCTGTGGGTGGGTGGCTGGGTATTTGCGCTTTCGTTCAAAGGCCTGGGGTATGGACATCTGCATGCTGCGCTGGTACACAGAAGTGGATGTGCTAGCTGATGGTGCTTGCGAAGGTCCAGGTGCAAGGCAGGAGGCATCCGGGCCTGCGTCTTGGACAGGGGATTGGCCAGCACGTAACACAGGGGAAGAGGAGGCAGTGGTGTGACCCGCAGACACATTGTGGACTCAGGCGTTCGGATGCTTTGATGCCATGTGGCGGATCATGCTGGTGGTAGTGAGGTTGCTAGTGTTCACGCCCCTGCTCATTTTAGTACGGCACAGGTTTCAAATGAAAATTCTTTTATCATCCGCACTTTCCTCAAAAAAGCTTTCCCAGACTGCGGAACACCTACCCCTTGTCAAGGGAGATTGCCGCAAGGGGGCGCTCCGGGGAACAGTTGCGGGCCTGTTTGGTGTAGCCCGCCTTCTCACTTTTGCCACCCCACTGCCTCTTCTAGCCTGTTGAGGTGCTTCGGATCCCTCCACTTCTGTACTGCTGTCCTCGCTCGGCTTGCCACCCTCCTAGATTGGGTCAGTGATTACATCGTCCACCACTTCCTCACTCTGGTCATTCTCCTGACTTGTTGACCTAACAACAACCTCACTTATTGACAATTGTGTGTCATCCTCATCATCAACCTCTTGAGACACTAATTGCCGTTGACTTATTGGCAACTGTGTCTCATCATCATGATCCACCTCGTGAAACACTAATTGCGGTTCCCCACCGTCATCTTCTTGTGACTGTGGATGCCCAAAAGTTTGGGCATCAGTGCACACGATCTCCTCATGTCCCTCTTCAAGCAGGCTTGGCGAGAGGCCCAAACATTATACAGGAGATGTAGCACAGGTAATGTAACTGTCCACAGCGGACACCGTCTATGTAAAAAGTACACTGGATGTCACAGATATTTTTAGTATGCCCACACGTTAAACAGGAGATGTAGCGCAGATAATATCGCTGTCCGCAGCATCTACAGAAAAAGTACACTGGATGTCACAGATATTTTTAGTATGCATACACGTTAAACAGGAAATGTAGCGCAGAAAATGTCGCTGTCCGCAGCGTCTACGGAAAAAGTACACTGGATGTCACAGATATTTTTATGATGCGCAAACGTTATACAGGAGATGTAGCGCAGGTAATGTAACTGTCCGGAGCAGACACCGTCTACGGAAAAAGTACACTGGATGTCACAGCTATTTTTAGGATGCGCACACGTTATACAGGAGATGTAGCGCAGGTAATGTCACTGTCCGCAGCGTCTACGGAAAAAGTACACTGGATGTCATAGATATTTTTGAACATCTGAATGGGATCTGGGAGGAGCTTTGATTTACCATGACATATAATCAAGAAAGTGTCTCTTTTTTAGACACGGTGGTAATAAAAAATAAAGATGGCAATTTAACTACGTATCTCTATAGGAAAGCAACTGATAGGAACAGCATCTTGCATTATCAGAGTGCACATCCACCAGCTATAAAAAAGGCCATAACCAAGTCCCAATACATGAGAGTGAAAAAGATAGTGACAGACACTTTAATCCAACAGGGTAGATTGGAGGAAATGACATCTAGATTCTTAGAGAGGAGCTATCCTCCAGAGCTATTGTCTAAGGCGAGGGATTTAGCGATACAACAACAGACAAAAAAGGAAAAAGTTGAGAGTATAGCATTTATACATAAATATAATTCCTTTAACCACCGTATAGACAATATAGTACGTAAACACTGGCATGTATTGGCTAGGGCATATCCCGGGGTAAAGGAGTTTCAGAATCCACCACTCATTTGTAATAACCGAAACTCTAATTTGAGAGACCAGTTGATACATGCAGACATAGGAAGTATGAAAGGAAGTCAGGTTCAGACACAACAGAAAACTGGCACATTCCCATGTCTGCATTGTATGCAGTGTTCCAATGTGACAAAAGGCTCATATTTTTACCACCCACACACAGGAAAATCTTACAAGATCAGGGACTATTATACTTGGGACATGTCTAATGTGGTATATTTAATTAAGTGCCCTTGTGGCTTCTTGTACATAGGAGAGACCATGCAGACCATTAGAAACAGGATTTGCAAGCACAAGTCAACAATTTGTAAGAAAAATTTGTTGCTGCCCATACCTTTTCACTTTGAGAATTGTAAAGACTCTATCTCACAGCTTAAGTACCAGGTCATAGAGCAGGTTTGTCCCCAAGAATAGGAGGTAACATAAAAAAAGCTCCTATTAAGAAGGGAAGCTTTTTGGATCCATACTTTAGACACACTGCAACCCAGAGGTCTAAATAGGGATTACGAAGCAATGGCATTTTAAAGTTTCTTTATCGATTCAATAAATATTTAGAGATATCTTTTTTTTCACAGGCCGCTACTCTGCGATATTAGAACAATGTTTTCGTATACAATCAGAATGCAGGTGAAATGTCTTGGTCATGTGATGTTCTAAACCAGGTTTTACTTGTTTAATTGATTGGTTGTTCAATGATGTCATAAACATGTGATGTGAGTGAATACCTATAAAATTAAATGTATTGTCACTTGTAAATGTGGCTGAGGAAGGCAATATGTGCCGAAACGCGTCCGTTTGAGGACTTTTGTTGTTTGACAAATAAAGATACAACATTGAAGCAAGTAAGGCAGCTGGGAATTTATTGTATTAGATATTTTTAGGATGCGCACCCGTTATACAGAAGATGTATGGCAGGTAATGTTACTGTCCGCAGCATCTACGGAAAAAGTACACTGGATGTCACAAATATTTTTAGGATATGCAAACGTTATACAGGAGATGTAGCGCAGGTAATGAAACTGTCCGCAGCGGACACCGTCTACGGAAAAAGTACACTGGATGTCACAGATATTTTTAGACTGCGCAAACGTTACACAGGAGATGTAGTGCAGACAATGTCGCTGTCTGCAGCGACCAAACAATTGCAAGCTATTTAGCGCCGGTTGCGCTAAAAATATATATTTCTGCCAGATACAACAATAGTTCTTAAAAAGACTTTTCGGTCTCTAACAATTGCACGAAACTTAGCGCAGGGTGCACTAATAATATATATTGCTGCCAGATACAAATATAGTCCTTAAAAGGACTTTTGGGTCTCTAATCGCACGCAATTTAGTGCAGGTTGCGCTAAAAATATATATTGCTGTCAGACACAACAATAGTCCTTAAAAGGACTTTTGGGTCTCTAACACCAACCTTGTCTAAACAAAAAATTCTATTAAATTCCCAACACTATCTGTCCCTTCTACAGTACAGCTCTCCCTGACTAAGACTGGCCAAACCATGTGTCATCGGGTGCTTTAATCACTGTAATGCCAGTAACCAACATGGCTACGGCATTACAGTGGGTGGCAGTACTTATCCGTGTGTTTATTGGCTGCTTAGCAGCCAACAAACGTGCAGGGAGGAGACTCAAGCATGGCGCTCGAGCACACGCAGTATACGGCCGAACACGTGATGTGCCGAGCATCGCGATGCTCGAGTCGAACTGATGTTCGGCCAAGCATACTCGATCGTCACTAGTATCACCGTAATCTTATTAAAAACAGAAAAAGGAAGTCATGTCAGTTTTTGCACATGTAATACGCTGTAATATCAAAACCGCACAAACCCTGGTGGAATTGTGGTTATTTTTCCATTTCAACCCACAAAGTTTTTTCCAATACAAAATATGGTAAATTACAGAGAGGACTGACAGGACAGCCTGTGGTAATGTGGGGCTGTGGTAATGGACACTGCTGCTGCTCATTAGTCACATTACTCAAACCCCACCCATCTCTCTGCACTTCATGTCTCCTCATGGACTCCATTCCTACAGAGATTCAGCTGAAGATCATATTAAACTATATTCAGGATCATAATACCTGACAAGCAGAGAGGAGGATGAGGCAGCTCTTTAGTTTAGTGTTGTGAAGTACCTTGTCGTGCTGTGTGATTAGGACAGGCGTGGGAGTTGAGTTGCAGTAACTCGGCATAGCCACTACACTGTGAGCAGATCTGTGTTTCCTGCACAATTCAACAGCTAGTTCCGGAGCTGGAGGCTGCAGGGTGAAACTGATCAGCAGGGGTGCAGCAGTTGGACTCACCCTGTTTGGATATTAATGACCTTTTAATCACAACTCCTTTAAGCCACCATCAACAGTACAACACCAGTGAGAGAGCGCAGGAGCGAAATGAGAAGTGAAGCTGCAAAGCAGATAATGCCCACCTGACTTTACAAGTGTTATAGCCCTGTATACTTGCACAATACTGCATGTCTAGGTTTTTGCAGTTTATATGTTCTTTTGCTTGTTTTATTCATAAAACGAATAAAACTCTTGAATAAGAAAATTTAGACTAACCAAGCGTACACCTTCTTTGTATTATATGGCCACAACAGCTGTTTTGGTAACAAAATTGAATATATACATGTAAACATGCATGCTCAATGCAAAAATGTTAACCATAGATACAAACCAACAATACTAAAAATAACTCATTCTTCATGATGTCATCAAAACACACATGACAAAACGAACAAGGGAAGACATCTACTGACAAAACATCAGGGGGAAACCCTCGGAGCTACAAATATCTGGCGGTCATTTTACCCCTATTCATGTATGCGACTTAAAATCACCACTAGCACTTGCAGATGCCATGTTTAACCCCTTAGGGACCCTTGACATACCGGTACGTCATCTATAGTTCCAATCATCAAAAATAAAAAATAAAAACTGTGCTAAATAAACCATTTTTTTGTCACCTTACATCACAAAAAGTACAACAGCAAGCGATCAAAAAGGCGCTTGCCCACCAAAATAGTACCAATCTAACCGTCACCTCATCCCACAAAAAATGAGCCCCTACCTGAGACAATCGCCCAAAAATAAAAAAACTATGGCTCAGAATATGGAGACACTAAAACATCATTTTTTTTTGTTTTAAAAAAGCTGTTATTGTGTAAAACTTACATAAATAAAAAAAAAAGTATACATATCTTGGTATCGCCGCATTCGTATTGACCAACTCTATAAAAAGATCACATGACCTAACCCCTCAGATGAACACCGTAAAAAATAAAAACTGTGCTAAATAAACCATTTTTTGTCACCTTACATCACAAAAAGTGTACTAGCAAGCGATCAAAAAGTCATATGCACCCCAAAATAGTGCCAATCAAACCATCATCTCATCCTGCAAAAATCATACCCTACCCAAGGTAATCGCCCAAAAACTGAAAAAATTATCTCTCTCAGACTATGGAAACACTAAAACATGATTTTTTTTTTGCTTCAAAAATGAAATCATTGTGTAAAACTTACATAAATAAAAAAAAGTATACATATTAGATATTGCCGCGTCCGTATCGACCGGCTCTATAGAAAATATCACATGACCTAAACCCTCAGATGAACACCGTAAAAAAATTTAAATAAAAACTGTGCTAAATAAACAATTTTTTGTCACCTTACATCACAAAAAGTGTAATAGCAAGCGATCAAAAAGTCACACGCACCCCAAAATAGTGCCAATAAAACCGTCATCTCATCCCGCAAAAATAATACCCTACCCAAGGTAATCGCCCCAAAACTGAAAAAATTATGGCTCTCAGACTATGGAAACACTAAAACATGATTTTTTCTGCTTCAAAAAAGAAATCATTGTGTAAAACTTACATAAATAAAAAAAAAAGTATACATATTAGGTATCGCCTCATCCGAGACAACCTGGTCTATAAAAATATCACATGATCTAACCTGTCAGATGAATGTTGGAAATAACAAAAAATAAAAACGGTGCCAAAACAGCTATTTCTTGTTATCTTGCCTCACAAAAAAAGTGTAATATAGAGCAACCAAAAATCATATGTACCTTAAACTAGAACCAACAATACTGCCACCCTATCCCGTAGTTTCTAAAATGGGGCAATTTTTGTGGAGTTTCTACTCTAGGGGTGCATCAGGGGGGCTTCAAATGGGCATGGTGTCAAAAAAAACAGTCCAGCAAAATCTGCCTTCCAAAAACTGTATGGCATTCCTTTCCTTCTGCGCCCTGCCGTGTGCCCGTACAGCTGTTTACGACCACATATGGGGTGTTTCTGTAAACTACAGAATCAGGGCCATAAATATTCAGTTTTGTTTGGCTGTTAACCCTTGCTTTGTTACTGGGAAAAATGGATTAAAATGGAAAATTTGCCCCAAAATTTTAATTTTGAAATTTCATCTCCATTTGCCAATAACTTGTGGAACACCTAAAGGGTTAACGACGTTTGTAAAATCTGTTTAGAATACCTTGAGGGGTGTAGTTTCTTAGATGGGGTCAATTTTATGGAGTTTCTACTCTAGGGGTGCATCAGGGGGGCTTCAAATGGGACATGGTGTCACAAAAAACTGTCTAGCAAAATCTCCCTTCCAAAAACCGTATGGCATTCCTTTCCTTCTGCGCCCTGCAGTGTGCCGGTACAGTTTTGAAATTGTATCTCTATTTTGCATTTATTCTTGTGGAACACCTAAAGGGTTAACAAAGTTTATAAAATCAGTTTTGAATACCTTGAGGGGTGTAGTTTATAGAATGGGGTCATTTTTGGGTGGTTTCTATTATGTAAACCTCGCAAAGTGACCTCAGACCTGAACTGGTCCCTAAAAATTGGGTTTTTGAAAATTTCTGAAAAATTTCAAGATTTGCTTCTAAACTTCTAAGCCTTGTAACATCCCCCAAAAATTAAATATAATTCCCAAAATGATACAAGCATGAAGTAGGCATATGGGGAATGTAAAGTAATAACTATTTTTGCAGGTATTACTATGTATTATAGAAGTAGAGAAATTGAAACTTTTTTTCTACAAATTTTTGGTAGATTTGGTATTTTTTTTATAAATAAAAAATTATTTTTTTTACTTCATTTTACCAGTGTCATGAAGTACAATATCTCAGAATGGCCTGGATAAGTCAAAGCGTTTTAAAGTTATCAGCATTTAATGTGACACTGGTCAGATTTGCAAAAAATGGCCAAGTCCGCAAGGTGAAATAGGGCCGAGTCCTTAAGGGGTTAACCACCAAATGATCGCATGGGTACCACTGTGAGAAAGACCCACATGCCAGCCAGATAGCAACAGATCCTTCCACCAATGAATCCCCCACAAGTAATACTATTAACCCCAAGATTCTCACACCATCCTCACAGCAAACACAGGGTAGGACAGTTGAGAATGAGGCTCCCTCACTGTGGCTCTTACCAGAAGGGGAGCCAATAGAGATTAATGAATTTCCTGAATTTTTTTTCAGTTCTGATTCTATTGATTCTGCCTTAAAATTCAATTAGGTCTGAATAAATTTGACCTGAAACAAAAGTGCCCCAATTGCCCTGAAACAATGTGCATGACACTCTATGGTCTCCTAGGGCTGAAGTGAAAAAAGGGATGATTATTGGCTTTTGAGTCAAAGATGGCAGTATTTGTAAAATTGCGCAGTTTGTGAACTGTTTGTGTGCTGATGTGGTGAAAGTGTATTGTGAGTGGACACCATTGCAAATAAGTGACATGGAAACTGCGAAGCACCACATGCCATTGGAGGTGAACGTCGATTATGTAGGTGCGTAAGGGCGCCTGACACGCTACAGAGGAGCAGCTCACCGCCAAAATAAACCAGGGGGCTACCTGTTCAACGAACTATACTGTTTACGAGGCTCTGAAGAACACTGCTCCTCTGCAATGGAAGTTGCATCAGTAGGCCCCAATTTTCACAGGAGTATCAGAATTGGACCTCCATTGTTTGGCAAAGGGTTGCCTTCTCCAATGAGTCACGTGTTTCGGTGACAAGTTCCCTTAAACTGTAATGTACAGAAGATGAGCCAAAGAGAACTGTGATAGTTTTTTTAATGTAGTTTCTCTATTGTAGTTTCTCATAAACATTTGCAAATTACCATAGGACATTTGTGTAACCGCCTGGAGCCCATCTCCAACCAAAATGCTCATCAATATTCCCATTGAAGTCAATGTTTCCACATGTGGGCAGCATAAAAAAAATAATTAAGAGATTACACAGAAAAAAAAAATGTTCATGTGCATAAGCCTAAGGCCGAATGCACACGGCCGTAGAACATGGACATGAGCGGTCCGTGGTATCCCGGCCTGGCATCCTGCTGACAGCAGGAGCGCATGGCGTCATTGGTTGCTATGACGCCGTGCGCTTCATGCCGCTGGTACACTACAGTAATACACTCGTATAGATCATACAAGTGTATTACTGTAGTGCAGCGGTGGCATGAAGCGCATGGCGTCAGAGCAACCAATGAAGCTGTGCTCTCCTGCTGTCAGCAGGATACCAGGCCGGGATACCACGGACCGCTCGCGTCCGTGTTTTTTACGTTGGGTATATGGGTATTCATGTTGGGTATATGGTGGCGCAGCAATTATTATTTTCCTGCCGTTGGGATGATTCTCAGAGCACTAATGGCGAACAAGAAGGCTGTCAGCAGCCATTTTGGGTACATTGAAAAGTCCATTCAGCGACAGCAAACACTGTTACTAACACGAAAATCTTCAGTTTTCCAACTTTTGACCATGTGATTTGTTAAGAAAGGTCTTGTATAATATCCACATGTACTTTACAATTTACACACGCTATTCTCCAGTTAATTAAAGACACCTAAAGTTTCTCTCACTTTCAATATGCAACTGATGTCATCAATACACGGGGTACAGTTCATTTAGGCACAGAGGCGTGTGATATACTTTTCACATCCTGTTCGTGACGCCAAAATTAAATGCAGCGGACCGGACCGCAGGGGCAACTTGTGAGGCACAGTGGGCCAATGAGGGTAGCAGTTCATCTACTCACGGTTAGAAGAGCCTCCCTGGGTCGGCGTGCATTGATGAGGAAGACAGCACAAAATCCTCCGGGACACTCTCTATTGCAAGGAACACCAGCCAGATGGAAGTTGAGGTGCCCTTGATGGTAAGGGGTACGCTTAGGGTGCTTTGGTGGCTGGGTCCCTGTGTTCGTGACGCCAGCACCGTGAGGTGCAATTAGGAGATGAAGTGGAATAATGAGAGAGGCAGTAGTTGAACCAAAAAGGAACTTTACTTGTAAACGTAAAAAGGGGGGGGGGGATGGAAGGAGAGACTAGAACAGATCAGAAGGAAAAGTGCAGTGTAAAAAATATACGTAAACCTCTTAAATGTATGTATACTAATGCCAGAAGCCTGACTAATAAAACTGGGGAACTGGAATTAGTGATGTGTGAGGAGGACTATGACATAGTGGGAATAACTGAGACATGGCCTGGATTATAACTATGACTGGGCAGTTAAAGTACATGTTACAGTCTGTTTAGAAAAGATCGGCAAAACCGAAGGGGTGGAGGGGTCTGCCTTTCCTGTCTAAAGCCCACAGTCCGAGAAGATATAAGTGAGGGATATGAACATGTGGAGTCACTGTGGGTAGAAATACATGGAGGCAAAAACAATAATAAATTATTAATAGAAAAATCTACTACTAAACGAGATAGACGAGGAGGTGGTTATTATGGGGGACTTCAAATACCCAGATAAAGACTGGGAAACTGAAACCTGTATATCTCATAAAGGAAACAGATAATTACCTTCCCCAACTGGTTCAGGGCCCCCTTTTGTAGTAGCAATGCCCTCTGTGCCTCCTTTGTAGTAGTATTGTCTCTGTGCCCCCTTTGTAGTAGTAATGCCCTCTGTGTCCCCTTTGAAGTAATATTACCTTCTGTGCCCCCTCCATTCTAGAAATGCCCTCTGTGCACCCATCCATGGTAGAAATGCCCTCTCTGCCCCCTTCATGGTAGAAATGCCCTCTCTGCCCCCTGCCGTTTCCTCCGGCTGAGTCGTTCCTAAAGATTCGCACACGGCGTCTCAAGTCACCAAACAGTTCGGAGGTCAAGCTGTCACGTGTTTCAGCGCTTCTTCTCCCGCGATCCTGCCATCAGTGAGGCACTGGGAGAGGGATTATAGGTTTCGGAGCGGTTCCAATGTATAGACTTCCTGCAGCTAGCTCATATTATTTATCCATGGATATTAGGTGGAAATAGTACAAATTTGCAGGTATCAACGCCAGACGCATTTCGGAGTATAACCCTACTCCTTCATCATTAGCTACCTGCTAGTTCTTTATCTCCCTTTTTATATTGTCATCCAGAGTGATGGTCATTTGGAAAATCTGGAACCATGGTCATCTTTAAAACCCATACTGTATAAGTAAGTATATCATTTCACCAGCATTACTTTTAAAGCGTTTTTCACTCTATTATCAAAAATCCAATATATAGATTGTTTACAATATAAGCATCTATACCTTCTCCCAAAAAAACTCTGGTGCGTTTCAAATGCGGTTTTGATGCGTTTTTTGGCAAAAGGTGTGTTTTCTTGTAGAAAGATACTATATTCATAAACATATGTATCATATCCGTGAAAAATGTTAAATTGAAGACTTTTTGAATAAACTAAGACATAGTATACTGGCAATTCGTCTTGTCTACGTCACATATAGACTATATACACCCTGGGACTCTGCAACTTTACTCTAAACCGCACATGCGTTTCTAATACAATTTTCATGTATTTCTTGACAAAACAATGCATCTACCTATACATTATTGCAATTAGTTACCCTAAATAATAAAATAACAATGAATTTTTTTTTTGTAGAATCGAATATTAATTGCGGTAAAAAGATGTTGATTGCAGTAAAAGAGTAAAAAGTAGTAAAAAAAGTAGTGATTGTAGTATGAAAGAGGCCTCCCGCCAAGGGGAGATTGGGGTGCTGGAAAAACAGCCTGGCTCCGATTTCCCATCAGCAAGAGGCGTCTTAACTTGATCACTACAAGAAACCGAACAATTCTAACTCTGCATTAAGACCACCCAGTACAAGTGTGTTGAATTCAAATATTCTTCTTTAGGCCTCATGCACACGACCGTTGTGTGCACCCGTGGCCGTTGTTCTGTTTTCTGACTTTCTGCGGATCCATTGACTTTCAATGGGCCCGTTAAAAACTCGGAAAATGCACCGTTTGTCATCCGCCTCCGTGATCCGTGTATCCTGTCCGTCCTATTTTTTTGACGAACAACAGTTCACGGACCCATTCAATTCAATGGGTCCGTGAAAAAACACGGATGCACACAAGATTGGCATCGGTGTCCGTGATCCGTGGCCGTAGGTTACTTTCATACAGACGGATCCGAAGTTCCGTCTGCATAAAAGCTTTTTCAGAGGTGAGTTTTTCACTTCGTGAAAACTCAGATCCGACAGTATATTCTACAAACCGGATTCCAAAAAAGTTGGGACACTAAACAAATTGTGAATAAAAACTGAATGCAATGATGTGGAGATGGCAAATGTCAATATTTTATTTGTAATAGAACGTAGATGACAGATCAAACGTTTAATCCGAGTGAATGTATCATTTTAAAGGAAAAATACGTTGATTCAAATTTTCACGGTGTCAACAAATCCCAAAAAAGTTGGGACAAGTAGCAATAAGAGGCTGGAAAAGGTAAATTTGAGCATAACGAAGAGCTGGAAGACCAATTAACACTACTTAGGTCAATTGGCAACATGATTGGGTATAAAAAGAGCTTCTCAGAGTGGCAGTGTCTCTCAGAAGCCAAGATGGGTAGAGGATCACCAATTCCCACAATGTTGCGCAGAAAGATAGTGGAGCAATATCAGAAAGGTGTTACCCAGCGAAAAATTGCAAAGACTTTGCATCTATCATCATCAACTGTGCATAACATCATCCGAAGATTCAGAGAATCTGGAACAATCTCTGTGCGTAAGGGTCAAGGCCGTAAAACCATACTGGATGCCCGTGATCTCCGGGCCCTTAAACGACACTGCACCACAAACAGGAATGCTACTGTAAAGGAAATCACAGAATGGGCTCAGGAATACTTCCAGAAACCATTGTCAGTGAACACAATCCACCGTGCCATCCGCCGTTGCCAGCTGAAACTCTACAGTGCAAAGAAGAAGCCATTTCTAAGCAAGATCCACAAGCTCAGGCGTTTTCACTGGGCCAGGGATCATTTAAAATGGAGTGTGGCAAAATGGAAGACTGTTCTGTGGTCAGACGAGTCACGATTCGAAGTTCTTTTAGGAAATCTGGGACGCCATGTCATCCGGACCAAAGAGGACAAGGACAACCCAAGTTGTTATCAACGCTCAGTTCAGAAGCCTGCATCTCTGATGATATGGGGTTGCAAGAGTGCGTGTGGCATGGGCAGCTTGCATGTCTGGAAAGGCACCATCAATGCAGAAAAATATATTCAGGTTCTAGAACAACATATGCTCCCATCCAGACGTCATCTCTTTCAGGGAAGACCCTGCATTTTTCAACAAGATAATGCCAGACCACATTCTGCATCAATCACACCATCATGGCTGCGTAGGAGAAGGATCCGGGTACTGAAATGGCCAGTCTGCAGTCCAGATCTTTCACCTATAGAGAACATTTGGCGCATCATAAAGAGGAAGGTGCAACAAAGAAGGCCCAAGATGATTGAACAGTTAGAGGCCTGTATTAGACAAGAATGGGAGAGCATTCCTATTTCTAAACTTGAGAAACTGGTCTCCTCGGTCCCCAGACGTCTGTTGAGTGTTGTAAGAAGAAGGGGAGATGCCACACAGTGGTGAAAATGGCCTTGTCCCAACTTTTTGGGGATTTGTTGACACCATGAAATTCTGATTCAACATATTTTTCCCTTAAAATGGTACATTTTCTCAGTTTCAACTTTTGTTCCGTGATTTATGTTCTATTCTGAATAAAATATTAGAAGTTGGCACCTCCACATCATTGCATTCAGTTTTTATTCACGATTTGTATAGTGTCCCAACTTTTTTGGAATCCGGTTTGTAACACAGAGGCGTTCCCATGGTGATGGGGATGCTTCTAGTTAGAATATACTGAGAACTGTGTACATGACTGCCCCCTGCTGCCTGGCAGCACCCGATCTCTTACAGGGGGCTGTGATCCATACAATTAACCCCTCAGGTGCCGCACCTGAAGGGGTTAATTGTGCGTATCATAGCCCCCTGTAAGAGATCCGGGGCTGCCAGGCAGCAGGGGGCAGACCCCCTCCCTCCCCAGTTTCAATTTCATTGGTGGCCAGTGCGGGCCCCCCCTCCCCCCCCTATTGTATTAAAATCATTGGTGGCAAAGTGTGCGGCCCCCCTCCCTCCCTCTATTGTATTTATATCATTGGTGGCACAGTGTGTGGCCCATCTCAGCCCCCCCTCCCTCCCTCTATTGTATTTATATCATTGGTGGCACAGTGTGCGGCCCCCCCGGCCCCCCTCCCTCCCTCTATTGCACGGGTGTCAAACACAAGGCCCGCGGGCCGAATCCGGCCCGCCAGACCTCGTCATGTGGCCCGCGTAGCAGACAGTGTTTGTCCGACCTAAGCTTAGCTGCTGTCACTCACTGCGGCAGCCGGGCCGGGTGATCAGCTGAGCGCAGCCAGCGCTCCTCCCAAGCTTCCCCGAGTCCCTCCCCTCCCCCCCTCCTCTAGTCTACACAGTCACTACACAGTGAATGATTCCAGGCAGCGCAGCTGCTCACTCACTGTGTTCAGTCTCCGGTCTCCAGTCTTTGCTCCTCCTCGCTCCTCCCAGACTAGTCCCTCCCTCCTCCTCTCTGATAAGGAAGTCAGGTCCATACAGGAAGTGACATCAGAGAGAGAGGCAGGGAGGGAGAATTGAAATCATTCTTCTCCTCTCCAGTCCAGCTCCAGCGCCCAAGTAGTGCCCAGCCCAGTGCCCACTGTGCCCTGCCTGCAGACAGTGCAGCAGTGTTTTTTCTAAAAAGGTATAAATATAAAACATTTGAAGTGTATTGTAACAGTGTCACCCCACTAAAGTCTTTTATATTTTTTTTGGGCTACTTATAATCCTTAACTGCGATTTATCAATACATAATGTTATATATCATTTTGGTTCAGTAGGTTCTCCTAAAAACATACCCGTATTTTTCGCCGTATAAGATGCACTTTTTCCCCCCCAAAAGTGGGGGGAAAATAGCAGTGCGTCTTATACGGCGAATGCAGCTTATTTTGCGATTTGCGAATTTTCGCACGATTTTTTGCGCGAATTTTTGCGCGATTTTTTTGCGCAAATTATTTTGCGATTTTCAATGATACACCCGCCGCGATGCCGCGCGGCGGGTGTATCAGCTGTGAGGGAGGAGGGGCTGGGGGCCGGCGTCTGCTTTTATAATGACAGCGGGGCCCGTGCAGTGACTATTCTACTACACGGGCCCCGCTCACTGTATAATCGTATGTCTAATAGTAAATAGTTATGTACATAATCGCATAATGAGCGGAGTACTTACAACTACAAACGCTCGCCGAGAGGAGGGAGGAGGCAGGCTGGGAGGACGGGCGCTGGCAGTGTGTGAGTCATACGTCACGCGCCTGCGCCGCTCACTTTATGAATGAAGCAGGCGGCGTGGGCACATGACGTATGACTCACGCTGCCAGCGCCTGTCCTCCCGGCCTGCCTCCTCCCTCCTCTCGGCGAGCGATTGTAGTTGTAAGTACCGGTAATACACAGCGCTCCTTATGCGATTATATACATACGGTAACCATTAACTATTAGAGATACGATTATACAGTGAGCGGGGCCCGTGTTGTAGAATACAGTCACTGCATGGGCCCCGCTGTCATTATAAAAGCAGATGCCGGCCCCCGGCCCTTTGAGGGTGACCAAACTGCTGATGCGGCCCCCGATGAATTTGAGTTTGACACCCCTGCAATAGAGGGAGGGAGGGGGGCTGGGGGGGCCGCACACTGTGCCACCAATGAAAATAATGCAATAGAGGGAGGGAAGGGGGGCTGGGGGGGCCGCACTGGCCACCAATGAAATTAAAACTGGTGAGGGAGGGGGGGTCTGCCCCCTGCTGCCTGGCAGCCCCTGATCTCTTACAGGGGGACTATGATACGCACAATTAACCCCCCTCAGGTGCGGCACCTGAGGGGTTAAATTGTGCTGATCACAGTCCCCTGTAAGAGATCGGGTGCTGCCAGGCAGCAGGGGACAGTCATGTACACAGTTCTTAGTATATTCTAACTTGAAGCGTCCCCATCACCATGGGAATGCCTCTGTGTTAGAATATACTGTCGGATCTGAGTTTCACGATCTAACTCATATCCGACAGTATAGTCTAACATAGAGGCGTTCCCATGGTGATGGGGACGCTTCAAGTTAAAATATACCATCGGATTGGAGAAAACTCAGATCCGATGGTATAATAGGGACTCCTGACTTTACATTGAAAGTCAATGGGGACGGATCCGTTTGCAATTGCACCATATTGTGTCAACGTCAAACGGATCCGTCCCCCTTGACTTGCATTGTAAGTCAGGACGGATCCGTTTGGGTCCGCACGGCCAGTTGGACACCAAAACGATTTTTTCTTCATGTCCATTGATCCTCCAAAAATCAAGGAAGACCCACGGAAGAAAAAACGGACACGGATCACGGACCTACGGGCCTAAACCTGACAGGGCACACCTGTGAAGTGAAAACCATTTCAGGTGACTACCTCTTGAAGCTCATCAAGAGAATGCCAAGAGTGTGCAAAGCAGGAATCAAAGCAAAAGGTGGCTACTTTGAAGGACCTAGAATATGACATATTTTCAGTTGTTTCACACTTTTTTGTTATGCATAGAATTCCACATGTGTTAATTCATAGTTGTGATGCCTTCAGTGTGAATCTACAATTTTCATAGTCATGAAAATAAAGAAAACTCTTTAAATGAGAAGGTGTGTCCAAACTTTTGGTCTGTACTGTATAATTACTGGAATTGAATAGAATGGAAGATGCTAGGTTTTAGGTTTGAAAGAGAGTTATATGCTGTATTTGGATCGAATACTTGGGGAAGGAGAGGTAGTGAGTTGTAACATACTGAATGCCTGGAGTAAAGTAAAGAATATAAAACTGAGGACAGGAGTCGCTTTAAGATAGCAGAAGTTCCTGAAGTATTGGAATATGTGATTAATGTTATATCAGCTAAAGGAACAATTTCTAAGTTGTACAATATATTATTAAAAAGAAAGGTGGAAAAGAGTTCTCAACTTTCCAAAAAATATTGAGTAGTATTTGGGTACAATATCTACAAGTGAGTAGTTTCAGGTCCTTGATGGGAATTCAAAACTTTCTTATAGCCAGGCATTTAGGATGTCCCATTTCTATATAGTCCATATAACTTATGTTACTCACCTAATAAACTAGTTAAATAGGAAAGATATGGAGATTCTGATTGCCCAAAATGTAGAAGAGGGGAGGATGACAATCTGCATATGTTGTAGATGTGCACCTATATACAGAAATTTTGGGAGGATGTATTTAAAGAAACTGAGATACTGTACCAGGTACTGTACAACTGACGAGGGATATATGGATGGAGGTTTTAGGCCTGTTTTACATCTGCGTTTAAGCAGATCCGCAGGCTAGCAGGCTGTTTCAGGTGTAGAAAAAGGTCTAAATCTAAGACAGCTAGGAAGTTGTCTAACATTTCGGAATGGGCGTAGGATCCGCTGAAGTTATGAAAAGGCCAGCGGCTCTTCATAACTTCTGCGATCCAACGAATGGGGCCGGACGGAATTCTGGCAGTGCACGGTTGTGCCCGGCAGTGACCGATCTGGTAGGCTGTTCCCTGCCAGAACAGCCTGCAGGATCTGCTTAATGCAAAGACTAAGTAAATATATGTTGGTAATAGGTACATTTTAAATTTCTGTATTTTGCTAGGAAATGTATCTTGAAGAAATGGATTGATCCAAAACCTTGAACTTGTGGGAGAAATATGCAAATGAAAAATGTCAGCGAAATATGCAAATAGATGTATACTTTAGAAAAAAATGGTCTATAGCAGTGGTGGCGAACCTATGGCACAGGGGGCACCCACACGCTGGAAAAAGTCTATGGTGTACCGATATGCCTTAGAATTGAATGCAGGTAGGCTATTATAGCTAAATGGTAAAGTACACGGAAGATATACTATATTGGACTGTAGTATTCAGATTAAATTGCCGTGTTGGCACTTTGCAATAAATAAGTGTTTTTTGAGTTGCAGTTCGGGCACTCGGTCTCTAAAAGGTTCACCATCACTGGTCTATAGGAAGAAAAATAAACTCTCTACATTCAGAAAGTTTTTTATTAAACACAAGCAAAACCAATTTGGAAGATTATTTAAGTTGATTAGTTTTGTGTGGAGACCTGAGGTGGGGGTTATAGCATGGGGCGTTCTGGTTAGGATAAAAGAAATGTTATATTTTCTTTTCTGATGTGGATGTAATTATTTCTTAAAAATGAGTAAAGAATATAAAAATAAATTAGTAGCTCTCCTTGCATTTAATCTGAGACCCGAATGGTTAAAACAAAATTGACCTTTTCTACTTGAATGAACATAGTTTGCGGAAATCGGTGGAGGGTTAAAAACAAGCATGATTCTGTACATCCAAAAATCATTGTCTTCGAACACAGTTCTATGTGCAAGTAAAAGCTGTATCATGCAAAAGAAGAAGCCATTTGTCAACTCGATCCAGAAATGTTGTCACCTTCTCTGGCACAAGGTACATTTAAAATGGACTGAGGCAAGATGAAAAAGTGTTCCATGGTCAGATTTTTCTTGGAAGCCACGGACAGCGTTGTCTCTGGACTCAAGAGGAGAGGGACCATCAAGCTTGTTCTCAGCAAACAGTTCAAAAGCATACATTTCTGATGGTACGGGGTTGCATTAGAGCCTATGGAGTGGGCAGCTTAAACTTCTGGAAAGGCACTGTCAATGCTGAACAGTATATAGAGGTTTTAGAACAACATATGCTCCCAGACAACATCTCTTTCAGGGAACCACATACTGCATCCATCACAACAGCATGACTTTGTAGAACTGTAGTCCAGATGTTTCACCAATAGAAAACATTTGGGACATCATGAAATGAAAAGTCCTGCAAAGCAGACCCAGAACTTTTGACAGCTGAGATCCTACATCAGACAAGAATGGGACAACATTCCTCTCCCAGAATTCCAGCAATTGGTCTTCTCACTTCCAAGACAAAAACGAACTGCTGTTAAAGGGCATCTGTCAGTAGATTTGCACCTATGAAACTGTCTGACCTGTTGCACATAGAGATGGCCTTGTGGTTCGCCCGGCAGTCGGTTCACGGCGAACTTTGTTCATTCGCGATTCGCCAAACATGCGAACATATAGCGATATTCGTGCCCACCATATTCTTTTACATTGTGAAGAACTTTGACCCATGACACATCCATCAGGTGGTACAGGACAGCCAATTGAAAAGTTTCAGCACATGGACATACCCCCTACCTTATAAATAGACCTGGCCGCCATTTTACATTCAGTTATTTGTCAGTGTAGAGAGAGGTTGCTGTGTGGAGCAGGGACAGAATGTTTGGGAGAAAAACGCTATCAAATAGGTCCACAAAAGTCTTTTTAACCCCTTAAGGACACAGCCTTATTTCACCTCAAGGACAGGCCATTTTTTGCAAATCTGACCAGTGTCACTTTAAGTGGTGATAATTTTTAAACGCTTTTACTTATCCAAGCCATTCTGAGATTGTTTTTTCGTCACATATTGTACTTTATGACACTGGTAAAATGGAGTCAAATAAATTCACTTTTATTTATAAAAAAATACAAAATTTGCCAAGAATTGGGGACAAAAATTAGCAAATTTCCAAGTTTCAATTTCTCTACTTCTATAATACATAGTAATACCTACCAAAATAGTTATTACTTTACATTCCCCATATGTCTACTTCATGTTAGGATCATTTTGGGAATGACAAATTATTTTTGGGGGACGTTACAAGGCTTAAAATTTTACTTTCTTGGCAGATTTTCAATTTTAATATTTTTTTTCCAGTTACAAAGCAAGGGTAAACAGCCAAATCAATATTTATGGCCCTGATTCTGTAGTTTACAGAAACACCCCATATGTGGTCGTAAACTTCTGTACGGGCACACGGCAGGGCACAGAAGGAAAGGAATGCCATACGGTTTTTGGAAGGCAGATTTTACTGGACTGTTTTTTTGACACCATGTCCCATTTGAAGCCCCCCTGATGCACCCCTAGAGTAGAAACTCCAAAAAAGTGACCCCATTTTAGAAACTAAGGGATAGGGTGGAAGTTTTGTTGGTACTAGTTTAGGGTACATATGATTTTTGGTTGCTCTTTATTACACTTTTTGTGAGGCAAGGTAACAAGAAATAGCTGTTTTGGCACAGTTTTTTAATTTTTTATTTACAACATTTATCTGACAGGTTAGATCATGTGGTATTTTTATAGAGCAGGTTATCAGGGATGCGGCGATACCTAATATGTATATAATTTTTTTATTTATGTAAGTTTTGGGGTGCATATGACTTTTTGATCGCTTGCTATTACACTTTTTGTGATGTAAGATGACAAAAAACAGCTTTTTTTACACTGTATTATTTTAATTTTTTTACGGTGTTCACCTGAGGGGTTAGGTCATGTGATATTTTTATAGAGCCGGTTGATTTGGACTCGGCGATACCTAATATGTATACTTTTTTTTATTTATGTTTTACACAATGTTTTCATTTTTGAAACAAAAAAAATCATGTTTTAGTGTCTCCATAGTCTGAGAGCCATAGTTTTTTCAGTTTTTGGGCGATTATCTTGGCTAGGGTCTCATTTTTTGCGGGATGAGATGATGGCTTGATTGGAACTATTTTGGGGTACATATGACTTTTTGATCGCTTGCTATTACACTTTTTGTGATGTAAGATGACCAAAAATAGCTTTTTTTTTACACCGTTTTATTTTTACGGTGTTCACCTGAGGGGTTAGGTCATGTGATATTTTTATAGAGCCAGTCGATACGGACACAGTGATACCTAATATGTATACTTTTTTTTAATGTAAGTTTTACACAATGATTTCATTTTTGAAACCAAAAAAATAATGTTTTAATGTCTCCATAGTCTGAGAGCCATAGTTTTTTCAGTTTTTGGGCAATTATCTTGAGATGGGTATGATTTTTGCGGTATGAGATGACGGTTTGATTGGCACTATTTTTGGGGTGCGTATGACTTTTTGATCGCTTGCTATTACACTTTTTGTGATGTAAGGTGACAAAAAATTGCTTTTTTTTTCTTTTTTACGGTGTTCATTTGAGGGGTTAGGTCATGTGATATTTTTATAGAGCAGGTTATTACGGACGTGACGATACCTAATATGTATACTTTTTTTATTTATGTAAGTTTAACACAATAATATCATTTTTGAAACAAACAAATATCATGTTTTAGTGTCTCCATAGTCTGAGAGCCAAAGTTTTTTCAGTTTTTGGGCGATTGTCTTAGGTAGGGTCTCATTTTTTGCGGGATGAGATGACGGTTTGAATGGAACTATTTTGGGGTGCATGTGACTTTTTGATCGCTTGCTATTACACTTTTTGTGATGTAAGATGACAAAAAAATTGCTTTTTTTACACCGTATTTTCTTTTTTTTTTGGAGGGGTTAGGTCATGTGATATTGAGGGGTTAGGTCATGTGATATTTTAATAGAGCCGGTCAATACGGATGCGGCGATACTTTATGTATACTTTTTTAAATTTACTTAAGTTTTACACAATAACAGCTTTTTTAAAACAAAATGATGTTTTAGTGTCTCCATATTCTGAGCCATATTTTATTTTATTTTTTTGGGCGATTGTCTTAGGTAGGGGCTAAGTTTTTGCGGGATGAGGTGACGGTTAGATTGTTACTATTTTGGTGGGCATACACCTTTTTGATCGCTTACTGTTGTACTTTTTGTGATGTAAGATACAAAGAAATGGTTTATTTAGCACAGTTTTATATCATGTGATATGTTTATAGAGCTGGTCGATACGGACGCGGCGATACCTAATATGTCAACTTTTTTTTCCTATTTATTAACTATTTTTTTTACTTTATTTGGGGAAAATGAAGTTTTTGTTTATTTTTACTTGAAACTTTAAATTTTTTGGGAAAAACTTTATTTTTACAATTTTTTTTAACTTTATTTTTTGTCCCACTTTGGGACTTCAACTTTTGGGGGTCTAATCTCTTTTACAATGCATTCCAATACTTCTAGCTGTATGAGTATAATACTGTGTGTATTACTCATACAGCTTCCGGCCTGTGAGATGCAGGGGGCTGGATCTCACAGGCTCGTCACCGGAAGGCAGCGCCGATGCCTAAGGAAGGCATCGCGCTGCCTTACATGCCATCGGGTCCTCCCCCCCACGCATTTAGCCAAGGTGCCTGCTCAATGATTTGAGCAGGCACCGGGTTCCGATCACCGCCCGCCGAGCGGCGGTGATCGGAAATACACAGGGCATACAGGTACGCTCTGTGTCCTTAAGTACCGGGACATCAGGGCGTACCTGTACGCTCTATGTCCTTAAGAGGTTAAGGACTGGTTTAGGTGTACTATTGATAGGTGTGCAGTACAGAGGAGTGTAATACACTTATAATATACTTTCTAACATAGAAAGCATATTATAGTGGATTTGTATTGTGCAGCAGTGGTGAGCGGTTCTGCAGCGATACTGCAGCTACACAGAGTGACAAACGCAATTAGAAAAAATAATTATAACTGGTATGATATACCAGTCACCCCCCAAAACGACTGATTTAAGCGGGGTGTTATATACCTATAATATACTTTCTATATAGTGCATTTGGGTACAGCAGCATTTGTTTGTGGTTTTGCTGCGTTCCCTCTGCTATACACAGTGACAAACGGTATTGGAAAAAATAATTATAACTGGTGTGCGCATGCGCTTACGCGAAAATTATATTGCTGATATTTCGCATTGGAAAAAATAATGAATAGAGATCGCAAATTCGAATAATACATCTGGTATGTCACTGTCCATGTTGTGGGACTATTTGTGCACCTCTAGTAATTATTTCTTGGCTGCAAATATGAGCTGAAGGTTTTTCAGGTTCACCTACCATTAAAATTAATGGGACCCGCCGCGAACTTGTGGTTAGCGAACATTTGATCGCGTTCACGCGATCGCGAACCATCCCGGCAGATTTTCGTCCATCACTAGTTGCACGTGCGAGTGATCATATTTACATTGCTGGCCTTGTCAATCTAAGTGCAGAGGGTGTGGCATTTGCAGAGAGAGCTGAGCTTCTAGAAGTAACGGCAATGCCTGATCACTCCTAGAGGCTCATTTGCATATATTACAATTTCATTATTCTCAACAATGCGGGCACATATGAACATGGGATAAAGACAGGTCAGACAGTTTCATAGGTGCAAATCTGCTGACAGATGCCCTTTAAAAGAAGAGGGGATGCTACACAATGGTAGACATGGCCCTGTCCAACTTTTTTTTAGATGCGTTGCTGCCAACAAGTTATAAATAAGTTTTTTTTTTTCATGAAATGTAAAATTTCTCACTTTAAACATCTAAAATGTGTCCTATGATCTATTGTGAATAAAATATGGAGCTATGAGATTTGCAAATCGTTGCATTTTGCTTTTATTTACATTTTATACAGAATCCCAACTTTTTGGGAATTGGGGTTGTATAATATAATTTCAATACTAGAAAATAATATGTTTGTTTCAGAATAAAAGGGGCATATCTTTTGAATGAATTTTCTGAAGAATGACAAAGTTTTTTTCTGAAAGCACCCTCTGCTATTTCAAAGGTTAAACGACACATGATAAATCCACATTCATCATGCTTCCTCAATTACTTCATTGTAGATAGCACTACAAATGAGGATAAAGTGGTTGTCACCCACCCACAGGGCAGGTCCTCTGAAATTTCTCTAGTTCTCACTACGTGATGTCCTTACAACAACAGTGTTGGTAACAGCTCTTCAAAAGAATAATTTTGGTTTGGATGATTCATCAATTTGTAACTCTTACCACAGAGATTACAAATAAGATATTAGTGGGGGAAAAGTATGAGGCCCTTAAAAAATCCTCAGAGTGATGTAAAAGAAGTGATCCTAACACTCATCAGTGGGAATTTATAGGTATTAAATTCCTACATCACTTTAATGCTACATTTAATGTGTATTTATAGGAGCATATTGTAGGGCAGGAAGTTGTATTATTCATACAACAGACCTCTTACTTTGCATTATGAGCCGTAAGTCTTTTGGCACTGCACAGGCATTCTGGTGTACTGATCTTATAGCTGCACTAGTACTGAACCATACATCTCAAGTCAGGATAGATTATGGGTCATGTATGAAAAGTTGTATGCAAGCTGGCATAGTATGCTTTATGCAATTTTCACTTAAAGGGAATATGTCATCAGAAAATGACCTGCTGTTTAAAGCACTTTTTATGTTTAACATATTTAAAAATAATTTTTGATGATATTTTTAATTTTCCATGTCACTTTTTATATTTAACCACTTCACGACTGCCCATTGACTATAAACATCCTATGGGCGGTCGTTTATCTCTGAATGGACGTTCTGGAACATCCATTCAGAGATGGCAGCTGCATACTAATCGTGCAGCTGCAGAGCGGGGGGCCCGCTGTCAGTGACAGCAGGGCAACCAAGAGAGAAGGCATGGACAGTTCCCAGGTGTCCCTACTTTCTAGATCGCTATGTGCTTCCTGTCCCGGTCTGGTGATCATGTGATCGCCAGGGCCGGGTGAGTGCAAAAAAAAAGTTTCACATGTAAAAAGAAAATTCCCCAATTAAGTAATAAAAAAAATGTTAAAAATAGAAAAAATAAAATAGACATATTTGGTATTTCCGCGTCCGTGACGGCCAGCACTATAAATATATCACATGATCCACCCCGTCCGATAAACACCATAATAAAAAATAAATAAAAACTGTGTCAAAAAGGACATTTCTGTCACCTTACATCACAAAAAGTGCAACACCAAGTGATCAAAAAGGCGTATGTCCCACAAAATGGTACCAGTAAAACAGTCACCTCATCCCGCAAAAATTATTGTGTTAAAGTGAAATAAAAAAAAAAGTATATCAACTTGCGGGATAACAGGCTGAACTGGATGGACAAATGTCTTTTTTCGGCCTTATGTTACTATGTTACTATGTTACTATACATATTCGGTATTGCCACATCCGTAACAACCAGCTTTATAAAAATATCACATGACCTAACCTCTCAGGTGAACACCGTAAAAAAATAAA
The DNA here is from genome assembly GCF_014858855.1 of Bufo gargarizans. Classification (NCBI taxonomy): domain Eukaryota; kingdom Metazoa; phylum Chordata; class Amphibia; order Anura; family Bufonidae; genus Bufo; species Bufo gargarizans. Next base: position 232,667,972 of record NC_058080.1, on the reverse strand, counting down.
AAGGAAAACAGTGCCAAAAAAAGCAATTTTTTGGTCACCTTGCCCCATAAAGTGTAATAATGAATGATCAAAAATCATGTATACCCAAAAATGGTACCAATAAAAATGTCAACCTGCAAAAAACAAGCCCCTGCACAAGACGATCTTCAGAAAAAGAAAAAAATGCTTTATTATGTAAAACAAACAAAGAAAGAAAGTAGACACATTTGATATAATTGCGTCTGTAACAACCTGCTCTATAAAAATAGCACATGATCTACCCTGTCAGATGAATGTTGTAAAAAAATTTAAAATAAAAACAGTGCCAAAAGAGCCATTTTTTGGTTACCTTGCCTCACAAAAAACGTAATATAGAGCAATTAAAAATCACATATACCCCAAATTAGTACCAAAACTGGCACCTTATACCCTAGTTTCCAAAATGGGCTCACTTTTTGGGAGTTTCTACTGTAAGGGTGCATCAGGGGGGGCTTCAAATGGGACATGGCATCTAAAAACCAGTTCAGCAAAATCTGCCTTCCAAAAACCATATGGCGTTCCTTTTCTTCTGCGCCCTGCCGTGTGCCCTGACATCAGTTTACGACCACATGTGGAGTGTTTATGTAAACAGCAGAATCAGGGTAATAAATATTAAGTTTTGGTTGTCTGTTAACTCTTGATGTGTTAAAGAAAGAAATGGATTAAAATGGAAAATCTGCCAAAAGATTGAAATTTAGAAATGTTATCTCCATTTTCCTTTAATTCTTGTGGAACACCTAAAGGGTTAACAAAGTTTGCAAAATCAGTTATGAGTAACTTGAGGGGTGTAATTTCTACAATGGGGAAATTTATGGGGGGTTTCCACCACGTAAGCCCCACAAAGTGACTTCAGAACTGAACTGGTCCTTAAAAAAGTTGACTTTGGAAATTTTCTTAAAATTGCTTCAAAAATTCTATACCTTCCAACGTCCTAAAAAAAATAAAATGACATTACAAAAATTATGCCCACATAAAGTAGATATATGGGGAATGTTAATTAATTAATATTTTATGAGGCATCCCTATCTGTCTTAAAAGCAGAGAGATTTAAATTTAGAAAACAGTGAATTTTTTCACATTTTTGTTAACGTTTGGATTTTTTTTTATAAGTAAAGGTAAAACATATTGACTCAAATTTACTATAAACATGAAGTCCAATGTGTCATGAGAAAACAATCTCTAGATGGCTTGGATAAGTAAAAGCGTTCCAAAGTTATTACCATATAAAGTGACACATGTCAGATTTGCAAAATTAGGCCCGGTCAGGAAGGGGGTAAATGGCCCGGTCAGGAAGGGGGTAAATGGCCTGGTCTGGAAGTGGTTAAACTAAAACCAAAATCCTGCAGCTTTCGCACTGGCCACTGTGTCTAATCATTGGGGCCATTTATTTTATTGTACAGATCACTTTGCTGCAGTTAACTCATTCTAATCCTACCTGTAATGATAGAATCTTTGTATATAGATAAGACAGGATCAACCACTCACAATAAGTAATTGTCAAAGCTTATCTATTCCTTCCTTGCATAATGACCTCTGCACAGGTCACAGAGCATGCCTAGAAAACTCTCTCATAGAAGTCAGTGAGGTCCCCCTACTGACCATTGTGTCTATGGACCTTGGGGCTGCCGTAAAGCAATTGTTTAAGGGTACATTCACACGACCGTGTGTAATCCTTTCTGATTTGCAGTCCGCAAATAACGGAACCATGTGTCCGCATTTTGCGGACAAATGAGTTCCATATGTCTTCCATTTTTTACAGTCCGCAAAAAATGAAAAAAAAAAAAAGAGAGAGAATTTTTTTAATTAAGACCTTCAAAAATACGGAAACGGATCTGCAAAAAACGGATGACATACGGAAACCATTCCGTATGTCATCCGCAATTTGCAGATCCATTGACTTGAATGGTGCTGCGGACCAATCTGTACGGACAATCGTAGGACATGCTTCATATTTTTGCGGAATAGAAATGCTGACACACGGATGCGGACAACATACTGAATGTTGTCCGCATATTTTATTAACCCATAGGAATGAATGGGTCCGCTTCTATTCCGCAAAATGCGGAACGGATGCGGATCAGACGCCAAAATAATACGGTCGTGTGAATGTACCCAAAGGCCTCATGCACAGGTGCCGCTGCACTACAGTAATACACCTTACGAGTGTATTACTCTAGTGCATCGGTGGCATGAAGTGCACGGCGTCATAGCAACCAATGACGCCGTGCGCTCCTGCTCTCAACAGGAATCCAGGCCGTGTTACCATGGACCGCTCTCGGCCGCAGAACACGGCCATGTGCATGAGGCCTAATGCTGTATAAATGTTGTTAAGAACAGCTCAGGTAAGATTGCCAGCCCCATAGTCATGTTCAGGAAATAGAATAAAAAAATCTGCAATCAGAAAATAAAAACAGATACAAAAAGGAGATGTGCTACTATCTGGTTTTCACTGGCAGACAAAAACTTTGGTGACACTTTTTCTTTAAGGTTTCCATGGAAATTAGATTGATGTCAGCCTAACCTGCCAGTTTCGGTGGGTGTCCCAACTTTCCTCCCAATAGATGATGTCAGGGGAAAGAAATAGCAAGCATTTTGAATTTCTGATCCTGTTTTAATGTGAATTCTTTAATACAGGAATAAATAGGCTAACAAATATAAAGCAAAGGAACACTAACAGAGTATAATAGAGAGTCAAAAGACATCTTTAGAGCTTACCCTCTGTGATATGCAGGGGTTATTTATATCCTTAGTGCCCACTCTAGGATAGGCACATAGGGGGTCATTTATCAAGCTGAAATACGCCTAAATTAGGTGTATTTCAGGCGCAGATTGCGGCACAATTAGTTGCGCCATAATCTGCAACTTCTCCCCAGTCACACCAGGTCTAAACAAGTGGGCGTGGTGTGGACCCGTCTTATTTAACTTTTTCTACGCCTATTTCAGGTGTAGAAAAAGGTCTAAATGTAAGACAGCTAGGAAACAATTTGGGGTCCCCAATGCACGGAGAACGTTTGTGAGGCCTCCAGGACGGATCCAGACCCATTCAACTTGAATGAGTCTGCATCCCTCCGTTCCGCAAAAAGAGATAGGACATGTTCTATCTTTTTGCAAGACGAAAGTACGGAACGGAACCCCACAGAAGCACTCCATAGTGCTTCCATGGGATTCCCTTCCGCGCTTCCATTCCGCACTGCTCCGCATCTCTGGATCTGCGGACCCATTCAAGTGAATGGATGCGCATCCGTGATTCAGAATGCACGGGGAACGGTGTCCGTTTAATGCGGATCCGCAATACGGAAACAGAACCCATAACTTTGGCAATCCACTGCCAGCTATAAGGCTTTATTAAAAGCGTTGTCTAAAATGCTGGTCTTAAAGGGGTATTCCCATCTCAGACAATGGAGGCATTGCTGGGACCTGAACCTACAACGAGAACGGAGAGGGGAGAGCTGTGGCTGGAGGACCCTGGGAATTTCCCGGGGTCCGTCCACCACCAAGCGCTGCTCCCATAGAAGTGAATGGGAGCACACCGTGCACGCGCGGCCCCTGCTCCCATTCATTTCTATGGGGCAGAAGGAAATAGCCGAGCCAGCGCTCGGCTATTTTCGGCGGCCCCATAGAAATGAATGAGGGTGGCTGCACATGTGCAGTGTGCCCTTCATTTATTTCCCCACTCTGTTCTCATTGTAGGTGCAGGTCCCAGTATCCTAGCGATATGCCCCCATTGTCTGTGATGGGACAACCCCTTTAATACAAGACCCCCATAATGTTCCAGACTGTTGCTTAGCAAGTGTGCGCAATTGTGGCATTAGCAAGTACAACTACACTGCCTGACCAATAAAAAAAAGTTGCCACCTGTATATAACTAAGCAAATAGGTATGAGCCTCCTATTGGATAATTACTGCATGGGCGATTATCTTTCAGCTGGCAACAAGTTTTTTAACCCCAATTGGTGCAATGAGTTGCTTCTCATTTCTTAAGCAACCATGTAAAAAGACACATCTTGTGGTCATGGAAAAGATGTTAGTCTGTTTGAGAAGGGTCAAATCATTGGCATGCATCAAGCAGAGAAAGCATCTAAGGAGATTGCAGAAACGCATGATTAAAAACTGGAGGGATAGTGGGGACCCATCGTATTCGAGATAGAAATGTGGCGAGGAAAAAATCCTGAATGATCGTCGATCACTTAAACGTTTGGTGAAATCAAATCGAAGAAAAACAGCAGTAGAACTCAGGGCTATGTTTAATAGTGAAAGTAAGAGCATTTCCACATGCACAATGTGAAGGGAACTCAAGGGATTGGGACTGAACAGCTGTGTAGCCATAAGAAAACCACTAATCAATGAGGCAAAGCAGAAAAAAAAGGCTTCAATTTGCTAGGGAGCATGAAGATTGGACTCTGGAGCAATGGAAGAAGGTCATGTGGTCTGATGAGTCCAGATTTACCCTGTTCCAGAGTGATGGGCGCATCAGGGTAAGAAGAGAGGCAGATGAAGTGATGCACCCATCATGCCTAGTGCCTACTGTACAAGCCTGGGGGGGCAGTGCTATGATCTGGGGTTGCTGCAGTTGGTCAGGTCTAGGTTCAGCAACAGTATGTGCTCTAAGGATGAGGTCAGCTGACTGCCTGAACATACTGAATGACCAGGTTATTCCATCAATAGATTTTTTCCTCCCTGATGGCACAGGCATATTCCAGAATGACAATGCCAGGATTCATCGGGCTTAAATTGTGAAAGAGTGGTTCAGAGAGCATGAGAAATCATTTTCACACATGGATTGGCCACCACAGAGTCCAGACCTTAACCCCATTGGGAATCTTTGGGATGTGCTGGAGAAGGCTTTGTGCAGCCATCAGACTCTACCATCATCAATGCAAGATCTTGGTGAAAAATGAATGCAACACTGGATGGAAATAAATCTTGTGACATTGCAGAAGCTTATCGAAACAATGCCACAGCGAATGCGTGCCGTAATCAAAGCTAAAGGCGGTCCAACGAAATATTAGAGTGTGTGACCTTTTTGTTTTGGTGGCGACTTTTTTTGGAAGGGCAGTGTAACATATGGCTAGTGGTAGAAGCAAAAGTTAACCCTGACATACAAATCTTTTTATTGTTTCTTAAGAGAGATAATCAGAGGTACCTGGAAGTGGTTTAGTTCTCTTTCCCCAGTGAGAAAAAAAATGTACGCTCAGTTGAGCAGAGTAAGGAAGAATGGCTGTTTGCCAAATGAGCATTCATCCTATATCTTTTGAAGGTGAATGGGCACCTTTACCAGATGAGAAATAGGTGGAGTTTATGTGTGGTCCATTTTCCAACAGACCCATTTATTTGAATAAATGAGTCTTGTGGAAAAATTTACAAAGATGGAGCATGCTGAGACTTTCTGTGAAGAAATTGTCCATGTGGACATTCGTATTGATATGAATCAGTCACTGTTCATTTGAGATGCTGTCCATTCTAAACTGAGACATATACTGTTCATTTACAATCAGAAAAATGCCTATATTACGTGTATTTCTGGCACAGATTGCGGTGCAAAGGTTATTTGCGATGCAGTCTGCGACATGCCAGTTCCAAAAAAGTTGGTGTGGGCACGGATGGGCTGGCAGGCCAATCTCGTTCATCATTTTCAACGTCTGTTTTAGGCGTAAAAAATGGTCTAAGTGTAAGACAGCAAGGAAGCTGGCTTACATTTAGAAGCAGCAGTGGATACGCTGGAGCCTCTACAAAACTTTGGTGGATCCACTGCCAGTGCAGGAGCTTATTAAGACCGGTGTCTAAAACAAAAAAAATTACCCCCATAATGATAATACTAAAATTAATATATACAGTGGCGAAGAAATGAATATGCAGCGGCACTCACCAGTGTGATGCAAACCAGACGGGTCCTTTATTTCAATAGGCAGGGGGCAGACAATTCTGAACACGCATAAGGAGAGCAGCGACGGCCGTTTCGCGCTATCAAGCAATTCCTCAGGCTCTGCGTCGGCGCATATGTTGCGCGTCACCTTTTTAACTAGCGGCACCGATAGTTGTCAATACAATTGACAACAGGTGTGCCTTCCTTAAAGGTACACACAAAAGTAAAAATAAAACATGCAATGCGAAAAACAACAAATGGCAGACAATACAGTGTGGCAACACCAATAAAAGTATTTGCAACAATGTATAGTTACAAAAAGGAACCTAGATCGTTCCTATCATTAAAACCCAGTTCACCCAGGGTCTGGGTACACAGGATCCACCTCGCTTCCCTCTGCAGGAGGAGACGATGTCTGTGTCCCCCTGCAGAGAGGTGGGCACAGTTTCAAGCCCCATGAAGGAAATACAATCAGTTTTACCTCCATGTACGCTCCTTACATGTTCTATGAAGGCAGCCTTTACCTGTTTGCACAGAATTAAAATGTTCTCTAACTCTTTCAAAGAGACACCTGATCGTTTTCCCAACATAGAATCGACCGCAATCACACAGCTACAGGTACACTACATAAGTGCTCCTGCAGTTAATGAAGCTTTTGACTCTATGTTGCGTACCACCAAATTCAACATATTTCTTTTGAGAATTATTTGCACACAGTGAACAGGTACCACACCGAAAGTTGCCAACAGGGATGCTACTCCTAAGCCAGTTGCTGCTCTTAACAGCCTGAAACCTACTCCTTACGAGCCTATCCTTAATTGTGTGACTTCTTCTAAAGGATATAATGGGTTTCTGTTTAGTGAGTTCAGCCAGGGTTGCATCCCTCCTCAAAATGTCCCAATTCTTATGTATCACTGTACGTATACGTTCAACCATGGGACTGTGTTTGAAGGAGAATGCAAACCTCGGTTCAGTGTCAGACTGGGGTACCTAGGGACCACCAGTAAAATTTATTTTGGGGGCCCACCGTACGGATACATTCAAATATAATAAATAATCTAACAAGTTTTTTATATGAACATAAGCTGGTTGAGGTGCTGTACATTGAATATACGTATGTAGTGTACTAAATCTAATGTGTTATGTGCCACTTGTGCAGGGGGTGGGAGACTAGGGGCCCACCTTGCTCAGGGGCCCACCGGGGGATTCCCCTGTACCCCTGTGGGCCAGTCCAAGCCTGCCTCGGTTCCCCTCTAGTATCCCCCGTCTGTTTCCTTCCTCTTCTCTCTCTCCATCCACTATTCCTCAATAAATCCTCTTGGGAGAAGGACTGCTCTACCTTTTTCATATCTTTATCGAGCAAATTCTCTGGATAGCCTCTGGCCAATAGACTCTCAAATCTAGTGCCTGTTTTTGGTACCCACTGTTTCTGCTGTTGATACGCCTGAGCCTAATAAATTGGCCATAAGGTATGGCCTTCTTAACATTCCATGGATGGAAACTGTCGTAGTGGAGCAAGGAGTTGGTCGCCGTGGGTTTACGAAAGCCCTCCGTGACCAACTCATCGTCCTCAGCCACGACAGCCACATTCAGGAATTGTAGGCTCCTCTCCCCAAAATTGAGGGTAAATGTCATTCCCATGTCATTAGTATTGAGATACCTAACAAAATCTTCGCATTGAATTTCTGTACCCTCCCATACTATGAACACATCGGCCACAAAGCGTAAATACGCCTTCAACTTGGACAAAAATGGATTGCTCATAGAGTATACATATTTGTCCTCCAACCTGGCAAGTTACATATTAGCGAACGTTCCCCATAGCCATACCCAGCTTTTGCCTATACCACTCATCTCCAAACTGAAACACGTTATTGGTTAAAATAAACTCAAGTGCCTCACCAATGAAATCACAAAAAATCTGACTTTTTCCAAAGTTAGTAACGATGTCAAGGACTGCCTCTACACCCGCATCATGTGGGATGCGAGTGTAGAGGCTTTCCACATCGAGAGATGCCAACTGGTACCCTTCCTGCAAGTGTAAATCCTTGAGGGCCAATAAGAAGTCATTGGTGTCCCTGAGATACGCAGGGGCACCTACCAGAGCTGGTCTTAAAAGCCAGTCAACATATTTAGACAAAGGTTCAGTCACTGAGCCAATCCCCGCGACAATGGGACGTCCCGGAGGATGGCTCAGTGACTTATGAACCTTTGGTAAGAAATACCAAGACGGTTTTGCTGGAGATGGAGGAATAAGCTTATCCAACATGTTCTTAGGGAGAAAATCTACCTCTACATATTTAGTCACAAGGGATCTAAGCAGCTGCTGGGTACTGGGTATGGGGTCCCCCCGTATCCTCTCATAAGTATGGGAATCCCCCAATTGTCTTAGGGCCTCCCCTATATAATAATCTCTGGACATGAGAACAACATTACCCCCCTTGTCCGCCGGCTTTACCACCACATCACTTCTAGAGGACAACCACTGCAGAGCTTTACTCTCCTCAGGGCTAATATTAGGTTGTGCTGAGGAGTATATAACAGATGTCTCTCATGACTTGATGCTGGAATACACTCACCTAAAGAATTATTAGGAACACCTGTTCTATTTCTCATTAATGCGATTATCTAGTCAACCAATCACACGGCAGTTGCTTCAATGCATGTAGGGTTGTTGTCCTGGTCAAGACAATCTCCTGAACTCCAAACTGAATGTCAGAATGGGAAAGAAAGGTGATTTAAGCAATTTTGAGCGTGGCATAGTTGTTGGTGCCAGACGGGCCAGTCTGAGTATTTCACAATCTGCTCAGTTACTGGGATTTTCACGCACAACCATTTCTAGGGTTTACAAAGAATGGTGTGAAAAGGGAAAAACATCCAGTATGCGGCAGTCCTGTGGGCGAAAATGCCTTGTTGATGCTAGAGGTCAGAGGAGAATGGGCCGACTGATTCAAGCTGATAGAAGAGCAACGTTGACTGAAATAACCACTCGTTACAACCAAGTTATGCAGCAAAGCATTTGTGAAGCCACAACACGCACAACCTTGAGGCGGATGGGCTACAACAGCAGAAGACCCCACCGGGTACCACTCATCTCCACTACAAATAGGAAAAAAAAGGCTACAATTTGCACAAGCTCACCAAAATTGGACTGTTGAAGACTGGAAAAATGTTGCCTGGTCTGATGAGTCTCGATTTCTGTTGAGACATTCAAATGGTAGAGTCCGAATTTGGCGTAAACAGAATGAGAACATGTATCCATCATGCCTTGTTACCACTGTGCAGGCTGGTGGTGGTGGTGTAATGGTGTGGGGGATGTTTTCTGGGCACACTTTAGGCCCCTTTATTGCCAATTGGCCATAGTTTAAATGCCACGGGCTACCTGAGCATTGTTTCTGACCATGTCCATCCCTTCATGACCACCATGTACCCATCCTCTGATGGCTACTTCCAGCAGGATAATGCACCATGTCGCAAAGCTCGAATCATTTCAAATTGGTTTCTTGAACATGACAATGAGTTCACTGTACTAAAATGGCCCCCACAGTCACCAGATCTCAACCCAATAGAGCATCTTTGGGATGTGGTGGAACGGGAGCTTCGTGCCCTGGATGTGCATCCCTCAAATCTCCATCAACTGCAAGATGCTATCCTATCAATATGGGCCAACATTTCTAAAGAATGCTATCAGCACCTTGTTGAATCAATGCCACGTAGAATTAAGGCAGTTCTGAAGGCAAAAGGGGGTCCAACACCGTATTAGTATGGTGTTCCTAATAATTCTTTAGGTGAGTGTATATCGATGCTACTGCCGGCGGGCATAGGGTGGCAAAAGGTGGACTTAACTCCACCTGTAAACGGATCCAAAGGCATGTCACTAGCAGGTTCTAGTGCAGTCTCACTACCCATGAGGAATTCTAGACAAGTCAATTCATCTATGTCAAATCTAGTGGATATGTGGAAGCCAGAGGCTATCCAGAGAATTTGCTCGATAAAGATATGAAAAAGGTAGAGCAGTCCTTCTCCCAAGAGGATTTATTGAGGAATAGTGGATGGAGAGAGAGAAGAGGAAGGAAACAGACGGGGGATACTAGAGAGGAACCGAGGTTTGCTTTCTCCTTCAAACACAGTCCCATTTTGTGGAGGGATGCAACCCTGGCTGAACTCACTAAACAGAAACCCATTATATCCTTTAGAAGAAGTCACACAATTAAGGATAGGCTCGTAAGGAGTAGGTTTCAGGCTGTTAAGAGCAGCAACTGGCTTAGGAATAGCATCCCTGTTGGCAACTTTCGGTGTGGTACCTGTTCACTGTGTGCAAATAATTCTCAAAAGAAATATGTTGAATTTGGTGGTACGCAACATAGAGTCAAAAGCTTCATTAACTGCAGGAGCACTTATGTAGTGTACCTGTAGCTGTGTGATTGCGGTCGATTCTATGTTGGGAAAACGATCAGGTGTCTCTTTGAAAGAGTTAGACAGGGCCGTTTCTAGGGGCGGGCGGGACGGGCGGCCACCCGGGGCGCTGTCAGAAGCAGGGGGCGCCCTTGAGGTAAAAAAAAAAAAAAAAAAAAATTTGTTAAAGGATCGGGCGGCCGGCCGGCGGCACCCCTCATGCTGAGCCTCCTGAGCGGCCGGCTCAGTGCTGCGCAGCCTGCCTGCGCTGCAGACTGCTGAGTTGTTAGTGTAGCGTGGCCGAGCTCTGTTCGGTCCGGCCCGGGGTACAGGAGCATTTGTTTCTTGTACCCGGCCGGACTGAAAGGAAGTGCACACTAAGTGAGCACTTCCTGTCAGCCGGGTACAGGAAACAAAAGCTCCTGTACCGCGGAGCGAACAGAGCTCGGCCACGCTACATTAGAGGTGACAACATTGACAAGGGGGAGTAGAATGAGACTGAGAGTGACAAGGGAGGGGGGGGGGAGTAGTAGAATGAGAGTGACAAGGGAGGGGGGGGAGTAGTAGAATGAGAGTGACAAGAGGGGGGGGGAGTAGTAGAATGAGAGTGACAAGAGGGGGGGGGGAGTAGTAGAATGAGAGTGACAAGGGAGGGGGGGAGTAGTAGAATGAGAGTGACAAGGGAGGGGGGGGGAGTAGTAGAATGAGAGTGACAAGGGAGGGGGGGGAGTAGTAGAATGAGAGTGACAAGGGAGGGGGGGAGTAGTAGAATGAGAGTGACAAGGGAGGGGGGGGGAGTAGTAGAATGAGAGTGACAAGGGAGGGGGGGAGTAGTAGAATGAGAGTGACAAGGGAGGGGGGGGAGTAGTAGAATGAGAGTGACAAGGGGGGTGGGGGGAGTAGAATAAGAGTGACAAGGGGGGAGAGAAGAGTGACAAGGGAGGGGGGGGAGAGAAGAGTGACAAGGGAGGGGGGGGGAGAAGAGAGTGACAAGGGAGGGGGGGGAGAAGAGAGTGACAAGGGAGGGGGTGGAGAAGAGAGTGACAAGGGAGGGGGGGAGAAGAGAGTGACAAGGGAGGGGGGGAGAAGAGAGTGACAAGGGAGTCCGCAGAGCCAGACTGCAGCCAGAGACCAGATCATCTAATTGTCCTGGTGGTAAGTAGACAATGCAATATGTGTATTATTTAATTGTTTAGTTATTAATACTACATTTTGCGGACCGCACATTGCCGGCACTAAGAGAATATGCCTATTCTTGTCCGTTATTGGGGACAAGAATAGGACATGTACTATTTTTTTTCAGGTTCGGAATTGCGGATCCGGGTCCGCAATTCCGGATCTGATAAGGGGGGGGGCGGGGGTGCCAATTTTTATCTTGCCTAGGGCGGCAAAAATCCTTGCACCGGCCCTGGTCAGACTTACTGACGTCACGCGCCTGATCCTCCCACTAGGCGGCGCAGGCGCGTGACATACAGTGAGTGAGTGAGCGCCGCACTGCCTGCCTGTTACCGCCCGCCCTGAGCCCCTGAGCAGTGCTGATGCCTGCTGTGAGGCGAGTGATGGTCTGGGGGGGAATTAATTACAATGGGGGGATGGGGGTTATTACAATGGGGGGGGGGCATTAATTACAATGGGGGGAATTAATTACAATGGGGGGGCCACTGTGGGAGACATGAAAATGGGGGCCACTGTCACTGTGGGGGACATTAAGTTTAATAAGGATCACTATGGACAATATTTAGAATGGAGGCTGCTGTTGGTGTCATTACTCATTATAACTGTATAATGTCTGATAGGCCTAGTCCTGAGCTGAGTTATATTACCCTGCCCATGCCCTGTATAGTAATGTACCCATCCCTGATACCCCTTAGTTATATTACCCCGCTGGAGTAATATAACTAAGGGGTATCAGGGTACATTATTATACAGGGCAGTGTAATATAACTCAGGACTAGGCCTATCAGACATTATACAGTTATAATGACATCCACAGCAGCCTCCATTCTAAATAATGTCCATAGTGATCCTTATTAAAAATAATGTCCCCCCACAGGCAGGCAGTGCGGGCGGCGGCGCTCACTCACTGTACCTCACGCACTGCGTGACGTACCCGGGGGGGGGGGGGGGGAGTTTTTTTGACACTCACCCTGAGAGAAATTTTACCTAGAAACTGCACTGGAGTTAGAGAACATTTTAATTCTGTGAAAACAGGTAAAGGCTGCCCAAGGTTCATAGAACATGTAAGGAGCGTACATGGAGGTAAAACTGATTGTATTTCCTTCATGGGGCTTGAAACTGTGCCCACCTCTCTGCAGGGGGGGGGTGGACAGACATCGTCTCCTCCTGCAGAGGGAAGCGAGGTGGATCCTGCGTACCCAGGCCCTGGGTGAACTGGGTTTAAATGATAGGAACGATCAAAAAGTTCCTTTTTGTAACTATACATTGTTGCAAATACTTTTATTGGTGTTGCCACACTGTATTGTCTGCTATTTGTTGTTTTTCGCATTGCATGTTTTATTTTTACTTTTGTATGTACCTTTAAGGAAGGCACACCTGTTGTCAATTGTATTGACAACTATCGGTGCCGCTAGTTAAAAAGGTGACGCGCAACATATGCGCCGACGCAGAGCCTGAGGAATTGCTTGATAGCGCGAAACGGCCGTCGCTGCTCTCCTTATGCGTGTTCAGAATTGTCTGCCCCCTGCCTATTGAAATAAAGGACCCGTCTGGTTTGCATCACACTGGTGAGTGCCGCTGCATATTCATTTCTTCGCCACCGTATCTGTGATTATCTCTCTGCTATCAGCAGCGGAGCACCGCCGTTAGTGTGAAGGCTCCGAGTGGCCGAGATACTGCTCCCTGCTGTTTGAAGCTGGACTGTGTTTGTTACTGTGCCGCCCCTGTTTCTTTTTCTTGTTACTAAAATTAATATAATTTTAAAACTATACCACATACCTTATGTATTTGCATTGATATATGATCCTTATTCTCTTACAATACCTCTGATTTTTACTTCCGATGATCGATCATTCATTTTTTAATACACATGCTACTAATATAACAACAGATAGATATAGAACTCCCCTTATGATCTGTGATGTAATTATGGATAGGTAATAGTGTTTAAAAGTTTATCGAACATTCCCATGAATTTAAGCACCCAATTGGCCACTTAGTAAACTGAACTGGACAATCATTTGCGACTGTATTTGTGTTGTGACAGTATTTGCATGGGTTATGTCACCTATTTCAGGCCTTCGGGAGCAGGTTGACTATGGTCAAATATAGGCCATCATACCAATTGTTTATCTGTATACATTTATTTATTGTGTTCCCTTTATAAGGGCTCATGCACGCAAACTTATTTTCTTTCCGTGTCCATTCCGGGGTTTTTTGCGGACCGTATGCGGAACCATCCATTTCAATGGGTCCGTAAAAAAGAAAACGGAAGGTACTCCATGTGCATTCGGTTTCCATATGTCCTTTTTTCTGTTCCCCCAAAAAATGTCTGCATTACGAAAAAGGATAGGACTGTTTTATTAGGGGCCAGCTGTTCCGTTCCGCAAAATACGAATGCACACAGATGTCATCCGTATTTTTGGTGGATCTGTTTTTTGCGCACCGCATAATACATACAGTCGTGTGCATGAGCCCTAACACTATGTATATAGTGTTTGCAAGGTCTGTTCTCACCTTTCAAAAAACTAAATATTTGCGGTTTACGTTTTAAAGCATGTGCCCATGTACAGACATAGCTAATTTCAGAGTCTGAACTAAGAATTTCTAAAGGGAAATTCTAATGACTAATCTTCTGGAATCCCTCATGACCAACACACTAGCAGAGATAAATGCGTTGCAACTGTACATGTTCCTTGTGCCCAATAACATTTGCTTGTATATTTATGGATGAGAACCAACATACATGACATACTGTAAATTAAAAAGGTGTTGACAAAAAAAAACCGGTGTCATGTAATATGATGTAATAGATATCAAGACAATCATAATAGCCCATTAGTGGACCATCAGTGTTACCGGCGATCTATACAGGCCTCTAAACTATAACATATCACAATGCAATTGTCATTATTTTTCATAACTGATGTATGATTGAATGAATTCTTTATCTATATGTAGATAGCCTCTGTTGTGCAGATGTCCTATGGATTGAGTGTCTCAGTGATAACCAACTACTAAAATGAGTTGTAGAATGTGCAACATTGAAATCAAGATTAATGGTAAATATAGTAATACCATTTAGAATTACTTAACACAGAGTAACTGACAGATCTTAGTGAGATGGCCTGCTTTTGTCCACAGCTCCACTGTGGACCAGGAACTCTCCCCAGTAAAGCAAGCAAATAAGGCTGAGTTGCAATATGAGTCCCATGGACAAGAGTGCTGCTGTTCCAAGAAAAAAAAACCTCCCGGGCCAGTGCTCTCCTCTACTGGGCGCAGCAGGTGCAATTATGTCATTGCATTGCACCTGCCTGCTGGGGAGCGCAGGAGCTCACAAATGGTGAAGAAGAGAGCTGATGGCTTCATGCTTCATGCATCATTACATTTAGCTGAAAGTGGAATATTCCTCAGGACCGCAAGACAGCCGCTGAAAATTGGGAGGGTTGGGAGAAATCTTAGGGACCTTTCCTGCATCATTATATTGGTGGCTTTGGGGGAGAAAATCGCATTACAAGTTTGCAACGTGTGTCTTAATAGTGAAGAAATATCTTTTTTGAACATGCATTTCAAATGCAAATACTGCAATATTCCCAAAGTAAGGAAGGACATTTAATTGTTCCTCTGTCTTTAAATGACAGAAAACACACTTGCAATTTTGCTATAACCTTTGCTATGACTTTTCATTTAGGAAAATTGTGAGTTTTCATTAGACCGACCTCATAATAAAATGTCTGGAATACGGAACAGTTCAAAGTGAAAGACCCAGGCCTCATCCTCCCAAAACCAGAATGTGGGTAGTAGCAGAAGCAGCCATCCATGCAGTATTAATAGTGGTAGGTCACAGTCCTCTCTGGCTTCCAAAAGGCACAACATTATTATTCAGGACATAGAGTAGGAGAATGTGGACTGGATTGATCACTCCTCCTCTCAGTCACAGCAGGATGATGTGGAGACCACCTCTAAGTGCCTTGGAGCCAGGGGCCACAGCATTCCTCCTGCTCCTTCTCTTTGCAGCCCCAGAAAAGCCTTTCAGTTTGCATCCTCTCTGTCTCTGCCCCCTCCTAGTGGTACTCCTTTTTTTCCTAAGAAGATGGAACAAAACCCCACCACAAACTATGGCAGATAGTCTAGAGAGTCTTCCTGTTGATTACTTGTGTGAGAGTAGTCAGCATTTGGACTGCCAGGAGGTGGAGGTTCAGGTAGAGGCAGGGGACCCAATGCAAAGCTGTGTTGGTAGTAGTGGTGATAGCACTTGTAGCACAGTAGTGGTGGTAGGGATAGTGGTAGCGACAGTGGCACTCTGGGCAAATACAGAGCAGGGAATCGGGAGGGGGGCAAGGAGCCCACCATGACATCTGACAGTCTGATAAAATTCGCAGGGAAGGTGAGGACTATAATGATGATTGTGTGCTTGACAGAACCTTGGAACCATATTGGGGTGCTGAGGAAGAGGGTAGTGGCCAGAGTTGCAGTATATGGCCAAAGCCAGGTCTGCTTCTATTGTGGTCAGCTTGGGTGCTGTGGTAAACTTGTGATGCTACTGATATTGTGGGCGCAGGCTCAAAACATCCCAGACCTAGCCCAAGCTCAGCTACTGTTAGCGCTCTGTTACAGTTTTTCTCCACATGGCCGGAACACAAAACCACAGCTGTGTGCACGATCTGTAGGATTAAAATAAGCCGTAGGTGTTCAAACACAAACATAGGTACCAGGGCTCTATTGCAGCACATGAGGCGGCATCACCAGATCCTGTGGGAAAATAGAATTGGCTAGCATTCTCAAACAGAACAAGTCTGTCCTTTTTATCATGGTCTTCTTTGTGGCTTCTGTCCTAGTCATCATCATCAGCTGCTTC
Organism: Bufo gargarizans; assembly: GCF_014858855.1. Classification (NCBI taxonomy): domain Eukaryota; kingdom Metazoa; phylum Chordata; class Amphibia; order Anura; family Bufonidae; genus Bufo; species Bufo gargarizans. The sequence continues at coordinate 232,651,662 of NC_058080.1, read as the reverse complement.
TCTTCTGGGCAATTGTGAGACATTCATAAGAGAATGTGTGCCCAGGAGAAAACCTTTCTTGACCAGCAATTAGACTATGTGCAAGCTGAACTCCCATACGGCTACGTTGCTGTTGGTTCAATTGTTCAGCTACTGAGTTGTGGTAAATATGGTGCATATCTGTGACTTTGCCTAAATTTCATTTTTCTGGGCTCTGGCCCAAGCGGTGTGGTGGGACTGACTCATAGCCTGGCAAGCATTATTGCTATATGCAAAGTTTGACTTGTCGGTCCTATATGCAAAAATTGAATTGACGATTCGCAAGTGTGGTGCACTTTCGCACCTTTGCCTATGTGAAAAATTTGACTTGTTGGTCCTATATACAAAGTGTAACCCTCTTTGGTCTGCAAATGTGGCAAATTTCTGTGCCTTAGCCTAAATGAAAATTTTCTGGGCTCTGACCCAAGCGTTGTGGTGTGACTCTTGGTGTGTGTATGTCAAATGAGCAGGCATTCTGAATGTGCTTAAAAGGGTTATCTCTCCCCTGAAATGCCCTCCCATATGCCCAGGGCACACAATGTACTTACCTTGCTCCCCAGCAGCCGCGATGCTCAGGAGGCTTGTTAACTTCACCGCCGGCCATTGGCTGCCCCTCTGGACACTGGATGTTTTCATCTGCGTGACAGGGAGATGTAGCGGCGGCCGTGCAGGCTTCAGAAGCGATGTGGGTGCCGGGGAGCAAGGTGCGAGTTAAGTACATTGTGTGTGAGGGGCCCAGGCATATGGGGGTGCATTTCAGGGGTTGAATAACACCTTTAAACATGATCTGTCCCCATTAAGGCCTCATCTTTGGATGCTTGGTCGCCCGTCAAGCCACAGTTTTTTTTCCCATAACACTGTTTGTGTTTAAACTTCATCTGTCCCAGATAAGGAACATTTTTTGGAAGCTTTGTAATATAAAAAAAGAATAACATATTCGACAGTGCAGTGTGTTTTTAAACATGCTGCTTGTTAACCCCATCAAACGTGTTTACCCTTAGCTATGTACCGTATGTCACTGTCAGTCGGACATTATTTGCTACTGCTGTCATTGCATTTAGGACCTTAGCGGGGGTGGGGGAGAAGAAAAAAAGTAAAATTATAACTTTCTGGGCAATTGAAGCAACTCTGGTTCAAGCATAATTAGTTCGGGTCTAAACCAAACTTTTTGAAATATTCGGCGAATAATTATTTATTGATTTTTTCTTTCTCTCTCGGAGTTGCCCTCCCTCTTTGTGAATTTGTGGGTCTTTCATTGATTTTCCTGTTTCTGTATATTCTTGAAAATGAATGAAATGTAATAAAATTTAATTGGTAATCTGCCCAATGAAGCAATAATAATAATAAGGATTTTTGAAGGAAATATTTACTTTTTTATTGAGATGCCCTACTAAACTCTTAAGGCTTCAAACTCCATTCTAAAAAATGGAATGTTAATGCATAAAAAAGTTCAATAATGTATATGAGCTGGAGCCATTCTTAAGGGTCATCTGTCATCACTTACCGGTAGATCAGTGCTTGTTTGCAGAGTCTGATTATATCTCCAGTATCTCCATATGTGTCAGAAATCAGAAAAAAAAGGCTTTTTATAATATACAAATTACCCCCTAGTGCAATGAGGACAGTGCCATTCCACCTCATTGCAGTTGGCTCCGCTCCCTGTCTGCCACGCCATGCTCCCAGCACTGTAATAGTCTTGTGGGAATATATTTGGCACAAGTGCAATAAAGGGATGGAGATTGCCCATCTGCTCCGCCAGTCTCCATCACTTTATTGCGCATGTGCGAATGCACTTTCGTGAGACTTCAGGGCAGGCATGAATATATTTTCATTTCCTGGCCTGTCTGTCACTGCTGCTCTTGTCCAGAACCTTGGTTTCAGTCCCCAGCTTGTTTACTTTCGGCTGTGGTATGAATAGGGTCATTTGGGGGAATGCAACTGATTGGCCTCAGCAATGATGTAGCAGCACGTAACTCAGCAGGTCTGTACCACTTGGGAACACGTCAGGCAAGTCATTTGCTGCAGTGGCACATGTGACCCTTTCCATACCATGGCCTGAAGTAAGCCAAAGACTAGAAAATCAAGGAATAGAGCCAGGAAGCTGGAGCAGCAGGTAGCAGTTAAGTATGATTCTTCCGTTAGGTACAGTACCACATGCTAGAGGGCTTAATTAAAAAGGGAACAAATTCTGGAAAACCACTTTAAAGTGGAGACTAGTAGCCAGGGAGACCCTTTATAAAAACTAAAATTTTGTTAAATTGGCAGAACAAGGGAAGGGTCTCCAAACCCCTGTCTGCCACTCCAAAAGAGTAGATGACTAGATGAGGTGGACAAATGGCCATGGATGCATTCAGCTATCTTCATTGTAGTTTTATAGGAGACGTGAAATACTTGGTTGCCTCAGCAATCCTTATAAATTGGAATGGAGAGCAGTGCATCTATGGTTTTTTCCTTTTTTCAGAGGGATATCATATTTTCCCCCCTATAAGACATACCTGCTGCCCATAAGATGCACCTAGGTTTTAGAGGAGGAAAATAATAAAAAAATATTTTTCATCAGACCCCCAATCAGATCCCCAATTTTAAACAGACCTCAGCTCAGACACCCAATGTTAATCAGACTTCAGCTCAGACCCCCCCAGTCAGACCTCCAATATTAATCAGACCTCAGATCAGACTCCCAATGTTAATTAAACCCTTAATCAGACCTCATATCAGAAGTCCAATGTTAATAAGACCCCCAAACAGACCTCTGATCAGAACCCCAACGTTAATAAGACCTCGAATCAGATCTCAGATCAGCCAAAAATAAATAAATAATTAAAGCCACATCTCCTGATCCAGACACCGCTGCTGCTTCTAAAATCCAGTGCTCTTCCTGCCGTGCTGTGACCTGATGTCGCATAGTGTAAGGTCACAGAGCACGCCGACATCCTCATGTTGTGTGCAGGTCACAGCACAGCATGCGGTGGCAGATGAAGACCAGGCGGCGGTGAGTACAGACCTGTACAGGGAGCGCTGTATTCACCGCTCCTCAGTCCTGCTGTACTAATGAGCGCTTCCATAATGGAAATGCTCAGTAGTATTTGCACCATAAGATGCACTGAAATTCTCCCCCCACTTTTGGGGGTAAAAAGTGCGTATTATATGGCGAACAATAGGGTAAATGTTATTAGACAGTTCACTCATTTTCACCTAGTCAGGTGAATTTGTCTACCTGCATTATATGCTGGAATTCACAGCTGCTGTACTTTTTCCCTGCCCATTCATTCATTTCTGTCTCCACCCACCACCCCCGTATACGAACAGACGTACACATAGTCAGTGGAAAAGAAAAACGATTAGTCATTCATCCATTCTGCAAAGCTTTCCACGAGAAATGGGTGGGACCGACAGTTCTGTCAATAGCAGATAAAATGGTATGTTGTCAATATGTGATCATTCAGAGTTCAATTTTGAGTGAACATCAGAAGAGTTTTCAGAGAGATGGGGAAAGTGTTATTATACTGCATGCATTTGCTGGCATTAACTGCTCTCTTACATGCAGCTTTACCAAGCATTCATCGGTGTCGAGAAATTCAGAAATTGGCAAAAAAGATCAGTCAATTTGCCAATAAAACCGTAAGTATAAACTTCAAATGACTGCATTCACTGCTACTTTCATGCTGTGATTGTATAAATCTAATGCCACATTACTGTTTCTCTTCCTGTAGTACCCGCATTCATTTCATACACCTATGGATGTAAAGGTAAGATATATGTAATGATCCTGAATTGTAGGTATTATTGCTATTTTCACTGATATTATATTCTTATAGCAGTATCTCTTCGTGTGGTGGTGGAAATGCGAATGTTATAAAGTTCATTATAGTCATAGTTGCCATCTAATTATATCTAAATTTGAATTATTCATAAATAATATTGATTTGTTAAAAATGTATTAATAGTTCTAGGTTTCGGGATCCCACATAGACTTTGAGATCCCCTAAAAATGTTTTATTAAGAACAACCAATGTTGGGTTCCCAAAGCATTCCAAGAATTAATATGAAAGTCCCAAAGTTATAAGTTTTCAAAATAGGTGTGCATCTATATAGGCAGTATATTAAATATGACTCTTTCATATAATTCTATTATATTTCAAGCAAAAATAATTTTTTAGACCTTTTTTAAAAATTCTTATAGAATTATACTAGACTATGAGTCATTACCATAATCTGTCACCGCCTACAAGGGTGACGGGTGATGATGAAAGAGAGTCAAAAGGTCTTTGTCCTTTAGTTATGCTTTTCAAGAATAGATGTTAAGATAAAATAGAAGAAACTGTAATAAGCTTAACTTTATTTAACAGGATTTCCTAATCTGAGACTCCTTTCAATTGAATTGAAATATTTAATTTTGAACAAAAGAAATATAACAGAAAGCTGCCAAGGAATATGAGACTGATTATAACCAAATATTTAATCTGTAATTGCTATAATTATTAGGGGAAGTGAAAAGTATTCCAAAGACAACAGGTGCCAAATCTTACCTTGTCAGGGGAAATACGTATATCAATTTAGTTACAGCCTTTGCCCCAGTCTAAAGTAGAGCAATGTGCCACATACAGAGAACAGTGGAGTTTGGTTTCTGCTTGTAGTGATCACACAAAAAACAAAACAGAAACATGTGTAATGACTAATACAGTTTTCTCGCAGACACATGCAATAAACAAAACCGCAAACACCAACCATGTGCACAAGAAGTTATTTTTTTTCAAAAAGAAGATATTCAAATAGGATGTCAGATGCTCACATTAACCACAAAACATAAACCTGTTCTAGCGATATATGACATGACTAAACACGCTATGTGCAGAGGGGTTTCTGAAGATGAACATCTGTCTACAACTCATAATTTATGGTAATATACACATAATATTTGTAGTTGCATGATTAAAAAATAGAACAAAAAATACAGTGAAGGTGCAGCTACCCATTAGATCTTAGCTCTAATTTATTTCAGTGCAGGATAAGAACTGATATGGTTGGTTTGAATGTAGGATTCTGTGAATGTACATACAGTAGGTATTTTTTTTGGAGTGTCAAATAGGGGTTGGCTAGGAAAAATAGGCCAACTTTATTTTGTTTTGTTCAAGACACATCAGGATGCAGAACATATGACATGTCATTCGTTTCTGGAGATGGGTCATTCAGGGATTGCCACATTTGGAGTCCCTTCCTATTATAGGGCAATTGTATTTGCCTTAAATAAGTTATTGCCTTCCTCTGGATCAATAGGTTGGATTTAATAGGCTTGTGTCTTTTTACAACATTATCAACTATGCATAAAGTGCAGAAACCTTCTATTGTACTATATGTCTCAATGCAGTTTAGATCCTGGCCCATGTCTATAGATGGGTTACCTACAGTTCACTCATAGATCTGTATGGCCCTATATATGTACAGACCCCCTTAAAGTAGGAGCTTCAAAAACATGGCCTAGAGAACAAGCTGAGGCACACAGTATACTGCAGTATCTGCACATTTTGTGATGATTTTTACCCTAAGAGAACTACTTAATATTGTCTATATTTGTGTAATATATGCATATTTCACTTCAGTAGCATTCATTCCAGGATGACAATATCAGACAGACTGATGAAACTTTTAGGGTTCGAGCACACGGTCAGGTTTCTGCATGACGTTCTGGAAACCACAACCAGGAGTGAATAACTTTGCATTTTCTCTCTTTTTATGATCCATTCCCGATTTTAGCTTCCAAAACTACATGCAGAAACTTGACCGCGTGGCCGTACCCTTAGTGTACCTGCACATGGGCACAGGTTAACTTACAGCTGATCTGCTCAAATTTCCATGAGGATTTGGTTTTTGGTGTGGAGTACATGCATTAAAATTGTGAAATCCACACAAAAGATCTGCAAACATTGACATGCTGTGGATTTCTAAATCCACATGGCAGGTCAATTTCTGCATGGAAAAAAGATGCAAAGTGTACATGAGATTTGTGTAGTGTCATAAACTTTGCTGGTACTGTACTACGCTGAAGTCATTCCGCATGGGGATCGGCACAGAAAATACGTGTGTATTGAGCGAAGTGTGCAGATGGCCTTAGGGAATAACCATTTGATTACTTGAGAAGAGGGGAGTTGGAGACTGAGACCGAGAGTGAGAAAGAGACAGACACCAAAAGTCAGAGACAGAGTTAGAAACCGAGAGTGAGAGAGACAGAAATGCCAAGACTGAGACAGAGAGAGACCTTGACATCATTGCCAAAAATATAAACATAAACCAAACGATAATTTCCTGATTGAATGTTGTTGTTTTTTATGAATTTCCAATCAAGCAATGTTCTTCTTGACTGAACGGATACTATTACTCTAGAGTCTAGATGTGATGGCTAACCTCCGGCACTCCAGCTGTGGTAAAACTCTGAGTCCCAAGATGTACATTTGCTTGGCAGTTCTCAGAACATCATAGAAATGAATGGAGCATGGTGGGAGTAGTAGTTTCACCACAGCTGGAGTGCCAGAGGTTAGCCATCACTGACTGTCTCAATATGACTAAAAATATGGAATGTTATCTAATATTATTTCCTTTGGGCTAGGGTCCCACCACATTTCTTAAAGTTATACTGCTAAGAAGGGATACAACTATATGCAAGCACTAGAATTTGCCAAATGGATTAACCAAAAAGGGTATACAGTTGGCATTTAATTGCATACAATACCTCTGCAATCTCTACTAAAATGTAAATGCACAAGACAGTATAAAACCCATGGTCAGATACATGACTATATATATGTCTCTGTATTGTTACTATAACCATTAATTCTTCACAGCTAGTTAGAAGGAGTCTGCATGGTCAAAACTGCTAACAGCCCTAGCCCTGGCAGCATCATTGTGAAAAAATACTTTTAAAGCAGCATGCGCTACTCCTGTAGTAGTGCATGCTGCCCCAAAAGTGATCCCTCATGTTCTCTGCACTAAGCGACTCCACAACCTGTTCCCCTCTGCTCCGATTGACAGCTATAGTGTCCAACCAGGAGACCACTACAGCCATCTTCAGAGAAGAGGGGAGGGGTTGTAGTGCATCTCGCTGCAGAAAGCCTTGAGCAATTCAGCATATGAGACATATGAGAGCTTTCAGGACACTTTTTTTTTTCACAAGGCTGCTACTAATAAAAGCATCAATAAAGTAATCTATAGCCAGCTACCTACCTAATACTTAATCAAGGTTTAAAACTGCTGACAAACTCCCTTTATTTATACGAACATAAAATAAATAAAAACATATTCAATTATTTCATTTTCTAGTCATTGTTGCAATACTTTATAAATAGGATATATTTTTATTGAATTCTTTATGACAATACTTTACAACAATACAGGTGACATAAAAAATCCCCACTGTTGTAATACATTTCAAGAAAATGTGTATTTTGCATCAGTTATTGTATTGCTCCAGTGTATATTAAATGTAAAAAAGTTGAAAACTGTACAAGTAGCCTTGGTTAAAAATATATAACTTTTTTGTGCATACAGCTCTTATGTGACCTTAAGCAGTAAAATTATGGTTGCAAAAGTGCACATAGCCTTTAATCTGGAAAGGCCTACTCTTATTGATGTTTATAGTGGTAAGTCTTTTTTTTAAGATAAAGTATAGATGTTGATCAATGTAATTTACCGTATTTTTCGCCGTATAAGACGCACCGGCGTATAAGACGCACCTAGGTTTTTGGGGAGGAAAATAAGAAAAAAAATATTTTTAACCAAAAGGTGTGCTGTGGGTTTGGAACTAGGTGGTCTGTGGATGGCACTATTACTGGGGATCTGTGGATGACGGACACTGTTATGGGGGGATCTGTGGATGACGGACACTGTTATGGGGGGATCTGTGGATGACTGACACTGTTATGGGGGATCTGTGGATGACGGACACTGTTATGGGGGGATCTGTGGATGACGGACACTGTTATGGGGGGAACTGTGGATGACGGACACTGTTATGGGGGGAACTGTGGATGACGGACACTGTTATGGGGGAACTGTGGATGACGGACACTGTTATGGGGGGAACTGTGGATGACAGACACTGTTATGGGGGGATCTGTGGCTGGCACTGTTACAGGGGGGGGATCTGTGGATGGCACTGTTATACATGTGTCATCCACAGAGCCTCCCAGCCCATAACTGTGCCATCCACAGATCCCCCGCCGCTCCAGTATACTAATATAATATGTCTTATTCAATTAATAGTTATTAAATATGCCTCTTTATTCCTAATAGTACCTTAAATCCTAAGCGCTTCAGTACAATGCCGGCAGGCCGGGCAGCCGGCGTGGCGCGTCACTCACTGACGTCACTTGCCTGCGCCGCCTGCTTCATTCATAAAGTAGGCGGCGCAGGCACGTGACATCAGGGAGTTACGCTGCCGCCCGCCCGGCCTGCATTGTACGGATGCGCTTAGGATTAAAGGTACTATTAGGCATAAAGGGGCATATTTAATAACCATTAATTGAATATGACATATTTTATTAGTACACCGGAGCGGCGGGGCGGGCCTTTAGTACAGTGACTGCACCGCCCCGCCGCTATTGCCGGCCCCAGCTCCTCCTCCCAGTCCCTCCCCGAGTCCCCGCTCGCTTTACATCGCTGCCAGCGATGTAAAACTGACTGCATTTGCCGTATAAGACGCAGGGGCATTTTCCCCCCATTTTGGGGGAAGAAAAAGTGCGTCTTATACGGCGAAAAATACGGTAAAAGGCATTCCCATCTTAAAAAATGCTGGCAAATCAATAGGATATGCTGAAATATGATCAGGTGGGGTCTGACCTCTAAGACCCATGCTGATCCCGAAAACATAGGAAAAAAAGAGGCAGCACTTCGGTAAATCAGTTGTATAGGGAAATGGCACACTACAATTGCAGTTGTATTTTAGGTTCCTGTGCAGCAAATGGAGAAGAGGGCCTTTATGTGTGAAAAAGGTTTTCGGTATGGCCACCCTTAGTACACACAAATCTCCGATGGCAAATCCACAGTATATCCATTTTATAAGGACGTACCCTAAAAGAGCTGAATTGTTTGTCTAGGGCTACAGCTCCTTCATTTAGAGGATTATTTAGGATTGAACTACCATCAAGCAGGATTGATGACATATCCTACTGACCAATTCTAGTTGTGGGAAAACCTCAGATAATGTAGTGTTCATTTTAGGATTACACCATTTACAAGCACTGATACACTACTAAAATTTCCTGCCATCAACTTGTAAATGTGTAGCCAACAGGTTGTCGTGTAGCGGCCTGTAGTCTGCTGATGGGATACTTAAATGAAAAGGTGTTCCCCTCCTATGCCACTGAAGGTGACCTTCCTGTTCCTAGCCTGTGTCAGGCATCTAGGCTGGTCAAAGCTTGCACAGAGGGCAAATCCCTAGCACTAAATATTGCTTTAATGGCCACAAAATGTAATTTGTGCAAGGTATTCTATTGCCGTGCACATAAATAGCCCAGATATGTGTATGACTCACGTATTTGGTGGTTTTGTTGCTCACTTTTGATTTCCTTGCTGCTTTCCCTGCCCATGGTCAACAACAGGAGATACTTTGTGCGTTTGACTTTCTTTCAATATTCCCATACATACAGCATTGTACTTTCATATACCTCCATCAGCTATTTTTTGCTTGTTTGGTATGAAGCAGATGCTGGTTCAAGTGGAAATATATGCCATGATGCACATATTTCCACCTCAGTTACTGTAAAATAATCTCATAAAACAGAACTTGTGGTTTGCAAGGGCTTTACAGCTTTCATAGTGTCAATGTTCCCCAGAGAATGCAAATGCAATAGCTGACAAAACTCATCGGACTGAACAGCAATTAAAAAAAATCTTGATAAGCAAACCAATGAATGTCATATCTGAATGCTTTGCATTGGAATGAACTGAGGCATGATGTCAGGTATATCCCTTAGCTTATAGTTGTGGGGAAGTCCCGGCACACCCCCTCATTGACTCTTTCACATAAAATAATAATCATTTTATATATATATATATATATATATATATATATATAATTTTTTCTAAAGGGCAAAGTGTTTTTTTGTAAATGTCCGAAAATACATATGGAGAGTGTTAGCATATCATGTATACATTTCTATATATAAACCCATGTTTAGTCCATAGCCAACAATGGGATACTTCATGAATGCAATTCTATTCAGTACCATGTAAAAGTTTTAGGCAGGTGTGGAAAAAATACTGTACCGTAAGAATGCTTTTCAAAATAGTCAATAGATTGTTTTTTTTAGCACATAACAAAATGCTAAGTGAATGAACAAAATAGAAAAGTAAATTAAATCAATATTTGGCATGACCACCTTTTCCTTTAAAAACAGCATCAGTCCTTCTAGGTATACTTGCGCAAATTTTTTGAAGAAACTCAGCAGGGAGGTTGCTCCAAATATCTTGGAGAACTAACCACAGATCTTCTGTGGATGTAGGCTTCCGTAAATCCTTCTGTCTCTTCGTTTAATCCCAGACAGACTCTGATGTTGAGATCAGGGCTGTGTGGGGGCCATATGGCCACTTCCAGGACAGCTTGTTCTTTTTTACACTGAAGATAGTTCTTAATCTTAATGACATTGGCTGTATGTTTGGGGTCATTGTCCAGCTGCAGAATAAATTTGGAGCCACTCAGACAACTCCCTGGTGGTATTGTGTAATGGAAAAGTATCTGCCTATGTTTCTCAGCATTGAGGACACAATTAATCCTGACCAAACCGACAACTCCATTTGCTGAAAAGCAGTCCCAAACTTGCAAAGAACCTCCACCATGGTTCCATTGTGTCTTCAGACACCCATTATTGTACTGCTCTCCAGCCCTTTAGTGAAGAAACTGCTTTGATACAGCAAAATATTGAAATTTTTTAATCCAGAGCATATGCTGCCATTTTTCGCACACCATTTTCTATGTTTTTGCGCATATTTGAGTTGCTTGGCCTTGTTTTCACTAATTCCAATTATACATTTTACTTAGAACTAAACATTTTTTATTAGAATTTTTTGTTCTCTGTTTCAATTAGTAGTATACTGTCTGCTTTCACCAGCATGCTCGGTAAAATAGTTCCACCTGCTGTAGAAACATGATATAGTAAGTATAGAAATGTAACTGAATGTGCTACTATAGACAATAAAAGGGAATGGTAACTACACGCAATTTACCGGTAAATGTAATATAACAAGTATAGTGTATGGGTATGTGCTAATTTGCAAAAGAAAACATTTTTCTCTTTTAGAATCAGACTCACCAAGAGTACTTTTTGCCTTAAAGGAGTTATCCAACCTCTATGATGACCCCCCCCCCCCCCCCCAATGCCCTGGCTCCTCATATAGATTATACTGCGTCATCCGCGATGCTATGGAGGCTCATCTCCGTCGCGGCCTGCTATTGGCTGCTCCCCCTATCGCCAGATGTTTTGATCCACGCGATGGGGAGATGGCCATGCAGGGATCAGAAGCAGCGCGGGTGTTGGGGAGCGGGGTAAGTATAACCTATATGAGGGGGTCATTATAGGGGTTGGATAACCCCTTTAACCATGGGAGCTAGAAATACTGACAGCCTCCCTGGTTGTAAGCAACCATGTTTTATTCTGAAATACTGGTGCATTTCAAAGTAGACATCTTTTCAAAAGGAGCCATGTACAGTGAGAAGAGACACAGGAGCAGCTACTAGTTGGTGTAACCCAGCTTGGCTTGATTGACATGTCTCTTCCTATACGAGTACAGTGAGGGACCTGTCAACTAAGTATAGCCAGAGAGGAAGAAACAGGAAAGTTGCCCCCCCTGTGATTCTTCTCCCCAGTCCCAGCTCATCTTTGAAACCATGGGGGAGATTTATAAAGACTGCCAGTTCCTATGCTACTCTGGATCCCTGGTGCTTTGGAACCAGATGTCCCTAATTTATTAAGAGGAAAATGCATCTTATTAACAGCAATAACCTTTTTAAATGGTTGGATGTGTGCCTCATTTGGGCTCCCTTATAATTAGCTAGAGGAAAGTGCTTTAAAGAGGACCTTTCACTAGTTTAAAAACTAAAAACTAACTATATCAGTGGGCAGAGAGCGGCGCCCAGGGGTCCCCCTGCACTTACTAGTATGTCTGGGCGCCGCTCCGTTCGCCCGGTATAGGCTCCGGTGTCTGCAGCTCCCTCTGTTGTACTTGACGGAGTTTTTGTATTAGGGTTGTCCCTTGCTGCAGCGCTGGCCAATCGTAGCGCACAGCTCATAGCCTGGGACTCCCATGGAGCGGCGTCCCAGACGTAAGTGCAGGGGGACCCCTGGACGCCGCTCTCTGCCCACAGATATAGTTAGTTTTTTGTTTTTAAACTAGTGAAAGGTCCTCTTTAAGGCTCCTTCACATGTGTTTCACATGTATAGAAGGAGAATAATTTAAATAATGGAAGAGCCATTTCCATCAAATGATGAAAACCTTACCTGATGGTCCACACTGATTAACATTTTCTGGGTTACATTTGTATATGTATATAAGTCAGGAGGGGAATTTATATTGGCAAATTTAGCATTCTTGAGTCCGTTACAGTTCCACATAGTTGCAACCCAGCTTTCCCAGGACCCAGAAAGGCAAATCTACCTTGCTATGGAACTATTTATGAGTGAAGAGGGGTTTATCTTGGTAGATTTAGTATTCTGCAGCCTGTATTACAGCGCCACATGGTGGTAACCCAACTTTTGCAGACCCCCAAAAGGCAAATATGCCTAAGCTATGACACTATTTAGGAATGAGGAGAGGTATTTATCTTGGTAGATTTAGTATTCTACATTTAGTTGGTTGTTCTTGTGTTTTGATTATGGGTTTAGTTGCCCTTGAATGGTGTTTGTGTGACATTTTGTATTTTTTTAAGTCTTATAGAGAAGATAATGGAAACAAATGAATAGAAAAAAACACAACTAGAGTATACTGGGTTTTGACAATAGCTCCACTGACCCGAAAAACACTAAATGCATCTGCATGTAGACCTTTCAATGTCAGCATGAGCGCACGATGTCATTGGTTGCTATGACGCTGTGCGCTTCATGCAGCCGCTCCTGTACAGTAATACACTAGTACGGTGTCATTGGTTGCTATGACGCCGTGCGCTTCATGCAGCCGCTCCTGTACAGTAATACACTAGTATAGTGTATTACTGTACAGGAGCGGCTGCATGAAGCGCACGGCGTCATAGCAACCAATGACACCATGCGCTCATGCTGTCAGGAGGAATCCCGGCTGGGTTTCCACGGTCCGCTCTCGGCCGCGGAACACGGCCGTGTGCATGAGGCCTAACTACCCGTTAGGCCTCATGCATTTTTGTCTTACCGATAACAGTATGATGGTGTTAACCAAGCTCTATACCACAAAAGCCAACATTTCTAAGAAGTAGGCTAACAAGTAGGAGTAAATGGCTGTATTCCTCAGGTTGTGGCTGTGTTTTTAGAAGTTGTTCTGGGTGCATAGCTGGCCGTCAGGCTTTATAACAATTACTATGCCTCCATCTAATATTCTTTATCTTATGGGGTCATTTATCAAACTGGCGTAAAGTAGAACTGGCTTAGCTGCCCATGGCAACCAATCAGATTCCACCTTTCATTTTTGTCAGCTCCTTTGGAAAATGAAAGGTTGATTCTGATTGGTTGCTATGGACATCTAAGCCAGTTATACTTTACACCAGTTTATTCTCAGATGACAAAAGTGAGCTTCATAAATACCTTGTGTTGAGAGCATGCATGCTGTGTTTGTGGCTGTGCTTTCATTATATACTGTACATGAATCTAGTTCTCATATATCATAATTCAAGTACTTCTGTTTCTTCTGATTTTTAGGAAGAGTGCCTAGACACAGCATTAATGTGCTTTCGATCACAGACTCCAAAATTACATGTAGCTACAGGAAAAAACCAAGCAGAGCTTGACAGCTGTATAAGAAAAGTGAAGTTTAGTAAACCCCATGACCGTGAGGTGAGTTTATTTTTCTAACAAAATACATGTATAATTCAGTTATAATGAACTGTAACCGCTGGTATTAAGATGCAAAACAATGGGGAGATTTATCAATGGATTTACATCAGTTTTCAGAAAAAGGGAACATGGGCTACAGCATTGTGCTGAGCATGACTTGCGTCTTAATGGAGATATAGTGGTGCAAGGCTCGAGTAGTCACCCGTTCCTGAGTTATTTCGTCTATTGTATAGTTGACACTATTTGCTATACAATGCAATTGATTATATATTTCCATAATTAATATCAATCTAACTCTTTCATGACATGATAGATACCCTTTACCCTTAAACAAGGATATCTTATACTAAAATATACATTTTCATCTTAACAGAATGTGTAAATCTTTATAACCAGTAAGATAACAATGGCACATTGAAATTTTGCTTTAATAATTGTCTATGCCATTTTTTTCACTCAATATAAAAGCATTTAGAGGGATAAGTTAAAGGAGTTATCCAAACCTCTAATACCCCTCCAGCAATGCGCGGCCCCTCATACAGAGAATACTTACCTGGTCCCCGACACCTGTGTCCTTCCGGATCCCTCCACGGCCGTCTCTGCATCTCCTCTTCGTGCAGATCACAACATCTGGTGACGGAAGGTAGCCAATAGCAACAGTGACCTGCCCCCTTAAGTCAAGTGTGACATCACGTGGAGGGATCTGAAAGGACACAGATGCTGGGGACCAGGTAAGTATTCTCTGTATGAGGGGCCCGGGTATTGTGTGAGGGGGGGTTACATGTTTGGATAACCCCTTTAATAATAATTTAAAATATATAAACATAGCAAGACTTTATTACAGTCAGGAATGCAAAGGTTGCAGTCACACCCGGGCCCTAGTGTCCATAGTTCCCTATCTATGATATAAATATAATAACATAAAATATATATATTATAAAAGTTGGATGGTGCATAAAAGAATATGTAATTAGTAAAGAAATCTCGTGCAGTCATTAATCAATCAGATCCTAACTTTTTACCATATTCACAAGACAGTTTTAGACAAATAAAAAGGTTCATTAAAAACATTTTTCATGGTTATTAAAAATGTATGAATGTCATACCTTTTTTTTGGAATATCCGAACCCCTACAATGCCCTTAGAATATATTATACACCCCCACAGTGCCCCCAGTATAAATAATAGCAACACTATTGCTCCCAGTATCTATAATGGCCCCTCTGTGGTGCCCCCAGTGTCTATAATGCCCTCATTGTGGCCCAAGTATATAAGGTCCCCCCCCACAATGTTCCCTGTATATAAAATGCCCCCTCTAGTGCCCTCCAGTATAAATATCCCCCTAATAGTATCCTCCAGTATAAATATTGCCCCCAATAGTGCCTTCTGTTCTGCTGGGTCCAAAAAAAGTACTCACCACATCCACTTGAACGTGAAGGGGATGCTGGCTGTGCACTGGAGGGGGCAAGAACTGACATCACAACTCTGGGAGAGTCCGATCCTGCTCCCTCCGGTTCAAGTGGATAAAGTGAGTATTATTATTTATTTATTTTCATTTTAACCCCTGAAAGGAATTTTTACTAATTTTTAATGTCAGACAGGTGCACTCCTGTCTAAATAGCTGTTAAAAACAGGCCTATTGATTTTAATGGGGTTCGCATGGCTGTGAAAACAGACAAAAATAGGACATGTTCTATTTTTTATGGCTGCTATTTACTGGCTGTTAAAAAATGGCCATGTGAATAGGCCCATTGTCTTCTAATAACTCTGAAAACGGCTCTGTGATTGATGTTTTTCCAATTTGTGTAAATGTAGCCTAACTATTCCATAATAATGAAGATGTCAAATATAATTAATATGTATTTCATTTCAGGGGTGCACTTCATGTTCTAACTACACCAAAGAGAGCCCAGAAGAATTTCTGAATAAAATGGAGCTACTGTTGCAGAAGGTCAGCAAAAGAGGATGCCACAGCTTAAAGGGGCTGTCCACGTTAAATAAAAACTCGAGCAACACACATAAATGATCTAAAATAACAAAAGAAGCCATACTCACTCTTCTGTCGCTTCCAGAACTTCTCTCCACTCCTCCCTTCTGCTGATTTCAACTTCCTTGCTGCAGCCGATCAGTCGCCTGAACAGTACACAGAGCGTCACCGCTGCAGCCAGGAGAACAAACAGCAACGTGGAGGACCGAAGCGCAGAGTATTGATACTTTTGTTAATTTAGAGGAGCTGTCTGAGTTTTTATTTAATTAGGACAACCTTCTTAATATTAATATCCATTTTGTGCTATGTATAGTATAATATTCATGCTGCAAGCATTAACATATGTATGTTTCCCTTTTATCCACAGATTGTTAGTAAATCTTAAACCTACAAATTAACAGCGGAGCTCATACCTCTCTTTGAAAAAATGCAACATCAGTCATTCAGCCATTAGCCTACAAAGACCTAACCATTTGAAAAGAAAACGATCCGTCATACTTGTTCTTGTGGAACTTAAACAACCCCCCAAATCCAGATCTTCGGGATATTACTAGTTTACAATAGTTCTCGGAGCCCATAAATATCAGGTTTATTTAAAAGTGTCACGTACATGAATTCTACACAGTGTTCTCGGGCCTGTACTCTTGTCCACGGCGTACAGCCTTATTGCAGTTTTAATGTAAATGTCCACTGTACATGGATTTTTAATACCAGTTGTTCCTAGAGTTGCTTATAAATAAGTATTTATAAGGAATAATAATGTATTCCTTAGTTTTCATTGCATGTAAAATGTGCAATCAATAATTAGCAAATGTGACTTTAGTAGCTACCAGGTATGGAAATAATCATGTGCAGTAGGATGTATAGCTTTCATATTGGTATATGTATGTATATATATATATATATATATATATATATATATATATATTAGAACACAATTCAGTCATCCCATAACACTATACTGTATTTAGAATATATATGGGCCTATATATTATGGGGCACATGTACTAATCCTATAGATGGCGTAAATACCATAACACCATATTTATCACAGCATCTGCTAAAATCTCAGCACATCTTTATAGGGTCCCCTGCACTGATGTACTATATAGAGCTTTTAGCAAAGCTAATGGGCGCAGGCAGGAACTCTGCATAGCCCATCACTGTTTTCCGCTCCATTTAATGCTGGCATAGCCCATTGGATATGCAAAAGGTTAGGTACAGTTTAATGAATGCTGATTACTCATCTCTTGCCCCATAATTAGTATGTGGCCACCATGTGAGTCCATTACTTTGAGGGACACAACGCTGACAACGTTCTTAATTCACAGTGCTTTGAGATTATTGTCAGAAATATGAATAATGCTGATACATCATTACATACCCATTTACCTCTTCAAAAATAAGCCATTCAAACTTTATAACCTTTAATGTTCTCAGGATGGCCATAACCCACATACACAAAACATTCCCTATACTCTTAAAGGAAAGTCTACAGTGGGTTTAATCTGGTGCTGGTTCTGAGAGGTCAGTAACACAACCATCCAAGGAACACCACCGGGAGACCATCAGAAACTGGCGCCACCATCAGAAACTGCATTAGCCATAAGACAGTAAATCAGCATTACTTAGCTTCTGACATCTTTTTATCATTTCCCAGTATCTGGTAACAGTTTATTTCCAATTTTATAGGAAAACACAACATATTTATGTTTTATTAAAATATTTAAGTTATTTAATCTAACTTATTTAATGAAGCGCAGTGTGATTTAATATTACAGCTTTATTCTAGCTGGGTTATTATTTTGATGTTCTTTTCACTTTTTTATTTTTATTTCCCTTGTTTGCATTACCTATAGAAAAACCGAATGTTCTCAACTTGTACAATGATCAGTTTGTACTATTTTGTCATAAACTTGTGTGTTAAAATGAAAAAAATATATAAAATACTTAATTTTCACATGGCAGCATTTTGGTCAGTATTTGTATGCCAAAACCAGGAGCTGAACCTAAACAGAAAGTATGATGGAAAGTTTGGGCCTCTTCCAGGGATGGCACGCCAACCTCCCATTGCCAATTTCTTAACCTAACCTCCTCCCTCCAGCCCTACTGTTAAAAGACATACTTGGAAAACATTACATCCAGAGCTGCAAAACATACAGGAGAATACAGCGCCACATACTGTGCCCACTGTGCTTCCCAATACTATACTGCAGAAACAGATAATGCCCCTTTTGCTGCCCCCCTCTTGCCCCTACCTGGTGCTGCCTGAGGCAATCACCTCAACTCGCCTCATTGGTAGTGCACCCCTGGCCTCTTCCATGTTTTACACCCACTCCTGGTTTTGCCTTTCAAATACTAACCAAAATATTGCCATGTAATATTAGCTATTAAATGCAGTTGTCTCTTCCTCCTATGGAGGGTAATAATTTGGAGTGCAAACCTATACTGATTTATAAATCACAATTGCAGAATGTGTAAATGTGTCTGAAATACTGAGACAGAGAACGTTCAAATGAGAAAAATATATGAGAATGAATTCACAAAAAGTTTATTGTTATGTGGCTTGTCTTTTTTTATTAACTCATTAAATAAACTTTATCAATAGCTTGATGTTTCCATATTATTCTTTTTATTGTCATAAATGTTTTTATAATCCATGTCTGATTTGATATCCTGCACTAGATTGTGTGACTATAGTCTGCAAGAAACTGTATGGTAGATGGAAGGTGATTACCTGTGGTTTCTATTGCACAATGGTGTCTTCTGCTAATTGTTATAGATTCAGCCATTTTTCACCCATTTGTAATCAACCTGTCAAATACCCTGTAATCCATATTTAAAGAGGACCTTTCATGGGTCCAGACATTATGAAATAAGTAGGGGGTTGTGTAGGGCATAGTGCAGGCATGTAAGATCACTTACTAGCTTATCTTTCCCGTGTTCCGTTCCCCCGCTGTGCCCCCCTTTTACTTTTCCCGCCTGGTATGGTAAGGAATATCATCGGTACAGGGAGGAGGCGACTGCCCTGCTTCTCAATGGGCGTCTCCTTCTCCCTGGCTGTAGAGCGGTCCAATCACAGCGGAGAGCGTTACAGCTAGGGAGAAGGTGAGCTTTTTTTTCTCCCCGGTTGTAACGCTCTGCGCTGTGATTGGACCGCGCTACAGCCAGGGAGAAGGAGATGCCCATTAAGAAACCCTGGCGTCTCCTCCTCCCTGTACTGATGATATTCATTACCGCACCAGGCGGGAAAAGTAAAAGGGGGGCACAGCGGGGGAACGGAATGACAGACAGATAAGCTAGTAAGTGATCTTACATGCCTGCACTATGCCTTACACAACCCCCTGCTTTTTTCATAATGTCTGGACCCATGAAAGGTGACCCACGAAAGGTCTACTTTAAAAATGCTAAAAGGGTTGTCAGAGTTTGAAAAAAATGGTTAAAGGCAGGAAAGGTTTTCAACTCATCAGTTCAAATCCCCTCTGCTCTGATCCTCCTCAGCACTGCAGGCATGACCGCATCTGACCGTGTCTCTAATGAAATACTGGCCTCAGCGATACACAGCCCAAGGCCCCGAATCCAGCGATTAGCTGCAGAGTTCACGTGTGGTATATGGGCACACCTTGAAGTAAATAAATAATAAAATAGTTCAGCTCCCTAGGGATGGGCGAAGCGAGCTTTGGATCTTAGATCCGAAGACGCTTCTCTCAAAACTTTGGTTTTGGATCTGAACTCGGCTTCGGTTCCGACTGACAACTCAATTCGCGCCATTGGAGGTCATACATTTTAATGCTGTGTACAGCATTAAATCGAGGTTTTGAGCGAAGCGACTTTGGATCTAGGATACGAAGCTCGCTTTGCTCATCTCTACAGCTCACCATTACAAGATCTTCAAGTATAATTGTAGAATCCACACTGCACAAGGAAAAGTCTTCTTGGCTATGAGAAATCTTGTGAAAGAAACATACAAAATCAAGCACTCACATGAAAAAAGTAGAAAATCTTTAAATGATAAGACACTTCCATTGTTATAAGTAGGAACGAGGGCACTATGGTTCGAAACGCATACACATTTTTCATTTTTATTGATGGATGTGTCATGTATTTTAACGAGTTTAGAATAAAGTGATGATTTTTAACATACCTATGTTTTCTATGCCAGTGCTGGATTTCCTACATTTCTTTCATATGGGCACATTACTGATGCAGCCATGTCAATAAAGCCAGTGCTGATGTTGGCAGCGGCAGCACTGGAGCAGAAGAGGTTTGGACCTGTGAATATCACTTCTTATATTATTTTAACACCTTCTCTGCCTTTAACCATTTTTCTTATAATACAATCTCTGGATTTTCTGGGATTACTATGTTGTTGTTTTACAGATGTTCATGTAGTTGCTTACCTCAAGTACATCTTCCACATGATTTTTTTTCCTATGTGGACCCTCCTGACCTGTTTTTACCATGTAAACAAATCACTCTGGTTTGGTAGGTAGCACTTCCAACCAAACCCATGATGAACAGCAAGTTTATAGTTCCTCCCAGGGCTGGGACAAGGACAAGATATTTTTGTGTCCTAGGCAGAGCAGGCAAATTGTGTCCCCCACCCCCAACCCTTAAATTACCTTACTTTCTAATAAAGAGATTAAAACATGTTTTAAAAGAAGCAGTCAAAGGCATAACTAATGTAAATCCAGTTACTAACTGGCGACCTCTCCACTGATTTGAGTTGTTACTCTTAATAAATGGCACTCTTAATAAATGAGTTGTTACACTTAATAAATGGCACATGGTCGATGGTGCCTATTACAGATTTTGCATTTAGGACCAGGAGATTCAGGTTACACCGCTGACTTTGGCTCATTGCTTCTGAAGTTCATTCCCACCCTCTGTAGCTGGGGTGCACAACATTTTTGGTCTGGGGGCTGCATTGTCACACTGCTTTATTTCAATGTTATACCAATGTTTTAGTTTTATTTGGTTTTATTTGTTTACATGAACATTTCAGAATGCAACTCCTACTATTTTAAATATGCAAACTAACAACAAAATAAATGATTAAACTGAGTTCTCTGTTTTCTGTTGGTCATTTTCATATATAATATGTAAAGTTTGACATGAACTGGGGGATAATGATGACAGTTTTGGTTATAAAAGATGCCAAAAGCCTGCAGCAGAGGGTAATTGGGCAGCCTGGTAAGAAATCGTCCTTGCCTGTATAGGAGAGTGGGGCTATGGAGGGCACGGACGTCTGGCATAACATATTGTATTTATCACAGCTTTACTGTGTTCATATGTTTCTTTTTCTTTTGCTTACTTTTATTTTAAAGTGAAAATATTAAGGGTATAGTTTTTGCAACTATGTTTTTGCTGTCAGCTCTGCAGCGGGCCCAGGAGGAGCCTGATGTGGAGGATGAGAGTGGAAATGGCTCTGCCTGTTAAAGTCAATCACAGTGGCTTTTCTCACACCATTGTTCCTTAGGGCCATGCAGTAAAAGGAGGAGACACCCTTTCTTCCTTCGGGCACAACTTGATTCTGGCGCTCCTGCCTTATGGTAACTGGGGTGCCTTTGATGTTAGGTGTTTGGATGGGTGCAAGGCAGGATGTGTAGAGTGTAATGGCCAGCATATGGTGTAGGAGTCAGAAAAACAAGCCACTGGTAGAAGAATAAATATGGTACAAAATGGGGGTTGTAGTACATCCAACAACAATGAAGCACAGTTCTATCTGTACACAGTACAAATCCTTTCCCAGATAGCGAGGCATGGGGGCTGTCAAAGTTGGGAGTTATGGCACTCTTGAGTCTCTCTCAGTAGATTCTATAGCTTGCAATAGTACCTTAGCAATAGTGTCTGTAATGTCCACTACGGGACAGGGTCTTGAAGGCTTGTGTCCAAGTGTGAAGGGTGTCTTAATGGTGTCCCCCACAGCAGCAAAGTCTGAATGGCTGTAGTAGCAGGTCACCTTGCTCATTCCAATGCTCGACCATGCAGATTCTAAGTTTGTTACTTCTCTCTATCTTTCTACAGGGTGGGCCATTTATATGGATACACCTTAATAAAATGGGAATGGTTGGTGATATAAACTTCCTGTTTGTGGCACATTAGTATATGTGAGGGGGGAAACTTTTCAAGATGGGTGGTGACCGTGGTGGCCATTTTTAAGTCGGCCATTTTGAATCCAACTTTTGTTTTTTCAGTAGGAAGAGGGTCATGTGACACATCAAACTTATTGGGAATTTCACAAGAAAAACAATGGTGTGCTTGGTTTTAACTTTATTCTTTAATGAGTTATTTACAAGTTTCTGACCACTTATAAAATGTGTTCAATGTGCTGCCCATTGTGTTGGATTGTAAATGCAACCCTCTTCTGCAAACTCTTCACACACTGATAGCAACACCGCAGGAGAAATGCTAGCACAGGCTTCCAGTATCCGTAGTTTCAGGTGCTGCACATCTCGTATATTCACAGCATATGCAAATTCCCAATAAGTTTGATGTGTCACATGACCCTCTTCCTATTAAAAATAAATAAATGGGATTCAAAATGGCCGACTTCAAAATGGCCACCATGGTCACCACCCATCTTGAAAAGTTTCCCCCCTCACATATACTAATGTGCCACAAACAGGAAGTTAATATCACCAACCATTCCCATTTTATTAAGGTGTATCCATATAAATGGCCCACCCTGTACTTCTTTTTCTCTCTTTCTGCAGATCTTGCAGAGATCTGTTAGTCTCTGTAGGTTTCTTGGTCCTGAGAAGAAGAAGCATAAAGCACAGCTTCCTTACTCTTTGAACTTTCATTATGCACTTCCTAGAGCTAGGGGTGGGTCCAGCCACCACCTAGCCCACCTAGCAAGGGCTCAACCAGGATTATAAACCCTAGTTGTGCCATTCATACACAGCTATATTGGTGGCAATACACTGCATAAAAATACATAGCATAACATTACATTACCTTAAAGAACAAACCATTTGCAGATACCCCATGCTTTGGGTTACTGCAGCTCCTATTTGCAAGAGTTATTGGTTGTCATCCTTTAATGAAAATCATTTGGTAGTTGGTGTGACGGCTGACCTCAATATATTGACATGTCATAATCTGCTATGCAGATACATTTATACAGTAGAAGGTGATTTTTTATTTTGGATATTAATATGGAAATTTGGTGCCACCTAGGGTACACAATTATATATTGCAAATTATTATAATGATGTAAATAACATAGGTATTCAACCTTTAGAATATGCATGCCATGTCTCTAGAGGGTGCATACACTTTCCTTAAGCACAGCGTATAAATTGCAACCAATGGTAGATAATAATATGGGTAGTTTGGGCAGGCACCTAAAGACTAGATGCACATTGAATTTGTATAGTGGCTTTTGCCTCATATCACTGCATAAATTGCAACAAAACCAATACAATAATTCCTTGGCCAAAAATGCACATTGAGATTACAGCAAACAGCCTCAACAAAACTGCATTGTGCGATGTTCCACTACAGCACCTGCAGAAGGACCTTCAGTTGGTCACATGAAAATTCTCAAGCCGCAGGGGACAGCAGCAAGGAGGCAGTGGAGGAGCTGCTGTGTAGATGTATGGAGTATAGTCTTGAGTCTTGAGTCTGTATTCATTTAGTGGCCTATAGAATTTATTTATGGGTCTTACCTGATTAGGTATTTGAGTAGGTGGTTGAGTAGATCACTGATTACAGCCTTTGGGTTACTTTGATGCAATTTATTTGAGCAGGGGGCTATTTGACATATAAACATTGCAGTGTACTTGTTCTGCCCAGCAGGGTTAGAAAATCATTACAGTTGCCATAGTCAGGGTAATTCAGAAGTGTTTAGTGTGCTTATAGCACCATCTAGCGGTGTTAAGTTGTATTACACTTTGTTTTCCTGTTACAACAAAGACTACTGCATTGTGGGTGGTGCACTGCATTGTGGGAGTGCAAGGCATCCTGGGAAAGAAGTCACCAGTCTCAAGGACACAGTACAGGGCTGTCCTTTTGCATATCTCCTTCTCAAACTCCACATGCTTGTAAAAGCATATCTGATTTAACCAATCAATCGTATATAATCAATCAATCACATATGTACGACCTGTTGACCATTAAACAAGTCAGACTACAAAGAACAGTACTCTTATTTGGAAGACAGGAATGGTTTATGCTAAATGTCAGACTGCACAGTGTGTGAACGTGTTTGAAGACAGAACAATAAAACAGATACTAGTCACCAGCGATAGTAGATCTGACTATACAAAGCCGCCATCAGCCACGTGTTCCTGCGTATACGAATGTCAGCGGCTGCCATATAGTAGCAAGAAGTGAGAGTGCAGCCCCCAACAAGCGCAGCACGATCCAGACCACCCTGAAGTCTGTTCCTACCTAGACTTAGTCTGCACAGAGACATTAAGCAGCCAGCAAACAGCCACAATGTCCACTAGCCAGGCATCATCATTCAGAACCAGGTCATAAGCAAGCCGCTCTAGCAAGTCCTCAATAAAAGAAATGGCTGATCTCGCCTGAGCAGAAGCTGAGGCTACAAAACTAAAAAGTCTTCCTTTGCTGCACAAGAGATGCAACAAAAGAAAGAGACAGTGTGCCTGTAAGCATCACTGCAAGCGTCACTGGAAAGACTCGCAGCAGAGAAAGCGGCAGCCGCAATAGCTAAAGCAGAGTTCCTAGAAGCCATGGAGTTCCCCGAATCTGAGAAACATAGCGAGGTACTTGGGCCAGACCTAGATCAACAAGATCCAGCACAGCGCATCTCAGAATATGTCCATCAGCATTCCAAGACAGATGACAACTATGATCCAGTATATCAGCCAGCTTTTACAGAGTGTCAAAGATCCTACTTAGAACCACAGTACCTCGAGCAGGACGGTATGCGACAAAGCAATGCTGACCGCAACTACAGCCCTACAGAACGAAAGCTACAACCTTTGCTTCGACTTAAAGGGACAACCTTTGTTTCAGAACAATATTATACAGACTTCCCTACCCCAGGAACCACTAAATGTATGGTGATACACCACACACGCAGCATAACAACAGCACACTGGCTGGTATCAGCACTAACCAGGCTGCCATGGACTTTGCTAAGTTCTTTGCTAAACGGGAGCTGGCTACCAAAGGACTTATAAAGTTCACCGATCGCCCCAAGAACTGCAAGGCATGGCGAGTAGAGATGGCCTTGCGGTACACCCGTTTTGCGGCGAACTTTGCTCATTCGCTGAACAGGCGAACATATGGCGATGTCCGCCGGCACCATATTCTTTTACATTGCGAAGAACTTTGATCCATGACACATCCATCAGGTGGTACAGGACAGACAATTGAGACATTTCAGCACATGGACACACCCCCTACCTAATAAATAAACCTGATCTGGCCGCCATTTTACATTCAGTCTTTTGCCAGTATAGGGAGAGGTTGCAGTGTGGAGCAGGGACAGACTGTTAGGGACCCCAAACGCAAGCTAATAGGGCCACAAAAGTCCTTTTAAGGACAGGTGTAGGTGTGCTATCAATAGGTGTGACTTACTGAGGGGTGTAATATACTTATAATATACTTTCTAACATAGACAGTATATTATAGTGCAGCAGTTGTGTCCGGTTCTGCTGCGATACTGCAGCTATATAGAGTGACAAACGCTATTGGAACAAATAATTTCTACTGGTGTCATATACCAGTTGCACCCCAAAAAAGCTGATTGAAGCAGCGGTGTTATATACCAATAATATA
The DNA here is from genome assembly GCF_014858855.1 of Bufo gargarizans. NCBI lineage: Eukaryota > Metazoa > Chordata > Amphibia > Anura > Bufonidae > Bufo > Bufo gargarizans. The sequence continues at coordinate 232,625,892 of NC_058080.1, read as the reverse complement.
CTTTCTATATAGTGCATTTGGGTAGTGCAGCATTTGTTTGCGGTTTTGCTGCGTTACCGCAGCTACAGATAGTGACAAACGCCATTGGAACAAATAATTTCTACTGGTGTGATATAACAGTTGCCCCCCAAAAAAACTGATTGAAGCAGGGGTGTTATATACCAATAATTTACTTTCTATATAGTGCATTTTGGTAGTGCAGCATTTGTTTGCGGTTTTGCTGCGTTACCGCAGCTACAAAGAGTGCCAAACGCTATTGGAACAAATAATTTCTACGGGTGTGATATAACAGTTTCCCCCCCAAAAAACTGATTGAAGCAGGGGTGTTATATACCATTAATATACTTTCTATATAGTGCATTTTGGTAGTGCAGAATTTTCTTGCGATTTTGCTGCGTTACCACAGCTACACAGAGTGACAAACGCCATTGGAACAAATAACTTCTACTGGTGTGATATTCGGTCGGCCACCGAGATAAGGCGATCAAGGTATGTGCAATCTTAGATGATCAAAGCAACAGGTCTTTAACTAAATCCACCTTCTTTGACACCTTTAACATCGTAGGGCCCGGTTCTCCCTACTCCTTAAGGACATGTGCTGGTACCGTTGAGACGGCAGTGAGGAAAACAACTGGGTACAAGGTAGAGTCTGTGGATGGTCAGACCTGCTTGTTCCTGCCAACCATAATGGAGTGCAATCACATTCCTGACAACCGGTCTGAGATACCTGCACCAGAGGTATCGGCATACCACCCCCACCTTAGGTATATAGCTCACCTGATACCGGAACTGGACCCAGAAGCCCCGATAGTCTTGCTCCTTAGAAGAGACATACTACTAGTTTATAAGGCTAGAGGACAGATTCACGGTGCCCAAAATGCTCCATACACCCAGAGACTTGACTTAGGATGGGTCATCATAGGAGACGTCTGTCTAGGAGGAGCACACGAGCTGACCTCAGTCAACAGTATGCTCACCAACACACTTAAAAAAGGACGTCCTTCCCTATTCCAGCCATGTGAGAACAGTTTCCTGATAAAAGAATTGCCACACAGCGCTCCTGTGCCTTGTCCTTTCGTAGATCCCTTCTGCGAACACCACGCCTGCGATGGTGAAAAAGATCACTTAGGGTGCACAGTCTTCCACAGGACAAGAGAAGACAACAGGGTCGCAATGTATAGAAGACAAGCTGTTCTTGGATATCATGGATCAAGGAATAGTAAAAGACAAGTCAAAAAGCTGTGTCGCACCTTTTCAGTTTAAACCCCGGAGACGACGCTTACCTAACAACAAAGAACTTATTCGAATTCGCAATATTTTGTGAATATTCGGGAGCATATTCGTCATATATTCTCGAATTTGCGATTATTTCCTTGATTGTGAAAATCGTCAATGTAATATGCGCGTATTGCGCACGCAATACAGGCATGGGTCACTGTTGCTACATTTTTCAAGCTTTTAGAAGTTTCCTGAGACAGGGGAAAATGGTTGGCACGGCAGAACATTACAATAGCTTTATATGCAGATAGAGTGCTTCAATATATTCGCGATTGTGCAAATTAATGACCCGCATATTTTTGCGCAATACGTGCAACTTTACATTTTAGCAGGTCTGACTACATATTACTGATTGGTGCACTAAGTATTGTTGTGAACTTGTGACATCACAGCATCTGTAGCATGTATATATGGATAGCAGAACCTATCACACTACCTAACACCCTGCACTGGAACCTATCAGTTACACTATATCACGATCTAACCTACACTGACTATCTCCCACTAGCTATCTGTAATATACATATATATATATATATATATATATATATATATATATAAGCTAACTAACTGACTAATGTAATTAAACAATTAAACAGTAAAGCACAGAGCACAGCAATGACACTGCTGTCTCTCGCAGAACTCCATAAAACTATAGAAAATGGCTGCTGGGGAGGTTCTTTGCTAGCAGAATGCTTGGGTGTATAGGGAGAGGCATTACCAGTAGAAAGAGGCAGGTGCTCATGCCGCTCTACAGAGCACTAGTGAGACCTCATTTGGAGTATTGTGCTCAGTACTGGAGACCATATCTCCAGAAGGATATTGATACTCTAGAGAGAGTTCAGAGAAGAGCTACTAAACTAGTACATGGATTGCAGGATAAAACTTACCAGGAAAGATTAAAGGACCTTAACATGTATAGCTTGGAAGAAAGACGAGACAGAGGGGATATGATAGAAACTTTTAAATACATAAAGGGAATCAACAAGGTAAAAGAGGAGAGAATATTTAAAAGAAGAAAAACTGCTACAAGAGGACATAGTTTTAAATTAGAGGGGCAAAGGTTTAAAAGTAATATCAGGAAGTATTACTTTACTGAGAGAGTAGTGGATGCATGGAAAAGCCTTCCTGCAGAAGTGGTAGCTGCAAATACAGTGAAGGAGTTTAAGCATGCATGGGATAGGCATAAGGCCATCCTTCATATAAGATAGGGCCAGGGGCTATTCATAGTATTCAGTATATTGGGCAGACTAGATGGGCCAAATGGTTCTTATCTGCCGACACATTCTATGTTTCTATGTTTATACAGTCAGGTCCATAAATATTGGGACATGGACACAACTCTAACATTTTTGGCTCTATACACCACCACAATGGATTTGAAATGAAACGTACAAGATGTGCTTTAACTGCAGACTGTCAGCTTTAATTTGAGGGCATTTACATCCAGATCAGGTGAACAGTGTAGGAATTACAACAGTTTACATATGTGCCTCTGACTTGTTAAGGGACCAAAAGCAATGGGACAGAATAATAATCATAAATCAATCTTTCACTTTTTAATACTTGGTTGCAAATCCTTTGCAGTCAATTACAGCCTGAAGTCTGGAACGCATAGACATCACCGTTTCATTTCAAATCCATTGTGGTGGTGTGTATAGCCAAAAATGTTAGAGTTGTGTCGATGTCCCAATATTTATGGACCTGGCTGTATATTAAGGGGTAGGCAACCTTCCTATTGGTTGCTAGGGATGTTGCTAAGCTCAGACAAAGACATTGCAGCCTTCTCATTGGCCCACAAGCAAGAAGGGAGGTTACTGATGAAAAAAAATAATAGAAAATTCGAGAATACCAATATATAGCACTATTGTAATGCTGCAGAACCCCAAGCAACCAGGCAAAGATCTGAACAAACGTGGATTTATTGAAAACACAGCAGTAAAGTCCAAGCCAGAAATCATACAGAAATAACGTAGTCCAAATAATAACATCTGTGGGAAAACGTCAGAGAAAAGCCAGACCAGGCTAAAGTTCATACAGAATAGTCCGTGAAACCAAATACCTAAGGATGAGACTGAAGTATCCAAGGTCCGATCCGAGGCCACGCACGGTGCAACTGTAGAGCAGAGACGAGGTTTCAGAGGCATTCACTAAATGGAGACACTCAGAGTTCATGCATGGAACAAACTTAGTGAATCTGAACCAGCATACTTCCAGGTTGTAGAGACAACAGTGAGCACTGGTCAGCCAGGGAGATCACCTTTTAAACACCTGCTGGCCAATCACAGAGTGCTGCTTGTCAGAACCTCATAGGTCATGCGATGATCCTACTCATTAGCACCTGTGCAGCAAATCCCTAATCAATGGAGATCGGATGGTTCTTCCCTTGCCACTCAATAGTAATAGGTATGAGAAGACGACTTATTTTAAGAGGAGGCAGCAGAGTACCTAGTGGATTCTCCTCAATCTCCACTAGGCTTTGTCGTTTCCCGACAATAGTAAAGGACATTTCTTTAGTCGGTGCCCAACTCCCCCACAATATAAGCAAAGACCCTCATTCTGGCGACGAGCCCTCTCCGTAGGGGTAAGACGCGAAGACCCCAGTTCCATGGGTTACTCAGCCGGTTTACTGGGTCGTGGAGATGGGAAGGAAGAAACTGAATAAGAAGCCCGCTCCAGACGATGTTCTCGAATGCGACGATCAGCGTCGATTGCTTGTTGGATTGCCACATCTAGAGATGATGGAGATGGTAGAGATAATAGTAGATCTCTGACAGGGTCGAAGAGTCCCAACCGGAACCGGTGGCGAAGCGCAGCATCCCCCCAGTTGGTAAAGGTGGCCCAGCGACGGAACTCTGCAGCAAATTCTTCCGCTGTGTGTAGTCCTTGGAGGTGTTCCAGTTGAGTCTCAGCAGTTCGAGTGCGATCTGGGTCGTCATACAAAACCCCCATAGCATGAAATAAGGCCTCTACTGAGTCAAATGCTGGATCCCCTGTCTGCAGGTTAAAGGCCCAGCGTTGCGAGTCCTTCCTCAATAGAGACATCACTATGCCGATCCTTTGTTTGGTATTACCCGATGATACAGGGCGCAGTTCAAAGTATAAGCGGCAGGAGTCACGGAAGTTGAGAAACTCCTGCCTATTACCTGAAAAAAACCTCAGGTAGGGGTATCTTGGGTTCCACTGGGCATTCTGCTGAAGTCGGGTCGGGGAACCCCTGGCCTCCCTGGAGGAGGATTTTAAGCTCGTCCCCATCTTTTGCCAGTTGTGCATGGTTCTTATTAATATTCACAGCAGAGATGTTTATCCTGTGTTTGACCAAGAGGTTCGCTGCTCCGGTCAATTCCAGTAGCTGCTGTTCGATACGATCCATAATAACTGGAAGTTGGGGCTCACTGTTCTGTAATGCTGCAGAACCCCAAGCAACAAGGCAAAGATCTGAACAAACGTGGATTTATTGAAAACACAGCAGTAAAGTCCAAGCCAGAAATCATACAGAAATAACGTAGTCCAAATAATAACATCTATGGGAAAACGTCAGAGAAAAGCCAGACCAGGCTAAAGTTCATACAGAATAGTCCGTGAAACCAAATACCTAAGGATGAGACTGAAGTATCCAAGGTCCGATCCGAGGCCACACACGGTGCAACTGTAGAGCAGAGACGAGGTTTCCAGAGGCATTCACTAAATGGAGACATTCAGAGTTCATGCATGGAACAAACTTAGTGAATCTGAACCAGCATACTCCCAGGTTGTAGAGACAACAGTGAGCACTGGTCAGCCAGGGAGATCACCTTTTAAACACCTGCTGGCCAATCACAGAGTGCTGCTTGTCAGAACCTCATAGGTCATGCGATGATCCTACTAATTAGCACCTGTGCAGCAAATCCCTAATCAACTTTGAATTTGTGCACAGATGCTTTACCTGCCAGTGGCCGACGTAGCGCATAAGATACACGCACACTCGGCCGCGCATTCCTTTGCGAATAACCCCTCGGGCGTGCACGCGGACGCCCAACAGACTCGGCACGGGCACGGGATTGTGCCAGCATGGACGCCGGAACGGAACCCGCAGGAGACACCGGAGGCAGGACTGGCCATGACGAATTGCCATCAGCCCGGCAATTCTGCCTCAGAGATCCCCGCGGCCCTCCCCTCCGGCACCCATGCGGACGCCCCAACTATATTCTAAATCTTCACAAATTCTCGAAGTGGCGATATATTCGCTATTAAAATTCATGATTCGAATATTCTCTCCCAACACTAGTCTACAGTCAATTTATCTACCTCAAACACAAACTTCAGAGGTCATCAGAGATGAGAGAACATTTCTTTACCTTCATGGAAAGAATATTCCAGAACAACCATGCAGAAATGGCACCCGCACTCCAAGACTCCAAGGAGTGTTGGTACTTACCCATATTCGGCGTGTATCATCCTAAAAAACCAGAGCAGATACGAGTAATATTCAACTCGAGCGCCAGGTGTGAAGGCATCTCTCTAAACGATGTCTTACTATTTGTACAGACCTCAACAACAGACTTCTGGAGCTACATCTCTGCTTCCGCAGAGATTCCATGGCATTTATGGCCGACATACAGCAGATATTCCACTGCTTGCTCGTCAAGGAAGAACATAGAAACTACTTGTGTTTCTTCTGGTACTGCAACAACAGTCTGAGCAGGTAGGTCCCCTAAATAATGGTAAAGGGAGGGTAGTCAATGAAGATAAGGAAAAGGCAGAGTTCCTAAATATGTTTTTTAGCTCAGTATATACAAAAGAAGAGAGAGGAGCTGATATCTGTGGCGCCGGGGTTGTTAGTACATTCAGTGATATACTCAATTGGCTAACTGTAGTTATGGTCCAAGAGAAGTTAAATAGGGTAAATGTGAACAAAACTCCGGGTCCAGATGGATTACATCCAAGAGTGCTTAAAGAGCTCTGTTCAGTCATTGCTGTGCCCCTGTTTATAATTTTTAATCTTAAGGGACTATATACAGGAGTATGTTACTATAAATAATATTATAAGTGATAACCAGCATGGGTTTACCAAGGACACAAGTTGTCAGACTAACATGATTTGTTTTTATGAGGAGGTGAGTAGTAGCCTGGACAGAGGGGTGGCTGTGGATGTAGTGTTCCTGGATTTTGCAAAGGCTTTTGATACTGTCCCTCATAGATGCTTAATAAGTAAAGTAAGGGCTATTGGCTTTGAAAGTATAGTTTGTAATTGGATTGAAAACTGGCAGAAGGACCGTGACCAAAGAGTTGTGGTCAATGATTCCTATTCAGAATGTTCCCAGGTTATAAGTGGTATACCCCAAGGTTCAGTGCTGGGCCCTTTATTATTTAATGTATTTATTGATGATATTGAGGACGGGATTAATAGCACCATATCTATTTTTGCAGATGACACTAAACTGTGTAGAATTGTACGGTCTATGGAGGATGTCCACAAACAAGCTGAGTTGAACACTCTGAGTGATTGTGCATCAACTTGGCAAATGAGGTTCAATGTGGACAAATGTAAAGTTATACATCTTGGTAGTAATAATCTCTGTGCTTCATATGTCCTAGGTTATGTAACACTGGGAGAGTCACTTATAGAGAAGGATTTGGGTGTCCTTGTGGATGGTAGATTAAATTATAGTATACAATGTCAATCAGCTTATTCTAGTGCCATCAGTATATATTGCCATTCATTAAACGAGGCATGGACTCGCGGGGCAGGGATGTAATACTAACACTTTACAATGAGCTGGAATACGCATTCCAGTTCTGGGCACCAGTACATAGAAAGGATGCACTGCAGCTGGAAAAAGTACAGAGGAGAGCAACTAAAATGATAAGTGGCATGGAGCGTCTTAGTTATGAAGAAAGATTAAAATAATTGAATGTATTTAGTCTTGATAAGAGACGTCTAAGGGGGGACATGATTAACCTGTACAAGTATATAAATGGTCCATACAAAAAATACAGAGAAAAGCTGTTCCATGTAAAATGTGCTCAAAAGACAAGGGGGCACTGCCTCCGACTGAAGAAGAAAAAGTTCAGTCTCCAGAAGCGTCAAAGCTTCTTTACTGTACGAACTGTGAATCTGTGGAATAGACTTCCTCAGGACGTGGTCACAGCAGGAACAGTGGACAGTTTCAAAAAGGGTTTAGACGAATTCTTAAAAGTAAAAAACATAAATGCTTATGAAAACGTGTAGAAATCTGGGTCTCAATTCCTTCTGGGATTAGCGTCCCACACTATCCCTTGGTTGAACTTGATGGACGTTTGTCTTTTTTCAACCGTATTAACTATGTAACTATGTAACGACCCCAATGAAGACAATGTAAAGTCCTTCCCCTGCAGTCGCTATCTATGGTCTCAGAAATTCAGCCCAAGAGGGTAAAGCAAAGTATGGTTCGGATGTCAGGTCCGTTGTGGAAAAAGATTTCTACGTGGATGACTACTTGAAATCCACACCCATGAATGAGACCGCAATCAGTCTCCTAAAAAAGACTCAAGACATGCTCTATCTAATCTGAGGTTGCACAAAATCACCTCCAACAGGACTTGGATCTTAGCAGCGACTCCCTTCCCATGCAGTGGAGCCTTGGTTTGCTCTGGGATTTAAAGGCAGACACATTCACCTTCCAAATCAGCAAGGAAGAAAAGCCCTTCACACGCAGAGGAGTCCTGTCTACCATAAACGGTTTATATGATCCTCTGGAATTTGTAGCGCCTGTTACCATCCAAGGTAAAATGATGTAAAGAGACTTCCCCACAGATACGTCTGATTGGGATGATCTGCTTCCCATGGAGGAAAAAGACCTAGGGACAGGTTGGAGAAAGTCTCTCAAAGCTTTATCCAGCCTTCATGTGGCATGACCATATGCTTCCATGCCATCAACTGAAGTCAAGATGCAAAGACTGTATATCTTCTGTGATTTTTCAGTCAAGGCGATTGCAGCCACAGCATACCTAAAGACTATAGACGTCAATGAACAATGCCATATAGGAGTTGTCATGAACCGGACCAAACTTGCGTCACTCCGCGAACACACGATTCCCAGATTGGAGCTCTGTAGATCTGTTGCACTGAGCCACCTTAAGGATACAATATGGTTTACGGGTTCTGCATTCCTGTACTGTTCAACGTCTTGCAGCATCGGATCCGACACATTTGAATTGGTAGACCCAGATGCCGATGAAGAAATCCGACCTGAAATATCTGTTATACGTACAGTGACTTCGGACCACAACCCAAAACCCATAGTTTTGACAGGTTCTCCACCTGGATGTCGCTCGTTTGTGCTACAGCCTGTCTAGTTCATATAGCTCAGTTCTACAAATTGACATTACCTGTGAGCCAGAAGCCTTGCAAAGGTTGGCATCACTGCAAACACGTCTTTACCGCTGCTAATCTGGAAACGTCCAAGAACATGATAATTCACACAATACAACATGAATGTTATGCTAAGGAAATAGACTACCTCAGCAAAAGGCCAAACAGTCTCCAAGGATAGCGCTTTGAAAAGGCTCGATCCCATCATTGACCAAAATAGGTTGCTAAGAATGAAGGATCCAGTAGTGGTGTTCTGCCCAGCAGGGTTAGAAAATCATTACAATTCACTCTGCCATAGTCAGGGTAATTCAGAAGTGTTTAGTGTGGTTATAGCACCATCTAGCGGTGTTAAGTTGTATTACACTTTGTTTTCCTGTTACAAAGACTACTGCATTGTGGGTGGTGCACTGCATTGTGGGAAAGAGAAGTCACCAGTCTCCAGGACACAGACTCCACCATCCTTGTAAAAGCATATCTGTTTTACCAATCAATCAATTGTATATAATCAATCAATCACATATGTACGACCTGTTGACCAATAAACAAGATAGACTACAAAGAACAGTCCTCTTATTTGGAAGACATTAATGGTTTATGCTGAATGTTAGACTGCACACTGTGTGAACGTATAACATGATTTATGTATTATTTTATGTAAAATTAGTTACCTGCATTAATATTTTATTACTATTTTATTGTTTTTGTCAGATTTACACTTAAATTTGTACTATACATTAATGATGATTAGAATTTATTGGAAATGGATAGCTGTCAACTAGCTACATTTTGGAACTTTAATTTTTCCACATTTTCATTGTTTTGAAATATTTTGCCTTTGTAGGATGTAGTTAATAACGTTATATATTTATTACCTGATTTATTATATTGATAATTGGTATTGATTGAACATCAAGAAAATATATGATGTGGGTTCTGGTCATTTTCTTTTCTACTCACCCCTTCCTTCACTGTCTACTATTGTCTATTAAATGTACAGTAGATGCATGTTAAATAAAAACGAAAATCCACTAGATGGCACCAAAGTATTATTTGCTAATGCTATTAATATAATATATAAAGTAAAATATTCTTCGTGAATTATGATTTTTTTTTTAGGCAAACTGTTGCCAGTGGTCCAACTTATGTTTTCTTACTTTCATGTATATTGGTTGACTTTCCTGTCATAAATGTTTTTCATGTGACTGAGTTTAAGAAATATCAGCCCTGAACAAGGCCTTAATGTGTTGGATTTGATACACTGCACTTCTCTCCTGGTCCAACCCTGGCAGTGGGATGTGCAAGGCTCCTCTTGCGCCGGCACCATCTTTGCATGGCATCTGAGAGAGGGCTACTCTCCACCCACTTTTGGTCTTTTCTACAAACTATGCCGCTAGGCAACCTTTTGGCTGCTCTCTCTTTCCTTCCTCTGAAGCAACAGTCAAGGCAGCAGGGCCTGATTAGCACTCACCCCCAGTGGTGAGTGAATACCATACAGGCATGCAGCAAAACTGTTCAAGACAGTACCATGCGGCACTATTAAAAGGGCTCATTGAGTGGTGATGTAGCAGCAGCACTGTCCATTGCTTAAAGGGGCCACACTGTTCCAAGCATCAAGGGGCCATTCTTTTAAGGGTGGACTTAGGCACCACCTCTACTCACCACCAGTGGGAGGGATACTGTCTCTCTTCCCACTCATTTTCTGCAGGTTGTACCAAATGCATCTTCCTCGTTGCTCTTCCCTCCCCTGCAGAAGCAGCTGCTAGGCCTGACTAGTGATCACCCCCAGTGATGAGTGCAAACCATGTGGGCATGCACCCTGACCCAAACCAAGATATTACTGCCTTGCACCTTTAAATGGGCTCCTTCTCAAGCTGTGATGTGCTGGCCAACATTACTGCTTGTCACTGAAGGGGCCAGCACCTTCTACTCCTTCTCTGGAGGGCCAAAGGTACATCATTGTCCATCTCATAAAGAGGTCACGCTGATTGCGGCATCAGCATCGGAGAGGCAGCTACGCTTATTTCCTCAAGGGCCATTCTTCTTAAGACGGGCTTAGGCCCCCACCATAAAAGTTTATCAGCATTCAAGGACTTGCATGCAAAGACAAATGTGTGCTAGATTCATTATGCTTTGTTCCTAATATGAGAATATATGACTGTTTTGTGATCCAAAAAACACAAATCTTCTTGATAGGAACTACATGGCATGCGTTACCACTGCAGGGCTGTCTCCAGGTTCATGTGGGCCCTTGGGCGATAAATCCCAGTGGGCCCCCATGAGGCATTTTTTTACATTGACATGTCCCCCTGTGGCTCCCACACGGTATAATGAACCCAGTGGCCCCTATACAGTATAATGACTACTAGTGGCCCTTCACACAGTATAATGAACCCCCAATTTCCCCCCCCCCCCTGTATAATGACCACATGTGGCCCTGCATTCAGAATAATAACCCCCAGTCGCCCTCATTCAGAATAATGACCCCCAGTAACCCCCACACTTGGGGAATACTGTATGGAGGGGGCTCTGGGGGTCATTATACTGAATGGAGGGTCATTGGGGATCATTATACTAAATGGGGGACACTGGGGGTCATTATACTATGTAAAGGGCCCTCACAGTATAATGACCCCACAGTGACCCTCCATTCAGAATAATGACTCCCAGTCGCCCCCACACTGGGGGTTATACTGTATGGAGGGGGCACGAAGGGTCATTATATTTAATAGGGGCTCTGGTGGTCATTATACTAAATGGAGGGTCAATGGGGATCATTATACTGTGTAAGGGACCCTCACAGTGTGATGAATGACCCCCCAGTGGCCCCCTCACATACCTATCATTGCTGGAGAGCAGGGAAGCCGGCGGTCCTGTCATTCACTAACCGCAGCTCCCTGTGCTCCTTCTCTCCTCCGCTGCAGCAGTGAGCCAGGCCTGGAGGAGAGAAGGAGATGTGCAGTGATGTAGCTAGAACTGACTGGGCCCCACAGCAAATTTTAGTACCCCCCATGTGTGTTCACATCACGTTTTTCCTATCCGTTTGATGTATACAAATGTGCAGCACTCCATGTTTTTGTATCCTGCAGAGTCAAGTAAAATGCATATGTTAACGTATATGTTTTTTTACAATAAAGCTGTATGGTGAACGGACGCCACTGTACGGCATCAGTCTGAGGCATCTGTTAACGCATATATTTTTGGTATACATTAAATGGATGGCACAAATGGGATGTGAACCCAGCCCTAGTGTCAGAATAAGCCCCAGTACACAGCGGAGCAGCGTGGCAGAGAGGGGAGGCCGCCATGTACTGACAGAGCGCTACCTGGTCCTGGTGGTCAGCGGTGAAGACTGTGTCTCCCAAGGATCATTTTCTACAGGGAAATACAGGGCACAGTATAATACACTAGAATCTATATACTATAAAGATATTAGCCCTACCCCCGAATAATAATACAATTAGGGGTCATTTATTATATAGAAATACGTCTATATTAGGCGTATTTCTGACACAGATTGTGGTGCAAAGGTCCTTAGCACCGCAATCTGTATCTTTTCTCGCTCGTGCCAGGTCTAAAAAAAGTGGTGTGGGCATGGAAGGGGATACAGTTATGGCCATGCAGTTATTGGATACCACCACCATATAGTGATAACACCGCCATACAATGATAAAACCACCATACAGTGACCGGATAAAAGGGTATAAGAGGGCACAGTACAGGGAATGACTGGGCACTGCACAGGATGTGGTAAGAGGGCACAATGCAGGATATAAAGGGGCACAGTACGGGGTGGGGGTGTCACGAGGGTGTCAAGAGCCACGTCTGACTCCGTTATACCCGGGGTCAGGAAGTCGCAGCGGGTGGCTGCGCGCTCTATGTCTAAAGATCACGGTGTTTCTTAGTGTTTGTTTTCTGTGTTTGCCTTGCTATCCTTTTTGTCTCACTCAGGGATCCGTAGCTTCTCCTCCTCAGCTGTTTCTTGTCTGCCACTCCCAAACTCCTTATATTCTCCTCTCACACTTCTCTTGTTGCCAGTTATAGAGCTTCCTGCCTGGACATCTATGCTGACCCACTGGAGCTGAGAATCTGGTTGTTGTTCCAGAGTGCTACCCTCCGGATCCCTGTTGGGCTTTTGTTGTCTCCTGTTGTTGCCCACCTGGGATTATATGTTTAGTTTGTATTGTCTGTCCTCCCCTTGGTGTTTTCCTTTAGAGCTAGTGGTGCGGACTAGTGTTCCCACCGCCCTGTTCACTATCTAGGGCTCATCCTAGGGAAAGCCAGGGTTTTAGGCACGTGATCGGCGTAGGGCAGCCAGGCGTCAGCCGCAAGGTGAGTCAGGGGTCACCACCTTCCCTCTCACTAGGGCAGGGCCTCCCTCTTTTCCTCCCTCCGTGTCACGTATGTGACAGTTACGCCGATCGTGATATTATAACTGGCCCTTATTTTTTTTTGAGAAAAAAAAAAACAAACAAAAAAAAAATATATATATAATTTTTTTTTTTCTCTACTTAGAATCCAATATGGATCCTATTGCTGCTTTGGCAAAACAACTTCAAGGCCTGTCTTTGGAGGTGGCAGGATTGAAGGCGTCTGTCTTCCAACAGCAGCAGCAAATGCAGCAGACCGTAAGCCCAGCGGTTGCTATGGGTAACCAGGTTGTTACAGAACCCAAGGTTGTTCTTCCTGACAGATTCTCTGGGGGAAGGGACAAATTTGTGTTGTTCCGTGAGGCCTGCAAATTATATTTTAAGCTGCGGCCTTACTCCTCAGGTAATGAAGAACAGCGGGTGGGGATTGTTATTTCCCTGCTTCAGGGGGACCCGCAATCCTGGGCGTTCTCGTTACCCCCTGGTTCCCAGGCTCTCCGGTCAGTGGAGGGATTTTTTGGGGCTTTGGGTCTCATATATGATGACCCTGGCTGAGTCGAAGTTACTGAGACTCCTACAGGGAGATCGGCCAGCAGAGGAATATTGCTCAGAGTTCCGCAGGTGGGCTACGGATAGTCAGTGGAACGACCCGGCTCTCAGGAGTCAGTTCTGCTCTGGGTTATCTGAAAGGGTTAAGGATGCGCTGGCGCTGTATGAGACCCCCCTTTCCCTTGATGCTGTTATGTCCCTCTCTATCAGGATAGATAGACGTCTTAGGGAGAGATCGAAAATTCCTGAGCAATCGGTAACCTCTCCCAAGCAGCAGTTAGTCTGTACTGACTTGGATGAGCCTATGCAGCTAGGAGGAACTTCTCGTCAGGTCCGTCCTCCTGAGGTTCGCCGTAGGTGGGGGGCTTGTTTTTTCTGTGGGGGGGGAAGGGTCATTTCATTAATGTCTGTCCCTCCTTTCCCAAAAACAAAAGACCGTCGGAAAACTACTAACCCCAGGCTGTGCGGAGGATGTCAGCCGGGGGGTATACGTTTCCTCCATACGAACATTTCAATTTGTGTTGCCAGCGGTTATTGTTTTTGGTGTTAAGACGGGGTAAATTTGATAGATGCCCATTTTGCCCGCACTATGGGTTTGTCTCTCTGTACGCTGCAGAGACCCATTCCCATATTCGCTATTGACTCTGCTCCTCTGTCTCAGAGAAACCTCACTCACGTTGTCCATAACTTACATCTTCGGGTAGGGGACCACCATAAGGAGCGTCTTTAATGTTACGTTCTGGAGGGCCTTCCCTCTCCTGTGGTATTGGGTCTTCCCTGGTTGGTAGCGCACAATCCAGTGGTGGATTGGCAGGCCAGGGAGATATTGGAGTGGAGTGAGCATTGCAGAGAGAATTGCTTAAATAACAATTGCTTAATCGCCTCCATAGCTTCCCTACCTACATTTATTTTGGACTTTGAGGACGTTTTTTCTGAAAAGGGTTGTCAGAAGCTACCACCTCATCGTCCTTATGATTGCCCGGTTAACCTGATTCCCGGTGCAAAATTACCCAAGTCCAGGTTGTATAATCTTTCGGGTCCCGAGAGACAAGCCATGAAAGATTATATCTCCGAGAGTCTGGCCAAGGGACACATCAGACCCTCTTCTTCACCCGTGGCTGCAGGGTTTTTCTTTGTTAAAAAGAAAGATGGGGGCCTGCGTCCTTGCCTAGATTTCCGTGAGCTAAACCGGATAACCGTCCGAGACCCATACCCTCTTCCTCTCATTCCTGACCTTTTTAATCAGATTGCGGGTGCTAGGTGGTTCTCCAAACTTGATCTTAGGGGGGCCTACAATCTGATTCGTATCAAGGAAGGGGATGAGTGGAAGACAGCTTTTAACACCCCTGAGGGGCATTACGAAAATTTAGTCATGCCTTTCGGTCTGACCAATGCCCCTGCTGTCTTCCAACATTTCGTTAATGATATTTTTAGTCATCTCATCGGCAGGTTTGTAGTCATATACCTAGATGATATCTTAATTTATTCGACTGATCTGAAAACACATGAAGTACATGTCAGGCAAGTACTGCAGGTCCTACGGACGAATAAATTATATGCGAAAATTGAAAAATGTGTCTTCGCCGTTCAGGAAATACAATTCCTGGGATATCTATTATCTGCTTCAGGTTTCCGTATGGATCCTGGGAAGGTCCAGGCAATTTTAGATTGGGATCTTCCTGAGAACCTTAAAGCTCTACAACGGTTTTTGGGTTTCGCAAATTTCTACAGAAAGTTTATTAAAAATTATTCAGTGATCGTTAAACCCCTTACTGACATGACTAGGAAGGGGACTGATTTTTCTAAATGGTCTGACGCCGCTAAAATTGCATTTTCCTCTCTAAAAGAGAGATTTACCTCGGCACCTGTCCTAATTCAACCTGATGTCTCCCAGCCTTTTATTGTTGAAGTTGATGCGTCGGAGGTGGGAGTGGGGGCTGTATTGTCTCAGGGTCCGTCTCCTGGCAAATGGCGTCCTTGCGCTTTCTTTTCCAAAAAATTATCTGCAGCAGAAAAGAACTATGATATTGGAAATAGGGAACTGTTGGCGATTAAACTGGCGTTTGAAGAGTGGCGTCACTTCTTAGAGGGAGCAATCCACCCCGTCACGGTAATTACGGATCACAAAAACCTTCTGTACCTAGAATCGGCTAAGCGTCTCACCCCTAGACAAGCTAGGTGGTCGCTATTCTTTACCAGATTTAACTTTGTAATCACCTATCGTCCTGGGGCAAAAAAATACCAAGGCAGACGCATTGTCTCGTAGTTTCCCTGGAGGGGGTAATGTTAGTGATCCGGTACCTATTTTACAAAGAGGAGTGGTTGTCTCTGCTGTACACTCTGTTCTAGAGGGAAAGGTGTTAGAGGCCCAGGGGGACGCCCCGGCCTCTTGCCCCTCAGAGAAATTGTTTGTACCGTTAAACCTGCGTCTTGAGTTATTGAAGGAACATCATAATTCGGCACTTGCTGGGCACCCGGGTAGTAAAGCAACCTTGGAGCTATTGTCTCGTCGTTTTTGGTGGCCAAGGTTGCGTCAGGATGTAATAGATTTCGTGTCTACTTGTGCACGCGCGAAAGTCTCTCATACACGTCCAGCAGGGTCTTTATTGCCACTTTTCATCCCCAATAGACCATGGACACATCTATCAATGGATTTCATCACTGACTTACCTTTGTCTGCGGGTAAAACAGTTATCTTGGTAGTAGTAGACAGGTTTAGCAAAATGGTACACTTTATTGCGCTACCCGCACTTCCTAATGCTAAGACTCTTGCTCAGGTGTTTATCAGTGAAATCGTGAAGCTTCACGGGGTCCCTTCCGATGTGGTTTCGGATCGGGGAACCCAGTTTATTTCTAAGTTTTGGAAAGCTTTTTGTACCCGTTTAGGGGTACACTTATCCTTTTCCTCAGCTTTCCATCCTCAGTCGAATGGACAGACTGAGCGTACCAACCAAAACCTAGAAACATATTTAAGGTGTTTTGCGTCTGAAAACCAAGAGGTGTGGTCATCATATTTACCGTTAGCCGAGTTTGCCATAAATAATCGCCGTCAGGAATCCACTGGCAAGTCACCATTTCTTGGTGCATACGGTTTTCATCCCCAATTTTGTACTTTCAAAGAGGGGGGGTCTTCTGGGGTTCCCGAAGAGGAACGGTTTTCTTCATCTCTTTCATCGGTATGGCAGAAGGTGCAAGCTAACTTGAAAAATATGAGTGGTAAATACAAATGCATGGCCGATAAGAAACGGTCGCCAGGTCCGGACCTAGGAGTGAATGATTATGTGTGGTTGTCTACTAGGAATATTAAGTTGAAGGTTCCCTCTTGGAAACGGTCCTAGGTTCATTGGTCCTTATAAAATTGTAGCCGTCATTAACCCTGTGGCTTTTCGCCTGGAGCTACCTCAGACTTTTAAGATCCATAACGTCTTCCATAAGTCGTTGCTCAAGAAGTATGTTCCACCTCTAGAACCATCACCGCTGCCACCTCCTCCTGTTGTTGTGGATGGTAATCTGGAGTTTCAAATATCCAGAATTGTTGATTCTCGTCGGGTCCGCCGCTCTCTTCAGTATCTGGTGCATTGGAGGGGTTACGGTCCCGAGGAAAGAATGTGGGTTCCAGCATCAGAGGTAAACGCCAACAGGTTGATTCAGGCTTTCCATGTCTCTCATCCGGAGAGACCTGGTCCTGAGTGTCCGGAGGCCCCTCGTGAAAGGGGGGGTACTGTCACGAGGGTGTCAAGAGCCACGTCTGACTCCGTTATACCCGGGGTCAGGAAGTCGCAGCGGGTGGCTGCGCGCTCTATGTCTAAAGATCACGGTGTTTCTTAGTGTTTGTTTTCTGTGTTTGCCTTGCTATCCTTTTTGTCTCACTCAGGGATCCGTAGCTTCTCCTCCTCAGCTGTTTCTTGTCTGCCACTCCCAAACTCCTTATATTCTCCTCTCACACTTCTCTTGTTGCCAGTTATAGAGCTTCCTGCCTGGACATCTATGCTGACCCACTGGAGCTGAGAATCTGGTTGTTCCAGAGTGCTACCCTCCGGATCCCTGTTGGGCTTTTGTTGTCTCCTGTTGTTGCCCACCTGGGATTATATGTTTAGTTTGTATTGTCTGTCCTCCCCTTGGTGTTTTCCTTTAGAGCTAGTGGTGCGGACTAGTGTTCCCACCGCCCTGTTCACTATCTAGGGCTCATCCTAGGGAAAGCCAGGGTTTTAGGCACGTGATCGGCGTACGGGTGAGGAACCCGTCTAGGGACGACAGGGCAGCCAGGCGTCAGCCGCAAGGTGAGTCAGGGGTCACCACCTTCCCTCTCACTAGGGCAGGGCCTCCCTCTTTTCCTCCCTCCGTGTCACGTATGTGACAGTTACGCCGATCGTGATAGGGGGGCACAGTACAGGGTGGGGGGCACAGTCACATGACCCTGTGATGTTAGAAGGTCCTTATGGTGAATGCTGTTCAGATGCCACCATACAGAGAGGCAAAGGAGTGAGACAGGGGCCCCCGGATGGACAGGGAGGGTGGACACGGCAAGTAGGTGGAAGGGGCTCTGAGGGGGATTAAACAAGTAGTGGCAGGAGGTCTGTGCAGGGCAGCAATAGGAGATAGGAGGGTGGGACAGGAGCTCTGGATACATGAGGGAGGAAAGGAGACAGCAGGGGCTCTATGAGGATGAGATAGGACAGGATATGTGGGGGGGGGGCAGGTGTCATGGAGACAAACTGCTTAATGAAACAGTAAAACAACTAAATAGAATGAAGCAGCAGCAGATCGAAGAGCCCCCTCCTCCCTTCTGTCCCACAGAGAAAAGACAGTCACAGTGCAGACTTACTCACAGACTGTCTTCACACTTCTCTGCTCCAGCTCCAGCGGTCTCTCTCCTCAGGCAGCATGTGTCCTGTGTAGAGGGGGCGTGTTCTGAGTCTCTGCAGCTCAGAGGGCCCACCAAAGGGGTACTGCGTAAGTGAAATGACAGCAGTGAGAGCTCCCATCTGTATTGATGGAAGTGCTCATAGCAGCTCAGTGGGCCCCCCCAGGAGCATTGGGCCCCGGCACTTGCCCGGGGATGCCGGGTTATGACGCCCTGAGTCACATCTTACACTTACAGCCAGCATCGGACTGGCTTATCAGAGTGCTAGTGGATCCTTCAGTGGGCCCAGGCTCTGATGCCATAGTTGGCCCCAAAGGTCCAGGAGAAAACAAATCATTTGGCGCTGCCTTTGAAGACAATACATTGCCACTAGGGTCTGTTTCATTGAATCATAACCTATTAGACCTTACTGATGATATAGGGTTGGCCCCGGGAATATTTTCTTCTTGTGGGCACAAGGAATTCCAATCCGACCCTGCCTATAGCCTACTGGTATATGCCTCGATGGCTATATTCAGGTCTAGCCTGCTCAGGCATTGTGGTAGCTCATGTAGTCTCACCAAACATATACTGACTGGCATAAAACACTTGCTCTGGAAAAAGCTGCAACAAAACTGATTGGTATGATGATTACTGGCCAAAGACTTAATGCATTTTGGGACTGTGACAAAAATTGCAATATTGCTTTGTGCAATGTAGCAGTAGAGAAGCTGCTATGTAAGGCCTCATGCCCCGTGCCGGCCATGCACGTGCTGCGGACCGCAAATTGTGGTCCACTATGCATGGGCACCAACCGTGTGCCTGCCATCAGTGAGCCCTTTCACTTGGGTCAGCTGTCCACATCAGATGGTCTGCACTGCAAAAAAGTAGTGCATCTGATCCATGCCCCGTTCTGCACAACAACATAACTCCCAGATTGCAAACCCATGTACGGCCGGTGCCCATATATTGTGGACCCCAAAGGTCCAGGAGAAAAAAAACATTTGGAGTTGCCTTTGAAGACAATACATTGCCACTAGGGTCTGTTTTATTCACGGACGGTGCCGTTTGCAGGCCGCCTACTGTCGTGTGCATGAGGCCTAAGTGTAAGGGGTTTAGCTTAGGGCTTTTAGTTTAGGGATCTCGGTCTGGGGTCTAAATTTATTTAGTAGTTCTTCCCAGGGTCTGTATTTAGAGGGTTTAGAGGCATTAGCTTAGGGGTATAATACAATCTACACAGGACATCACGTTTTTTGCCCTAAATTTGCTGTAGAGTTCACCTTACACACTGCAAAAGGGTGAAATCCTTGTGAAAATCCTCCATATAAATTAGCATGCTGCAGATTAAAAATCCACACTGGAGATCAGTTTCTACATCTGTTCTGTGCTGATTTTTGTGTGTCGATTAATAGAATTTTCTGGGACTTATTGCTGACCAATCCTCCAACTTTTTTTCCTTTGGACACACTATACAGTGAACATAACCTGAGGCAGAAGGCTCCATTCACTGTATAGTTTCCGGTGTTGGGGAGCTGAGCTGCAGAACCCCGGCTTGGCCACTACATAGCATATGGAACCTTCTGCTTCCAGTTCCATCCACTGCAGAGTTTCCTGTGCTAGCGAACAAGTGATTAGAGAACTGTCAGCCCCCCCTTGATCTAAAATTGATTAATTATTCTGAGGATACATCATCAGTGTCTAAGTATCAGGAAACCCCTTTAACACACCACTGATCAAAGCTTTTGGGTTACTTTGATGCAATTTATTTGAGTTGGGGCTCCTTGGCTTATAAACATCTGCAGCGGCAGGGCAGTATGTGAGTGCACGGTGGGCTGATGGGGGTAGTAGTCGTACTCACGGTTTTGCAGCTCCCTGGGTCGGCGTGCAGTGATGAGGAAGACAGCACTAAATCCCCTGGGGCGCTCTCTATTGCAGGGAACACCAGCCAAATGGAAGTTGAGGTGCCCTTGATTGTAATGGGTATGCTTAGGGTGCTTTGGTGGCTGGGCCCCTGTGTTCGTGACGCCAGCACCATGAGATGCAATTAGGAGATGATGTAGAATAAGGAGACCAAGTTTCTTAACAAACTCCCAGTACTTTACGGAAGCTGATCCAAAGGTCATCAATGTATGCAAAAGTCATTTACAGCAAGGCAGCTTTTACAGTGATTTAGATTAGTTCCCAGAAGTTGCATAAGGGGCAGTTTCCTATGACAATTAATCTTTCTCCCTTGTTTCTCCAGGCTGGAGGGATGGACTATCTCTGCTGTACTATTTAATCATATACTTCTGTGTCCTCTCTAGGATTACTATATTCTGACAGATGGCCTTGCTGTCCTTGGCTATAGTTGGCTATGCAAGTTTATTGGAACTCATATACAAGCACAATTTACATGAAATACAATCACAGTATTAAGCAGTGTGTTTCAGGACACTGCACATCACAACACACTGATATATAATGATTTATACTGTATTTTATGTAATATCTAT
This sequence comes from Bufo gargarizans, assembly GCF_014858855.1. NCBI lineage: Eukaryota > Metazoa > Chordata > Amphibia > Anura > Bufonidae > Bufo > Bufo gargarizans. Next base: position 232,605,030 of record NC_058080.1, on the reverse strand, counting down.
TACCTAAATTTATATTTTACATGTAAGTAAACATTTTCACTATATATGATAGAAGAATAGAATTTATGTGAAATGGATAGCTTGCATTTTCATTGTTTGGTAATATTTTGCCTTTTTGAAGTATATTCTGTAAGTAATATTGATTATATGATTAATTGTATTGATAATTGTTATTGGTTGAAGAACATGAAGTTTTAACATGTAGGGTCTGGTTATTTTTTATTTTTAATAGTTACCCTGTTTACTATTATCTATTGTAAATGAAATTGAAATTCCACTAGATGGCGACAAAGCTACATTTGTTTATAAACTAAATAATGCACAATATGGCTCATGCATTACCACCTTTGCATGGCATCTGAGGGAGGGCAACACCCTCTCCACCCACTTCTGGTCTTTTCTATAAGCTATGCCCTAGGAAGCCTCTTGGCTACTCTTCCTTTCCCTCCCCTGAAGCAACAGCCACTGCAGCAGGACCTGAAAAGCACTTAACCCCTAAGACAGTGCCATCCGGCACTATTAAAATGGCTCCTTGAGTGGTGATGTGCTAGCCAACATTACCATTTGCCATTGAAGAGGGCTGGCACCCTCTCCGCAGAGGTGAATCAGTAGCACTGTCCTTTGCTTAAAGGGGCCACACTGTTTGAGGCATCGGCATTAAAGTGGCATTGTCACTTGTTTCCTCAAGGGGTCATTCTTCTTAAAGAGGACCTTTCACTGATCCTGGCATGTCTGTTTTAATAGCTTCATGCATTCCCCATGTAGAAAAAATTCTGGAGCCTCTAGTCTTATGGCTCTTTGTTGTGCCATTCCTTTATTATTCCTGCAAGAAGTTATGAATGAATTGCTATAAGACTTCAGTAAGGGTACAGGGGGGTGGTAACCAGTTGGGGGGGGGGGGGGGGGTACCTTCACAGACTCACTCTATCCAATCAGTGCTTCCATTTTTAGACTGTGCAGGTACACACCCCCAACTTGTTACCTCCCCTCTGTACCCTTACTGCAGACTGCTAGCAATTCATTCATAGCTTCTAGTAGTAATAATACAGGAATGGCACAACATAGAGACATAAGAATAGATGCTCCAGAATTGTTAATAAGTGGGGAATGCATGAAGCTATTAAAACAGAGATGTCAGGAGTGGTGAAAGGTCCTCTTTAAGGAGGGCTTTAGTCCTCCACCATACAGGTTGATCAATCTGCAAGTACTTAGCAAGTGTTTGCCTCGGTAGGAGCTAGAAACCATTACATATTGTTCAATATTTACTAAAGTATCTGCGTCAAAAATCAGTCTCAAAGGTGGCAAAAAATGGCACAAATTGACAGCACAAGTGGCATAAATACACTTTTTTCTGACATGCTCAACAAGGGGGTGGGTGTCACAGGAAAGTGGTGGGGCCTAAGATGTGCCATTTTACACCAAAATACTGGAGTAAAAATCTGTTTAAAAGTAAGACAACTAATAGTTGCTATACAGTCAGAGAAAAGTGTCTATTCCTGCACCAGATTTATCATCCAGCCTGAGCCCTTGTGATAAATCTTGGGCAGGTCTAAACACCCTGTCTTTTTCTACTCCATCTAAAGGGTTACTAAATCTCGGCCATTGTTCCTCATCTGAGAATGAAAGACGGCAAAAAGTGTCTGTGACTCTTCCTGAAGGGGACTACACCCCACACCTTACCACCAGTGCACATTTTATACTTATAGCCCACCAGGTAGCTGTGACACCTCATGCATTCTCCCCATAAACATACTAACTGGTACCAAAACACTTCCTTTCAACATTTCTGTCTAATCTATAATGCATTTTACACTTTCGAATGTTCAGGCAGATTATAGCTAAAGAGCGTTTATACGGACACTCATTATCGATAATCTGCAAGTGTAAAGTTGTCACCAATCACCCGATGGACAAGAGAAACACTCGTTTATCAGGTAATAGAGTTTTTCATACAGTCATCTAAATCATCTTTTCGCGGCAGCAGGTTGTGCCATCTAATCACCTGCTGCCAACAAACAATGATTCTGTATGGAGATGAACGATGGCATTAGTGTAAAAAAAGCAGTCACCTGCACTGACGAGCAAGCAATTGTTGGGAAAAAATGCCGGAACAGTTTACTAGATCAGAGGGTGCAGATGTGAACATACCCTTAACTGAGAGACTACCTCTGGAGGAAATAGAACAGACATGGTGTCACGGCGGACAGGATATCAGATACACAGATAAATAAACAAACAAGTTTCTAGGCGAGAAGCTGGGGATAAGGTCACCTCCTAACAAATTCCTAACAACTCTCCCTATACTGCTATGCCCACATTCAGACCCTTAAGGTGGGAATAATGTGTCCTCGTGCCTGGGCTGAAAATACCCTAGAATCCCTGAGATGGTGAAAGGGGAATAGGGGCAGCCTGCTCCCTCAGAACCTGGAGGGGACAGACATAACTCAAACAGCCTAGACAGCAAACAAGAAATCAGAAACCAACTTATCTTATCTGAGCAGGAACAGCCAATCCTTCCTTCCTTGCTTCCAAAGCCAGACAGAAGCTATAACCCGCACGGAACACTGGGAGTGGAAGTAATTTAAAAGAACGACCCCACCCAGTGCACCTGAAGGGAGGTGGATCTAGCAGGACTTCAAAACAAAACAAAAAACTAAACACATGCTGCTAATCTGGCAGACCTCCGCACATAGAGCAGGGCATGACACATGGAAGGTTTGCAACCTTGCACTGGATTCAGACAGTAAGTTACTGCATGTTTATGGCAATAAGACTTTACTGCTTGTGGAAAGGATGTATTGCCTCTTGTGCCAACCACACTTTGAGACAAACTGGCCAACCAATCTAACTTGCATCCTGCAACTGGGAATTGCAGAAATACTTAATGGGAATGGAACTGCCACACCTGCCATTATTTGGGAAGATTGCAAAGCCAGCTTAGAGTGAGACTCAGAGAGGATTACTACCATCATTGCTACAGCCTATACACAACACTTGGGAGAATCCTTCTCTGTAGCATACTTCAGAGCTGTGAAGCTATATGAATTATTACTCTCATTATCTATTCATTAAAGTGACAGAGAGACTCTGCAACCAACAGGGCTTGCTTATTGACTCCACCAACATTCACTGGCCCTCCATCCATCCATTCCGGCTCTCCTGTCTTGCACTCATCCAACCCTCCACCATCAAGGACACCCCAGCCACCATCAGGCATGAGACATCCCTCCAAAATTGATATAAAGATGAGAAAGAAAACTGGTCTGGGAGGCTACCAAAAGGCCCACAGGAACATTAAAGGAGCTGCAGGAATATCTGGCAAGTACTGGCTGTGTGGTACATGTGACAACAATCTCCCGTATTCTCCATATGTCTGGGCTATGTTGTAGAATGGCAAAACGAAAGACTTTTCTTATGAAGAAAAACATCCAAGCCAGGCTACATTTTGAAAAACCACATTTGAAGTCTCCCAAAAGCATGTGGGAAAAGGTGTTATGGTGTGATGAAACCAAGGTTGAACTTTTTGGCCATAATTCCAAAAGATATGTTTGGCCCAAAAACAACACTGCACATGACCAAAAGAACACCATACCAACAGTGAAGCATGGTGGTGGCAGCATCATGCTTTGGGGCTGTTTTTCTTCAGCTGGATTTGGGGCCCTAGTTAAGCTAGAGGGAATTATGAACAGTTTCAAATGCCAGTCAATATTGGCAGAAAACCTTCAGTCTTCTGCTAGAAAGCTGAACATGAAGAGGAACTTCATCTTTCAGCATGACAACGACCCAAAGCATACATCCAAATCAACAAAGGAATGGCTTCACCAGAAGAAGATTAAAGTTTTGGAATGGCCCAGCCAGAGCCCAGACCTGAATCCAGCCAGAGCCCAGACCTGAATCCGATTAAAAATCTGTGGGGTGATCTGAAGAGGGCTTTGCAAAGAAGAGTGGGCAAATCTTGCCAAGTCAAAATGTGCCATGCTGATAGACTCATACCCCAAAAGACTGAGTGCTGTAATAAAATCAAAAGGGGCTTCAACAAAGTATTAGTTTAAAGGGGTATTCCCATCTGTAAGATCATATTTAATAAGTTAACACCAATTACTAGATCATTTTTCCAATTTGCTTTTATTATTTTAAATGCACCCATTTTGAAATATCCCCTTCCCTCTTACCCCATTGTTGACATCTGGATTCCCGTAGATACGCCCACCGCTCCAGGGCTGCATCTATGGGCCACGCTTGTGCAGACCGCTCTCCCTTTTCACCCAGGCAGCCGGCAATTCAGACGAGTACGCGCACGCTGCCGCGCATGTGCATATCGTCTTTCCTCACTGCCAAAGAGCCATGCTGCCCCCCCAGCCCCTGAAGCCCTCAATGTTCCCTTTTATTTTATAGCAGGCGGGCGCGCAATCCCCCGCCTACAGCCCTTAATGTGCCAGTTTATTTTTGCCCCGCTTCAGCGGGAGATCCTCCCACCCCACCCTCCCTCCCTACCTCTTTCATTTTCAGGATGACCGAGCGTTAGTAGCTGACACTCTGCTTGAAACGGCGGACATCTGTGTGTCCATAGGGACCGCTGTATGGAAGGGGCTAACAGGGAGAGCACTCCCTTCCTCTCCCATCGGGGGCTGCTGTGCCTTTGCAGCCACCCGATACTTGATGAGATCACAGAGAGAGGGGGCCCCCCTCTCTCACCCATCAGCGGCTGCTCTGTTGTGCCAGTGGCTGATGGTTACCATGGCGACCGGATGCCTTCACAGGCTTCCAGCTTGCCATGGTAAGGCTAAGATCAGGCTTCTGCTAAAGGCAGCAGCAGCTTGATCAGTCTGTGTGTAAAGTCACAATACACTACAGTACCCTATATAGTGTACTGTAGTGTATTATATAGGCATCAGACCCACTGGATCTTCAAGAACCAAGTGGGTCTGGGTAAAAAAAAAATTATAGTGAAAAAAAGTAAAACAAAAAAATAATTCTTCTTATAGCCGCACATTTAACACTGATTAATTTTTTTTTAAAATAAAGTACACTACACATGTTTGATATCACCACGTCCGTAACGACCTGATCTATAAAAGGGTCATATTACTTTCCCTGCACAGTGAACGCCATAAAAAATATAAATAAAGATGACATTTTAATTTTGCCCACCTCACTTTCCAAAAAAGGTAATAAAAGTGATCAAAAAAGTCGCATGTACGCCAAAATGGTACCAATAAATATATATGGCTCTGACTATGGAGACACATTTTTTTTTCTTCTAAAATGCTTTAATTTTGTTAAAGTAAAATAAATAACAAAAAATATACATATTAGGTATCGCCTTGTCCGCAAGAACCTGCTCTATAAAAAATACCACATGACCTAACCCCTCAGGTGAACACCGTAAAAAAAAAAAATTTAAACGTTTGTAAAATAGCATTTTTTTGTCACCTTACATCACAAAAAGTGCAATACCAAGCGTTCAAAAAGACATAATCACCCTAAAATAGCACCATTTAAACCGCTATCTCATCCCGCAAAAAATTAGATCCTACCTAAGACAATCGGTCAAAAAATAAAGAAGCTATTACTCTCAGACAATGGAAACACTAAAATATAATTATTTTTTTTGCTTAAAAACTGATATTATTGGGCTAAAGTGAAACAAATAAAATAAAGTAGACATATTAGGTAATGCGTCCGTAAAGAGCTGCTCTATAAAAATACTACATGACCTAACCCCTCAGGTAAACACCGTAAAAAAAAATTTTTTTAACTATGCCAAAATATAAATTTTTGGTTACCTTATATGACAAAAAGTAACTAATCAAAAAGGCGTATGCCCCCCAAAATAGTACCAATCAAACAAACCGTCATCTCATCCCACAAAAAATGTATGCAGAGCGGACTCTGTATCGAGCTGCGCATAGAGGGAGTGTGCATTGGAGCAATCGCGATCGGAGGCGAGTGGAGGGACAATAGAGGACAATTTCATTTAGTGGAGGGACAATTGTTTTTGTGGCAGATATAGCAAAGCTGTATTGAAAGCTGTTGAGCCACAGTGCTTGTGGGGGAGAGGAAGACAGATGTAGCAGAGCTGTATATGAAGCTGGTCAGCCACAGTGCTGGTAGTGGAGAGGAAGACTTATGTAGCAGAGCTGTATAGAAAGCTGGTCAGCTACAGTGCTAAAGGGGACTGGGGAAGACAGATGTAGCAGAGCTGTATATGCATCTATACAGATACATGGTCAACGGTGTATACACAACTGTTGGTGGGTGGGGGATGGTAATATTTTAGGGGAGGCAAAAGCACAGATCATTTAGCTACTAGCTAACATGCTTTTGGGCTGTAGTGAATTATTGTTTTGCTTCTCAGAATAGGGTTTGTGTGTAAAACTGTATTAGACTACAGGACAGAACATGTTAGCTCACTTACTACAGCGCTTTGAGTGACGATTCCCTGCAGGGGGGAGGGGCCTCACAGACACTGCAGGCTGCCAGAATGATGACTCATACTATCCACATGAACCAGCACGCAAGGACTGAGTTCTCAGTGTGATGTCATAAGGAGGCATGGCCGGCCTTCACTCAAACTGCCTAAGCCCACCCAGCCTTAGAAGCAGGACACCAGGAAGTGAACAGCATTGCTGGCTGCAGGTAAGGGTGAAATAGCAAGATGGGAATACCCCTTTAAGGGTGTGCACATTTATGCAACCATATTATTTTATTTTTATAGTTGTACAGTTTATAGGTCACATTAAAAGTGGAAAAAGTTCTGAAATTATTTATCTTTGTCTCATTTTTTTACATCACAAAAACCTGAAATTTTAACAGGGGTGTGTAGACTTTTTATATCCACTATATATTCATTAAGAGGTAGTGTGTGGGCGGACACAGACAGCAGAGGGCCCCTGTGCAAAGAATGTGCCTGGGCCCCCTCCCCTCCAAGCCAAATTCACAACTTAACCTATTCCGTCCTAACTACTTATAGCAATACAAAACATACAAGGTAAGGCTACTTTCACACCTTCGGCACCACGCTCCGGCCACCTGATCTGCCAGAAAATGCAAGGAATCGGCCGGACACAAACCGCAGAATGCAGGGGTTTGTGTCCCGCTGATTCTCTGCATTGTTGCCAGATTGTGGCCGGATCTCTGACGTACCCTATTATAGTCAATGGGGCCGGCGGGCATTCTGTCTGCATCCAGCAGTGCCGTATCCAGTGAATTCCGGCAGGCTGTTCTCTGCTGGAACAGCCTGCCAAAATCTCTAACACAGATGTGAAAGTAGCCTAATACAGCGCCACATACCTCTTCCATCCAGTGACGTCTGATTTGATGTAGATGTTCTCTGTCTTCATCTTCAGACCAGACCGCCATGATGATTTTTCAGCCATCTCTTCTCTCTGCAGAGTTTGACAGACAGACATCTTAGTTTCCTACTTTTCCATCATCTTCCCACCTTCTGAACACCCCATCCTGCCACCCCCGATACTGTGCCCACTGTGCTCTCTATACAGGTTACACACAGATAGTTCCCCTTCAATAATTATTGGCTAACTGCACCCAGGAAACAGTGTCCCTTACACTAATAATGTAAACATAATGTTCCCCAAAAATAATTGTGCTAAGCTGATACCGTGCCAGGGTGCCTCCCACAGTAATACTGCTTCCCAAAGTCCCGCCAATAGAAATAATTATCTACCAGACAACACGTAGTAGTAATAGTGCCCCTACAGTAATAAATTGTGTCCTAGAAGTAATAATGCTCCCATAGTCCTCATACTAGTATTCATGTTCCTCATAGTCCCTCAACTGTAATAAAGCCCACCATAATGCCCCCGGTAGTAATAATACTCTTTATAATGTGTTACTGTAAAATCAAAAATGCCCTGTTGTGTGGCAGTATAAAAAATACCTCCTCTTAGTGCCCCCTGTAGAGTCAATGTCCCCATAGTACCCTCATAATGTGTGCTAATGCCTCTTACTGTATGCCCAAAAAACCTCTTAGTGCCCCCAGTTGAGACAAGGTCCCCATAGTGCCCTATAATTTGCGCCTGTATAAAATACTCCTATATCGTGCCTCCCCTTATCCCCTTGGTGCCTGACAATGTGCCAGTATAAAATTCCCCAATAATGTGTGCCAGTATAATTCCCCTATATAATGACCCCAATAGTGCTCCTCTCCTCCCTTCTCCATAGTGCCCCCCATGTGTGCCAGTATATAAGATAGGGTCCCCAGTAGATGTCCCCATAGTGCTCCCCTTCTCCATAGTTCCCTCCATGTGTGCTAGTATATAAGATAGGGCCCTCAAAGTGCTCCTTCCCTCCATTGTGCCCCCCCATGTGTTCCAGTATATAAGATAGGGCCCCCATATTGCTCCCCCCCTCCATAGTGCCCCCCATGTGTGCCAGTATACAAGATAGGGCCCCCCATAGTGCCCCCCATGTCTGCCAGTATATAAAATAGGCAGCCCCCTTATGTCAATTGCTCAGGCCCCCCCAAATGTTACTTGCTCAGATAGGCCCCCCTATCTGTTGCTCAGGATCCCCCATATAAGATGCCCATTCACACCCCCATATCAGTTGTTCAGACCCCCCATATCAGTTACTCATTTAGGCCCCCCCATATGTCACTTGCTCAGGACCCCCATCCATATCAGTTTCTCAGGGGGACCCACCTCCCATATCAGTTGCTTATTTAGGCTCCCCATATGCCAGTTGCCCAGGACCCCCCATATCAGTAACTCAGGAGAACCCCCCCAATATCAGTTGTTTATTTATTCACCCCCCATATGTCAGTTGCCCAGGACCCCCCATATCAGTTACTCAGGAGGACCCCCTCAATGTCAGTTGTTTATTTATTCAGCCCCCCCCCCCATATCAGTTACTTAGGAGGACCCCCCAATGTCAGTTGTTTATTTATTCAGCCCCCCACCATATGTCAGTTGCCCCCCATATCTATGTGACAGACCCCCAGGGCCCCATCAGATCAGACTAAAAATAAATAATTAAAACTTACCTCTCCTGCTCTCCGTGTCCTGATGTGAGTGTTTGCCCTGCTGGTTTTCACAACTGGTCACGTGACCTGACTGCGTACAGCGTCAGGTCATAGTGCGTGCTGTACGCAGTCAGGCCGGAGGGGTAAGTAAGCGCCGATCTCTTGCATACTAGTGAGCGCTTCCAGAAGCGCTCACTAGTATGAATGGGCCTCCTCACACGCCGGGCCCCTGTGCAGCTGAACCGGCTGCACCAGCTTATGTCCGCCCCTGCGCATACAAAGAAAAAGCAGCATAAACTGCCCAATGTACTGCAAATTGGACTTAAGTGTTAAAAGTCCAAAAACACATATCTTTACACATATAGTGTATCAAATTTCAAAAAATAATGTAATAACAGAGAATAAGGTCATGACATGAACAATTTCTGCTTGCAGGAAGTGATTTAGGCACTTTAGGAGGAATCTCTGGCATCTGCAGCAAGGTTGTGTTATTTGGCTCTGAATATAAGGATTAATGGTGTACATTCTACAGCGTCTGTACGAGCAGCGTAAAGCGGTGAAGGATTTTGTCATGCACCAAACCACCTCAGCAGGAAGCATGTGTTGTTTCGAGGTCAGGTAGTAGCAGCTCATCATAGACACCTGTCACATATTCGGGCCCTTTGAAGAGGCCACTAGATTTGTCAGTAGGGACAACTGTGACATAAATTATGTTATCCCACTGGCATCTACCTAAGAGCAGATGCTCACGTTGAAGCAACAGGGGAGGGTGGAAGAAGTACAGCTTACACATCTTGCTGGCCACCTTGTAGCTGTTACTGACTCACATGCTGGAGGATAGGAGCAGAAGGGGGCGCCTGAGGATGATGATGCGAATGACACTGGCCATGATGATTAATCATCTCAGTGTGGGGTAGATCCGGAAAGAACTGAATCCTTGGGCAAAAGTGGTAAGCCGTATGCTTGCTTGCTTATGTACTGACAGGTGTATCATTTAGATGAAGCAATCTAATGATTACTGGATAGCGATGCTTTTAGACCCTTGCTATCAAGGCAAGATGGGGATTGTTTTCCTGTTGCTAAAAGGAAGGCCAAATTGCTTTATTACTAGATACACTGTGTACACAGCTTTCTCCAGCTTTTGGCAAGCAGGTGCCTGACTAGGGTTGCCACCCGTGCGGGATTGACCCGGACAGTCCGGGTTTGTAATCCTGTGCCCGGGTACAAGCCTTTCTCAGACCCGGGCACAGGATTATTCAGTCACTCACTGCGGCAGCCGGGTGATCAGCTGAGCGCAGCGCTCCTCCCTCCTCCCTCCTCTAGTCTACACTACTGTGATGCCAGGCAGTGCAGCGGCTCACTAACTGTTCAGTCTCCGGTCTCCTCCCTCCTCCTCGCTCCTCCCCTGCCTCCCAGTCCCTCCTCCCTCCTCGCTCCTCCTCTGCCTCCCAGTCCCTCCTCCCTCCTCTAGTCTACACAGTACAGTGATGCCAGGCAGCGCTGTGTTCACTCACCGTTCAGCAGCTTCAGTCTCCCTCGCTCCTCCTCTGCCTCCCAGTCCCTCCCTCCTTCTCTCTGATAACGAAGTCAGGTCCACAGGAAGTGACATCAGAGAGAGAGGCAGGGAGGGAGAATTGAAATCATTCTTCTTCAAGCTCCAGCCCAGCTCCAGCAGTGCCCCTGCCCACTGTACCCTGCCTGCAGTGACCAAGACAGTCCTGACACCTGTCCTAGATAGACACTTCTAAAAAGGTATATAAAACATTTGAAGTGTGTAAATGTAACAGTGTTTAAAGGGTTTCTACCACCAGAAATACTGTTATGTAGCTGACTGATATGAGCGATGCGCCCATGTCAGCACTACAGAACAGTATGTTTCTAACATTAGTCCCTGCAGCCGTTTTTGCTAAAAATGCACTTTTATTATATGCTAATGAGCCTCTAGGTGCTATGTGGGCGTAAAATCAGCACCTAGAGGCTCCGTCCACTCACCCATTATCCCGCCCAGGTCCCCTGTTCTGCCCGCCTAGATCCTCTTGATTGATGTGACGGTTCGCAGCAGCGTTGACAAAATCCTGCGCCTGTGCCGTTCACTATGTCTTCAGCGCAGGCGCAGTGAGTGAGGGCCGCTCTCCTGGTGCCGACTTCCTTACTGTGACGTAGTCGGCGCAAGCGCAGTGAGGAATCCGACACCAGGATCACATCATTCACTCACTGCGCCGAAGACAGAAGTGAACGGCGCAGGCGCGGGATTTTGCCATCGATGCAGGGAACAGTGGCATCAATCAAGAGGAGCTGGGCGGGCAGAACACTGGACCTGGGCGGGATAATGGGTGAGTGGACGGAGCCTCTAGGTGCTGATTTTACACCCACATAGCACCTAGAGGCTCATTAGCATATAATAAAAGTGCTTTTTTAGCAAAAACGGCTGCAGGGACTAATGTTAGAAACATACTGTTATGTAGTGCTGACATTAGCGCATCGCTATATCAGTCAGCTACATAACAGTATTTCTGGTCGTAGAAGCCCTTTAAACAGGTTTCTGAATCTGTCAATCATCAGAAAATATGTTATGTTATGTAGCTGACTGACATTAGCGATGGGCTGATGTCAGTCAGCTACATAATAGTGTGTTTTATAACTCCCTGCCGCCGTTCTCTTAAAATAAAGACTTATAATATGCTAATGAGCCTCTTCAGGGGCGTAACGATCGCGGTGTGACAGCGACCAGAGGTTGAGGCGGGACATGGGTGTGGCTGGAGGCGGGGCATGGGCATGGCTGGAGGCGGGGCATGGGTGGTGCCTGGAAGGGGGCCCTCCCTCCCTTCTGTTCGGGTTTGGCTTGAAGAAAAGGTGGCAACCCTATGCCTGACAGCCGCGTGTCTGACCAAGAGGGCCACCTCCGCTACCACAAACAGCAGAAGCCACCGCAGCCAGTTCAGTATCATCAACATGATCGAGAAATTTTTCCATGTGCCGCACCAAGCTGACGCAAATTAGCAAATGGTTCAGTCTTACCTGGACTCTGGCCTTTCCCCAGTGCATACTATGTTCCCTGACCCCATGGACTTCTGGGCAGGCAGACTGGAACAGTGGCCAAAACTAGCCCAGTATGCTCTCTCTATACTGTCTTGTCCAGCTTCCAGCAGTGGTGTAGCTAAAGGGGTCGCACAGGTTGCAAATGCGACAAGGACCCTAATCCAGGGGGGACCACAGGACACACCCTTGCCAATTGCTGTATTTTTTGCTTTATAAAATGCAGTGCAACTTATAAAGCAAATACTAAGGAGCGCTGCGTACTAGTATACAGGAGGAGCAGGGAGTGAGGCTCTGTGAGCGCTGCCTGTACTCACCCCTCCTGCCTGTGCAGCCAGCCAGTCGCAGGGAGAACACGTGAGGTTCACGGACCGATAAGGGGTCAAATGGTATAACACACAGTTTATCAGTTTACTCACGGTTAGCAGCACAGTGTTGAGGTGGACAGCACAAAATCCTCCGGGGCACATTCTGTGGTAGGAAGCATCAGCCAAGATGGTGGTTGAGGTGCCCTTGATGTTAGGGGTGCCTAGGGTGCTTGTTGCGGCTGAGTCCTTTGATGGTTTTTGTCGTGACGCCAGTACCGTTAATGGTGGTACAACCATAGGTAGTAATAATGAGGTAGACAGTGGTAAGATGCAACTCACAACTTTTACTTTGGATGTCTTTCAGTTGCAGTAGCACAATAATGCAGTCTTTAGATTATACAGAGGTAATTCTGCAAATCCACTGTTTAAGGCTTGTCAGGTTTTTGGTGGGTTTTGGAGCAGTGGGTTAGGTGTACCTGGTTCCTTTATATGCCTTGGATCCTATTCCTTGACTTTCCCTACAAGCTAAATATTTTTATACAGGAAAACTCAACCTTAGAAGGTTGGTGTGGCTGCCCGAAGCTAATAAACCTCCACCATGCAAAGGTGTCTGTGGCCCTAAATAATGGCTCTTATCACCGATGAATTCCTATGATTGCTTGTTTCTTTTCCAGGGAGGCAAACTCTTCTCCTACTGGTCAGGGATGCAAGTCTATAGTCCAGCTACAGAAGGAAAACGCTCTTCTGCGCCTAAACATCTGAGTAAACACCTTCTAGCGAAGTTGGCTCCACTCACTAATCTGTGTTGCGAAGTCTTCACTCTATCTTTCCTCCCACTAACTTGATCTGACTACCTCAGATCTGCTCACTTCTGAACTACATCCTGGTTTCAACTCCTCTGCCTCCACTCCTCAACTCCTCAACTGACTAACTAGGCCTGACCTGAGTATATATAGGACCTGAACTTTATCCCCATCTAGTGGTAGGATGTATAAATTGCACCTAATAGGCCTGTTAACAGGGATTTTGCAGTTACACAAATGCAAAATTATACATGACAACCTAGTGTTTATAATAAAGTAAAAAGTGCTTTTAAGCAGTGCCCACACACACGTAGTGGGACGCTGCACCTGGTCTTCCTTCCTGGTGCTGCGCTCCACTGTCCTGACTAGTACAGCATCAAGACGTACTGTAGTGTGTGCATTATGACCGTATGCTGAACGCAGTCAGGTGACAACGCAGTGCGAGCCCCGAGAAAGACCAGGTAGCTGGGAATGCCTGAAGAGAACTCTGGACCAGGAGAGGTAAACTTATTTATTTTGGGTCTGATTTGAGGTCTGATGGGAGACTGACATGGAGGTCTAAAGGGTCTGAGGATCTGATACGGAGGTCTGATCTGAGGATCTCATATTGGGGTCTGATCTGATATGGAGGTCTGATCTGAGGATCTGATATGGGGGTCTGATCTGAGGATCTGATATGGAGGTCTGATCTAAGGATCTGATATGAAAGTCTGCTCTGAAGATCTGATATGCGGGTCTGATTTGAGGTCTGATATGGAGGTCTGATTTGAGGTCTGATATGGGGATCTGATGTGGAGGTCTGATCTGAAAGGCAAGGGGGTATGTAAGGGGGTATTGTTTTGTACTGGCACATATTATAAGGGGGTATTTTTTGTACTGGTGCACATTATAAGAGGGTATTTTTTGCACTGGCACACATTATATCTAGGTATTTTTTTTTTATTGCCGCACATTATAAGGGGGTGTTTTTGTACTGATACATATTATAAGGAAATATTTTTCTACTTGCACACATTATAAGGAGAATAATTACAACTGGATGGCTTTGGAGAACATGATTACTGGAATGGGCACTATGGGGGCATTATTACTTCTAGGGTACAATGGGGCATAGTTACTATTGGGGGCACTGTTAACACTAAGTGCACTCTGGCAGATAATTATTTCTATTGGTGGGACTTTGGGGAGCACTATTACTGTGGGGGCACCCGGGCACTGTTAGCACAATTACTTTTGGGGGACATTATGTTTACACTACTATGTCAGAGGCACTATTTGCTGGGTGCAGTTATTTTTAGGGTACTGTGTGACAATAATTATTGTGGGCACTATCTGCTTGGTACTAGTATTTTCAGGGGGACTGTTTCTGAAGCATAATATTGGGGAGCACAGTGGGCATATTATTAGGGAGTGGCAGGATTGGGTGTTCAGAAGGCGGGAGGATGATGGAAAAGTAGGAAACTAAGATCTCTGCAGAGAGAAGAAATGGCTTGAAGAAATCATCAAAGCAGTGGCGTACATAGAGAAGTAAGGGCCCCATAGCAAGGATCAAACTAGGCCCCCCCACACAGGACAGAAGGATTTCTGCCTAAACCCTTTTCAATGACCCTTGGGCCATTTTTTCCACTGCCTCATTTGCTAAAAGTTGTTTATTTAGAGGGTAGAGTCCTGACCATGTTTTTACCCCCAGTAGAAGAGGAGAGGATCCCAACTAGGCCCCCTCATGCCCTGGGCCCCATAGCAGTCACATGGTCTGCCGCTATGGGAGTTACGCCCCTGCATCATAGCGATCTGTTCTGAATGGAGAACATGAGGAAAGGGAATATCAACATCAGAGGAACAGACAAAGTTGTCCTTCGCTAGTGTATAAAACATCACTTTTGTCAAATGAACGAGGCATGGATTGGTGAGGATTTTCAGATACTGTACCTCCGGCTGAGGCTGATGAATAGATCTGCCCTTGCTGATGATGCCTCATCATGCCACTGCTCCTGTCTGCCTGCCTACCATCATCATCATGTTCCATACCGTATCACTGCTGCTGCCGGCATCATGCCACTGCCACTCTCTGCCTGCCTACCATCATGTTCCATGCCAAATGGCTGCTTCTGCTGCTACTGCAGCTGCTATTCCCTGCTGCTAATAGCCCTAATGCCATTACCATCACCGCTACATAGCCACCACTACTACTATTACCCCTAAATAGCCACACACACTTCTACTGCCATGTCTGTTCCACACTGTGCTGCTACTGTTCCAGCCACATGCCACTATTACCCTACCCTTTCCACATCCACACTTTTTCCAGACCCATTCAGAACAAACCATTGTTTCTTCAGACAATTAACACTTGTGTGTGTATAAATACGGGCAGGCATTCTGTATAAACAGGTCTCTGCATCCATTTAGACATAATTTTTGGATGCTTGGTCCCAACAAGCCACTGTTTTCCCCCCATAACATTTGTGTTTAAACACCACCTGCCCCCCAATAAGGGACCATTTTCCAAAGCTTTCTAATATAAAAATGCACAACACACGCAAAAGCGCAGTGTATTTTTAAACACGCCATTTGTTAACACTGTCAACCATGGGTTTACCCATAGCTATATGAAATACCAAAAAATTTAAAAAAGAGATAATGAAAGGTCCTAGGGGACCTCAGAATGTCATATACCAATTGGAGCAAATTTGATTTGTGTAGAATAAATGCTAAACAACTAAGATCAGAGCAGGTAGGACTCCTAAACTGTGGTAATGGGGATAAGGATCACTGGAGATCAAGGAAAGGCAGAGCTATGAAATGTTTTGTATAAGAAGAAAAGGAGATGATGTTGCTGCTGCCAGCACTGTTCTTATATCCAGTAATATACTTAAATGTAGATATGGTCCAGGCTAAGCTAAATAAAGTGAATGTGAACATTGCTCCGGATCCAGATGGATTACACCCAAAAGTTCTTAAAGAACTCTGTTCAGTTATTGCTGTGCCCCTTTTCAAAATTTGAAGAGATTCTCTAGGGACAGTTACAGTGCCAAGCAAGTGACACATAGCAAATATGGCACCCATTTTCAAAAAGGGTTTCTCCAGGTAATTATAGACCTGAAAGCTTAACTTCCAATGTAAGAAAAATGTTTAGAGGATTATGTACACCTTATACAGTATATGCCTCCCTCCCCCCAACCTGTCGAAACGCACCTTTGCATACAGATAATGTAGTAGATGGGTGGGAGGCTCTAAATTCAGAACACACACAGTGAGGTCTAAAGTCCTTCCCCCAGCCCAGCCCTACCATGAAGGAAATATGTGGATGGTAGAGTTGAGCGAACACCTGGATGTTCGGGTTCGAGAAGTTCGGCCGAACTTCCTGGAAATGTTTGGGTTCGGGATCCGAACTCGACCCGAACTTCGCCCCGAACCCGAACCCCATTGAAGTCAATGGGGACCCGAACTTTTCAACACTAAAAAGGCTGTAAAATAGCCCAGGAAAGGGCTAGAGGGCTGCAAAAGGCAGCAAAATGTAGGTAAATCCCCTGCAAACAAATGTGGATAGGGAAATGAATTAAAATAAAAATAAAATAAATTAAAATTAACCAATATCAATTGGAGAGAGGTCTCATGGCAGAGAATCAGGCTTCATGTCACCCACCACTGGAACAGACTACTGTCAGATATTTAGGCCCCGGCACCCAGACAGAGGAGAGAGATCCCATAGCAGAGAATCAGGCTTCATGTCATAGCAGAGAATCAGGCTTCATGTCATAGCAGAGAATCAGGCTTCACGTCACCCACCACTGGAACAGGCCATTGTCAGATATTTAGGCCCCGGCACCCAGACAGAGGAGAGAGGTTCCATTGCAGAGAATCAGGCTTCATGTCATAGCAGAGAATCAGGCTTCACGTCACCCACGACTGGAACAGGCCACTGTCAGATATTTTTAGGCCCTGGCACACAGACAGAGGAGAGAGGTCCCATAGCAGAGATTCAGGCTTCATGTCATAGCAGAGAATCAGGCTTCATGTCATAGCAGAGAATCAGGCTTCATGTCATAGCAGAGAATCAGGCTTCACGTCACCCACCACTGGAACAGGCCATTGTCAGATATTTAGGCCCCGGCACCCAGACAGAGGAGAGAGGTTCCATTGCAGAGAATCAGGCTTCATGTCATAGCAGAGAATCAGGCTTCACGTCACCCACGACTGGAACAGGCCACTGTCAGATATTTTTAGGCCCTGGCACACAGACAGAGGAGAGAGGTCCCATAGCAGAGATTCAGGCTTCATGTCATAGCAGAGAATCAGGCTTCATGTCATAGCAGAGAATCAGGCTTCATGTCATAGCAGAGAATCAGGCTTCACGTCACCCACCACTGGAACAGGCCATTGTCAGATATTTAGGCCCCGGCACCCAGACAGAGGAGAGAGGTCCCATTGCAGAGAATCAGGCTTCATGTCATAGCAGAGAATCAGGCTTCACGTCACCCACCACTAGAACAGGCCATTGTCAGATATTTAGGCCCCGGCACCCAGACAGAGGAGAGAGGTCCCATAGCAGAGAATCAGGCTTCATGTCATAGCAGACAATCAGGCTTCATGTCACCCACCACTGGAACAGGCCATTGTCATATATTTTTAGGCCCCGGGACCCAGACAGAGGAGAGGTTCATTCAACTTTGGGTTGCCCCGCAATATAATGGTAAAATGAAAATAAAAAAAGGATTGAATGAGGAAGTTCCCTGGAGTACAATAATATATGGTTAAGGGGAGGTAGTTATAAATGTCTAATCTGCACAAGGGATGGACAGGTCCTGTGGGATCCATGCTTGGTTCATTTTTATGAACGTCATCTTGTCCACATTGGCTGTAGACAGGCGGCTGCGTTTGTCTGTAATGACGCCCCCTGCCGTGCTGAATACACGTTCAGACAAAACGCTGGCCGCCGGGCAGGCCAGCACCTCCAAGGCATAAAAGGCTAGCTCTGGCCACGTGGACAATTTGGAGACCCAGAGGTTGAATGGGGCCGAACCATCATTCAGTACGTGGAGGGGTGTGCACACGTACTGTTCCACCATGTTAGTGAAATGTTGCCTCCTGCTAACACGTTCTGTATCAGGTGGTGGTGCAGTTAGCTGTGGCGTGGTGACAAAACTTTTCCACATCTCTGCCATGCTAACCCTGCCCTCAGAGGAGCTGGCCGTGACACAGCTGTGTTGGCGACCTCTTGCTCCTCTTCTGCCTTCGCCTTGGGCTTCCACTTGTTCCCCTGTGACATTTGGGAATGCTCTCAGTAGCGCGTCTACCAACGTGCGCTTGTACTCGCGCATCTTCCTATCACGCTCCAGTGCAGGAAGTAAGGTGGGCACATTGTCTTTGTACCGGGGATCCAACAGGGTGGCAACCCAGTAGTCCGCACACGTTAAAATGTGGGCAACTCTGCTGTCGTTGCGCAGGCACTGCAGAATGTAGTTGCTCATGTGTGCCAGGCTGCCCAGAGGTAAGGACAAGCTGTCCTCTGTGGGAGGCGTATCGTCATCGTCCTGCGTTTCCCCCCAGCCACGCACCAATGATGGGCCCGAGCTGCGTTGGGTGCCACTCCGCTGTGAACATGCTTCATCCTCATCCTCCTACACCTCCTCCTCATCCTCGTCCTCCTCGTCCTCCAGTAGTGGGCCCGGGCTGGCCACATTTGTACCTGGCCCCTGCTGTTGCAAAAAACCTCCCTCTGAGTCACTTCTAAGAGACTGGCCTGAAAGTGCTAAAAATGACCCCTCTTCCTCCTCCTCCTCCTCCTGGGCCACCTCCTCTTCCATCATCACCCTGTGTGTCGGCAGATAAGAACCATTTGGCCCATCTAGTCTGCCCAATATATCTGAATCCTATGAATAGTCCCTGGCCCTATCTTATATGAAGGATAGCCTTATGCCTATCCCATGCATGCTTAAACTCCTTCACTGTATTTGCCGCTACCACTTCTGCAGGAAGGCTATTCCATGCATCCACTACTCTCTCAGTAAAGTAATACTTCCTTATATTACTTTTAGAAGTAGTATTGTAACGCTGATAACGGCGTCATCGCCACTGGCCATGTTGGTGGAGTACTCGAAACAGCGCAACAGGGCACACAGGTCTCGCATGGAGGCCCAGTCATTGGTGGTGAAGTGGTGCTGTTCCTCAGTGCGACTGACCCGTGCGTGCTGCAGCTGAAAGTCCACTATGGCCTGCTGCTGCTCGCACTGTCTGTCCAGCATGTGCCAAGGTGGAGTTCCACCTGGTGGGCACGTCGCATATGAGGCGGTGAGCGGGAAGGCCGAAGTTACGCTGTAGCGCAGACAGGCGAGCAGCGGCAGGATGTGAACGACGGAAGCGCGCACAGACGGCCCGCACTTTATGCAGCAGCTCTGACATGTCGGGGTAGTTGGGAATGAACTTCTGCACCACCAGTTCTCAAGACTCCAGCGGCTCAGGATCAGTGCTCTGGGCAGCTGGGCTCAGGCTGGAAGTGGGCACCGCTCTGCAGGAAGGAGACCAGGGCTCGGCTCACCCTAGTGTTACAGTGCACCCCAGCACCCCACAGTATGCAGTATAGCACCCTATAATATACAGCACCACACAGTATTCAGTTTAGCACCCCACACTATACAGTACCCCACAGTATATAGTAGAGCAGTATAACAGCCCACAGTATACAACACCTCACGGTATACAACACCTCACTGTATACAGCACCCCAAACTATACACGATACAGCCCCCCACACTATACAGTACAGCAGTATAGCACTCCCCCCCCCCACTATACAGGCCCCCACACACAGTATACAGGCCCCCACACAGTAAACAGGCCACCACACAATATGCAGCCCATTACACAATATATAGCCCACCACACAATATACAGCCCACCACACAATATACAGCCCACCACACAATATACAGCACCCCACTATACAGTAGTTTACAGTATATTAACATAACAGTCCCTTCTAGCCAGAATAATCTCACAACAAGATAAGAAAAATCTATCTATTACCCGGATTAGGAATACAGAGGGGGAAATTATAACAGATTCAGAAGGAATCAGGAATAGCTTTCTGTATTACTTTGCTCAGATATATAAATCCTCCCCTGGCTTGACACCTGAACTGGCGATGCGGTTCTTGGAGAAAATTCCACTCCGCATCTTAAATGAAGCTCAAATAAAATATCTGGAAGAGGAATTGTCTCTCTCAGAGCTGCAGGAGGCCCTTGAGTCTATTTCGGGGAACTCATCGCCAGGCTTGGATGGCCTGCCATACGAGGTTTATCGTAAGTATAGTGACGTGATTCTTCCTCAATTGCTCGAGGTTTTTTCCCAAGCAACACAGGGAGGGGGACTACCAAACTCCATGATGGAGGCTCTCATTGCTTTAATCTTAAAAAAGGATAAGGACCCGGCAGAACTGAGCTCTTATAGACCAATATCCTTATTAAACACGGATGCTAAGATACTATCCAAAGCTCTGGCTAGAAGGCTGTCGCGGGTCATATCCACCATTATCCATCCAGATCAAAATGGCTTTATGCCAAAAAGGGGTACTCAGCACAACTTGCATAGATTATTTATGAATATTCAGTCCCCGGGAGGTGGTGCCCGCTCCATCCTGTCGTTGGACGCTACTAAAGCCTTCGACAGGGTGGAGTGGACTTTTCTCTGGGAGGTAATGAAGAAAATGCGTTTTGGACCAAAATTTATGGCAATGATTCAGCTGTTATACAATTCCCCGGTTGCCAGGATTAGGATTAATGGGACAGTGACAGAGAGTTTCATCCTGGAAAGAGGTACCCGCCAAGGCTGTCCCCTCTCTCCCCTGCTATTTAATATTTACATCGAACCTTTAGCAACTAGTATAAGGCAGGACTTAAAGGTGGCCGGTTTCGGCATAAATGGGGAGTATGATCGTGTTTCACTTTATGCAGATGACATCCTGGTTTTTATGCATCAAACAGACATTACTCTCCCTCGTATAATGGAGCTGGTTGGTCTCTTCTCTGATCCATCCGGATTGGAGATCAACTGGGATAAGACCGTCCTCCTTCCTATAGACGAGCTGCGTGGCGAACGCGATAATCAGCTGACGATCTCTGAGTCAATAAAATACCTGGGGATAACAGTTTCTGCCAAACCGCATGAATATCTACAATTAAATCTGATTCCGCTGTTAATGAAGGTGAGGGCTAAAATTAAGGTATGGCAAAAAATCTTGCTCTCTAGAGCGGATAGAATTTCATTAATAAAAATGGTAGTACTGCCCCAGGTTCTTTATATTCTGCGCAACTCGCCTGTATGGATTGCAGATAAGTACTTCAGACTGATAGACCGAATGCTCAATGATTTAATATGGGGGAGGAAGCGTGTGAGACTAAAGGTACTCTACTTCTCTATGCCCTATGAGCGGGGAGGTCTCAACCTCCCCTATTTTAGGGGTTACTTTATGGCCTCCCAATTATGTCTTTTTAATGACTGGGAAAATAGCCCTTTCTGCAGCAGAGTGGTGAAAGACTCAGGATTCTCGGATTTCTTCACTGTATTGGAGTCTGATTATCTAGTAAACATACTGAGTGGGTATACACTGTTCTGCAAAATGGCTATGAGGACTTGGTTGGCCATAAGGAGATGGTGTGGAGTTAAGGCGTCACTTATTTGCACCCCATTGTGGCACAACTCTAAGCTCCTTAATTTAAATGACTTAAATTGCTGCCAGTATTGGAGGAACAAAAATGTTCAGTATCTACACCAAGTGGTCAGTGAGGGACAAATATTGCCCCTCATGGAACTAAAACAAAGGGCAAATTTAGGTGAGGTGGTTTGGTTTCCATATTTCCAACTGAGGTCAGCACTATCTTGCATACCGGATAGCCAATTTTTTATTGATACCCCTCTATTTCTACACGATTTAATTTGCAAGAAAACTGTCACGAGAATTAAAATATCACATTGCTATAAACACTTAATGAATAATTTTTGTTTGGATGTTCTTTCTCCAGGACAGAGAGCCTGGTCTTCCTTACTTTCAGAGGTGGGTTCTCCAAGTTGGGAGAACATGGGGGATAGTTTAAAGTTGGTTTCACACAATTTCAATCACATTGTTGTACAATTTAATATTTTGCACAAAATTTATGTGACACCCACATGGTTATATAAAAGAGGCCTTAGGGCCTCTTCCGATTGCCCACGCTGTGGCGATCCCGGGGCAGACCATTTACATCTGTTCTGGGACTGCCCCATGGTGAGCAGATACTGGAGCCTGGTCCAAAACAATCTGGCTCACAAACTTAACATTTCTATCCCTTTGTCACCAAGGATATGGGTCCTGGGAGATTTATCGGAGCTTAATTGTCAGCCTATAAAACGCCAAATGCTGATCAAGGTTATGTTTTTAGCTAGGCTCCTGATCACTAGATTATGGTTTTCCCCTTCTGTACCAGAGTACAACAAATGGTTGGGCCTGGTCAAGAAAGTGAAAACTTATGAAATGATTCTGCACAAACAAAGAGGATCTTACTTGAAATGGGAAAAACTCTGGAAAGATTGGAATAGGGTTAATTAATTAGAACCTCTTTCCCCCGTAGGCTCTCCATGAAGGATTTTTTTTATTTTTTTTTTTTTTTTTTTTTTTCCTGCAAAGTGGGGTCGGGTGGGGGATTGGCGAAGGGAAATTAATGTCATTTAATTGACGGGTTTATGAATTTTATAACATCGCAAAGTAATATTGATATAAAGTTTTGTACTATAAAGTATAATAAAAGATAAAACTCTTTAAAAAAAAAAAAAAAAAAAAGCAAAAAAAAAAAAAAAAAAAAACATAACAGTCCCTGTCACCTTTTTCTGATGTAATCTTTACACAAAAAAGCTCCACAGTTAACTTCTGTAGGACCTGTGATGACCTCATAGCCATGTGACCAGTAATTGCTAGGTTACTGGTCACATGGTAATGATGTCATTAAGGTCCTAAAGCAAAACTCATTAAGGTCCTAGAATTAAGATCATTAGCACAGTACGATCATGATCCCTGTGTAGCCGACAGCCTGACACCCAGGGCAGTAGCTAGCAGGGCTCAAGAGGCAGCTGCCTTGGGCCCCCCAGGAGCAACTGGGCCCAGGGCAGCTGCCCCTTTTGCCCCTTGGTAAAGACGGCCCTGCTCGGGTCTTGTCATCAGCACATTGTTTGAAGAACTGCCACGCCAGGGAACTCCTTGAAGCTGCCTTTGGGGTGCTCGGTCCCAGATGGCGGCGGTCAGTAGCAGGCGGAGTCTCTTGGCGGCGGGTGTTCTGCTTTTGCCCACTGCTTCCTCTTTTGCTGCGCTGTTGGGTCGGTCTCACCACTGCCTCTTCCTCTGAACTCTGAAAGTCAGTGGCACGACCTTCATTCCATGTGGGGTCTAGGACCTCATCGTCCCCTGCATCGTCTTCCACCCAGTCTTCCTCCCTGACCTCCTGTTCAGTCTGCACACTGCAGAAAGACGCAGCAGTTGGCACCTGTGTTTCGTCATCATCATAGACGTGCTGAGGTGGTATTCCCATGTCCTCATCATCAGGAAACATAAGTGGTTGTGTGTCAGTGCATTCTATGTCTTCCACCGCTGGGGAAGGGCTAGGTGGATGCCCTTGGGAAACCCTGCCAGCAGAGTCTTCAAACAGCATAAGAGACTGCTGCATAACTTGAGGCTCAGACAGTTTCCCTGATATGCATGGGGGTGATGTGACAGACTGATGGGCTTGGTTTTCAGGCGCCATCTGTGAGCTTTCTGCAGAAGACTGGGTGGGAGATAATGTGAACGTGCTGGATCCACTGTCGGCCACCCAATTGACTAATGCCTGTACCTGCTCAGGCCTTACCATCCTTAGAACGGCATTGGGCCCCACCAAATATCGCTGTAAATTCTGGCGTCTACTGGGCTTTGAGGTAGTTGGTACACTAGCACGTGTGGCAGAACGGCCATGTCCTCTCCCAGAACCAGAGGGTCCACTAACACCACCACGACCATGTCCGCGTCTGCGTCCCTTACTAGATGTTTTCCTCATTGTTACCGTTCACAACAATAAGAAAAAAATTATTTGGCCCAATGTATTGAATTCAAATTCAGGCCTTTTTTTAACAGGCACCTAACACTATCTGGCTATCTATTTAGGTACCGTATTACACTAATACAGGCACAGCAATAACCACAGATTTAGCTGAATATAAATTGTAGGCCTAGTATTTAGGCCATGAATGACAGGTATACGTTTACGGACAGAATTAGACTTGGAAATGCACGGTAGCGTGTGAAGTTATTGAGGATGACCCTATCAGCACCTTCAATGTAATATACCCTTTTATGGATAGTTTTAAACTTGGCCTGCTACAGCGGGAAACCACTGATTTAGGGAATTGCTAATTTGGGAATTGTATTTCAACCCAGAAAAAAATATATCCTTTGCCAGACAGCAGACAGTATTACAATTGGCTAGCCACAGCTGAAACACCAGATTTAAGGTACTGCTATTTTGGCAATTGTATTTCACCCCTCAATAAAATAGTAAGCACAGCCAAGCCCCTGATATAGGATATAGCAAAAAAAAAAAAAAAACACTATTGGTTAAATGTACTTAGTGGCAGCTTGTGCTGGCGCACCACAAGACACAAAATGGCCGCCGATCACCCCAGAAAAAAGTGACAGAAAAACGCTCTGGGCCAGTGGCGTAGCGTGGGTTGCCAGCACCCGGGGCAAGCCCAAAATTGCGCCCCCCCCCCCGCGCCTACCCCAGGCACGCCACTTTTAACAGATACTGTAGTAGATCACTAGCAGTCCTATGTTACACCTCAGATAACACAGAGATAACTCTCTGAGTACAGATAATGTAGTAGATGGGTGTGAGGCCCCAGAATTCTAAACACGTACAGTGTGACCTGAAGTCTGGGGCCAGAATGCGGCAGTATGGGCCAAATTCTCAATCTTCTCCCCCAACCCTACCATGAAACAGATATGTGGATGGACATTATTATTACAGTAGAATACCGCACCATACCTGTTACATCCAGTGACGTCTCCTGTGATGTAGACTCTCCTCGACGTCTTCATTCAGAGATAAGACCACCATGATAACTTCTTTCAGCCGCTTCTCGTCTCTGCAGAGTTTCACCGAAAAAAATTTAGGTTCCTCACTTTACTATCATGCTCTCCTTCCTTCAACACTGTCATCCTGCTGCCCCCCAATACTGAGCTAGAGCCAGACAGATAGCTTTCATTCCCCCTGTATATTATAATGGCCCCCTCTTTATTATTAATGTACTGGCCCCCTCTTTAATAACAAAGAGGGGGCCATTATATTAGCAAAGAGGGGGTCATTACATTAATAATAAAGAGGGGCCATTACATTAATAACAAAGAGGGGGTCATTACATTCATAACAAAGATGGGGTCATTATATTAATAATGAAGAGGGGGCCATTACATTAATAATAAAGAGGGGCCATTACATTAATAATAAAGAGGGGGCCATTACATTAATAATAAAGAGGGGCCATTACATTAATAATAAAGAGGGGGCCATTACATTAATAATAAAGAGGGGGCCATTATATTAGCAAAGAGGGTGTCATTACATTAATAATAAAGAGGGGCCATTACATTAATAACAAAGAGGGGGTCATTACATTCATAACAAAGATGGGGTCATTATATTAATAATGAAGAGGGGGCCATTACATTAATAATAAAGAGGGGCCATTACATTAATAATAAAGAGGGGGCCATTACATTAATAATAAAGAGGGGCCATTACATTAATAATAAAGAGGGGGCCATTATATTAATAATAAAGAGGGGGCCATTACATTAATAATAAAGAGGGGGCCATTACATTAATAATAAAGAGGGGCCATTACATTAATAATAAAGAGGGGGCCATTACATTAATAATAAAGAGGGGGCCATTACATTAATAATAAAGAGGGGGTCATTACATTAATAATAAAGAGGGGGCCAATACATTAATAATAAAGAGGGGGTATTACATTAATAATAAAGAGGGGCCATTACATTAATAATAAAGAGGGGCCATTACATTAATAATAAAGAGGGGGCCATTATATTAATAATAAAGAGGGGGTCATTACATTAATCATGAAGAGGGGGTCATTACATTAATAATAATAATGTACTGGCCCCCTCTTTATTATTAATATAATGGCCCCCTTTTTATTAATAATGTACTGGCCCCCTCTTTGCTAATATAATGTCCCCCTCTTTGTTATTAATGTACTGGCCCCCCTCTTTGCTAATATAATGTCCCCCTCTTTGTTATTAATGTACTGGCCCCCTCTTTGCTAATGTAATGTCCCCCTCTTTGTTATTAATGTACTGGCCCCCCTCTTTGCTAATATAATGTCCCCCTATTTGTTATTAATGTAATGGCCCCTCTGTTATTAATGTACTGGCCCCCCTCTTTGCTAATATAATCCCCCCTCTTATTGCTGTGCCAATGCCATTGAATATAGCCTTTCTGCTCCAGTCCTCTCCTCTCCTCTCCCACCCCCCATACTGCCGCCAGAGCCTCTGCAATTAGGTAAGGTAACATAAAAAAAAAATACTTACCTATCTCCATCCCCGCTTGTTCCCGCCGCAGGCGGTCACGAACGCCTCACTGTGCCTTCCTGCGCCGCGTCATCGCGTCATCTCGCGAGACCCGACGCAGGAGGTCACAGTGAGGTTATCGTGACCGAGTCCTGCGTCGCTCTACTGCCTTATAGGCTTCAGGCCACTAGGCCTGAAGCCTATGGGGCATAACGGAGGGGACGGGAGCCATAGGCTCCCGTAGCCCTCATTGAAATTTCGGATGCCTGGCGCCCCCTGCAATTTGGCGCCCGGGGCGACGGCCCCTCCGGCCCCCCCCACGCTACGCCCCTGCTCTGGGCAGCCTAAAAACAGTAAGCATTTAAATAGCAGAGGTTGAATGATTCACAGCTGTAGATGGCTCCCTTTATTAAGTGTTTTAGAAGAGTAAATCCCTGGCTAATCTCACCCTAACAGCAGCAGCTGCATTCTATCCCTACACTGATCAGAGCAGAGTGACGTGCGGCGCTACGTGACTCCAGCTTAAATAGAGGCTGGGTCACATGCTGTACTGGCCAATCACAGCCATGCCAATAGTAGGCATGACTGTGATGGCCTCTTGGGGCAAGTAGTATGACGCTTGTTGATTGGCTGCTTTGCAGCCTTTCAAAAAGCGCCAAGAAAGCGCCGAACACCGAACGTGTCACGAACACCCCAAAATTCGGTATGAACCCGAACTATACAGTTCGGGTTCGCTCATCCCTAGTGGATGGACATTACATATATTGGTACAAAAATACAGTAGAATACAGCAGCACATACCTCTTATATCCAGTGATGTCTTCTCTGATGTACAACATCTCCATTCGTATATAAGACTGTCATGATACCTTCTTTCAGCCGCATCTCGTCTCTGCAGAGTTTATCACAGATTTTTTTTTTAGATTCCTCACTTTACTATTGTCCTCTCCCTCCTGGTGCCTCAACACTGTCATACAGCTGCTACCTACAATGCTGTGCTAGTACCATACAGATCGTCCCCCATAATAATACAATCCCAAACTGTCCTCAATGGTAATGGTGTTCCCTGCAGCACCCCCAATAGCAACCCCATTAGTAGTAATGTCCTCCATATTGCGCTCAATTATAAACCTCGCTCAGCAACCCAGTATTAATAATGCCCCCATAGGGCTCCTTGTAGAAATAATGCCTCCTATAGTGCCCCCAGCAGTAATAAGGCCCCTCTATAAGGTACCCCTATAAGAGCAGTAGTTATAAAGTCCCCTATAGTGTCTGCAGTAGTTATAATTAGGGATGAGCGAACCCGTGGAAGTTTGGGTTCGGCGAATTCGGCCGAACTTCAGGCCAAAGCTCAGGTTCAGGACCCGAGCGTGACCCCGAACCTGGACCCCATTAAACTCAATGGGGACCCGAAATTTACTTTATTATTTTCGGTTATAACATTGTTATACCGGACAAAAATATCATTCTTAAGACAGAATGCTAAATAAAATGGCCATTGAGGGGTTAAAAATTAATTAAAAAATTCCCCTCATCCACTTGATCACGCAGCCTTCTTTCTTCTTTCTGAAGGACCTGCAAAAGGACCTGCCATGACATCACCGCAGGTCCTTCTATCTTCATTCAGTAGGACCTGTGATGACGTCACCGCGCTCACCACGTGGTGAGCACAGTGACGTCATCGCAGATCCTCCAGAAAGAAGAAAGAGGAGGATACCGGCTGCACGATCAAGTGGATGAGGTGAGTTTTTTAAATTATTTTTAAGCCCTCAATGGCCATTTTATTTCGCATTCTGTCTTAAGAATGCTATTATTTTCTGTTATAACCATGTTATAATGGAAAATAATAAAATCACTCTAACACCGAACCCGAACCTGAACTTCAGTGAAAAAGTCCGGGTTCGGGTACGGATACCCATACTCGCAAATTATGGTACGAACCCGAACTTTGCAGTTTGGGTTTGCTCAACCCTAGTTATAATACCTCATATAGTGGTCCAAGTATTTAAAGAGACCTCTGTAGTAGCCCCAGTATTTATAAAGACCCGTTGCAGTGTCCCCTCTGTATTATTAGAATATATACAGGGAGTGCAGAATTATTAGGCAAGTTGTATTTTTGAGGATTAATTTTATTATTGAACAACAACCATGTTCTCAATGAACCCAAAAAACTCATTAATATCAAAGCTGAATATTTTTGGAAGTAGTTTTTAGTTTGTTTTTAGTTTTAGCTATTTTAGGGGGATATCTGTGTGTGCAGGTGACTATTACTGTGCATAATTATTAGGCAACTTAACAAAAAACAAATATATACCCATTTCAATTATTTATTTTTACCAGTGAAACCAATATAACATCTCAACATTCACAAATATACATTTCTGACATTCAAAAACAAAAAAAAAAACAAATCAGTGACCAATATAGCCACCTTTCTTTGCAAGGACACTCAAAAGCCTGCCATCCATGGATTCTGTCAGTGTTTTGATCTGTTCACCATCAACATTGCGTGCAGCAGCAACCACAGCCTCCCAGACACTGTTCAGAGAGGTGTACTGTTTTCCCTCCTTGTAAATCTCACATTTGATGATGGACCACAGGTTCTCAATGGGGTTCAGATCAGGTGAACAAGGAGGCCATGTCATTAGATTTTCTTCTTTTATACCCTTTCTTGCCAGCCACGTTGTGGAGTACTTGGACGCGTGTGATGGAGCATTGTCCTGCATGAAAATCATGTTTTTCTTACCTTGCAGACTTCTTCCTGTACCACTGCTTGAAGAAGGTGTCTTCCAGAAACTGGCAGTAGGACTGGGAGTTGAGCTTGACTCCATCCTCAACCCAAAAAGGCCCCACAAGCTCATCTTTGATGATACCAGCCCAAACCAGTACTCCACCTCCACCTTGCTGGCGTCTGAGTCGGACTGGAGCTCTCTGCCCTTTACCAATCCAGCCATCTGGCCCATCAAGACTCACTCTCATTTCATCAGTCCATAAAACCTTAGAAAAATCAGTCTTGAGATATTTCTTGGCCCAGTCTTGACGTTTCAGCTTGTGTGTCTTGTTCAGTGGTGGTCGTCTTTCAGCCTTTCTTACCTTGGCCATGTCTCTGAGTATTGCACACCTTGTGCTTTTGGGCACTCCAGTGATGTTGCAGCTCTGAAATATGGCCAAACTGGTGGCAAGTGGCATCTTGGCAGCTGCACGCTTGTCTTTTCTCAGTTCATGGGCAGTTATTTTGCGCCTTGGTTTTTCCACACGCTTCTTGCGACCCTGTTGACTATTTTGAATGAAACGCTTGATTGTTCGATGATCACGCTTCAGAAGCTTTGCAATTTTAAGAGTGCTGCATCCCTCTGCAAGATATCTCACTATTTTTGACTTTTCTGAGCCTGTCAAGTCCTTCTTTTGACCCATTTTGCCAAAGGAAAGGAAGTTGCCTAATAATTATGCACACCTGATATAGGGTGTTGATGTCATTAGACCACACCCCTTCTCATTACAGAGATGCACATCACCTAATATGCTTAATTGGTAGTAGGCTTTCGAGCCTATACAGCTTGGAGTAAGACAACATGCATAAAGAGGATGATGTGGTCAAAATACTCATTTGCCTAATAATTCTGCACGTAGTGTAATGGCCCCCTCTGTATTATTATCATATAACATATAATAGCCCCCTCTGTATTATTAGTACATTGGCCCCCTTTGTATTATTATTACATATAATAGCCCCCTCTGTATTGTTATTATAATGATCCCCTCTGTATCATTATGGCCCCCTCTGTATTATAAGTATAATGGCCCCCTCTGTATTAGTAGTATATTGCCCCCCTCTGTATTAATAATATAAAGACCCCTCTGTGCGGTGTGTGAGCGCTGTTTTATTGTGAGGTCACTGGGGAGCTTTTTTTAATTTTGGGGGACATAATTTTTTGCTAAATTTTTGGGGAGGCTAAAAGCGTTGAATCACACATTTTTCTTTTATTTTTATTTTTCGTTATAGCATTCAGCAAGCAGGAAAAACATTTTTTATTTAAAACTTAAATTGTTCGGACATTTTCACATGTGGCAAAACAAAACCTGTGTAACTGCTCAGATGCTGTAGTCTCTATTGGCCACATCATCTAAGAAGTTAAATGACCGTCGGCCTGCGGTGTGGCTATATTTCACTATTATGTCAGGCCTTGTAACAGGAGCAAGGGGGTTAATTAATCCATTGCTAATTCACATTTTGTACAATTAAGTACAATTAAATTGCCCTCTAAGATTCTCAGTGAGGCCTGGCTGGGGCATGGGGCCTAAATGAGTATTGACAATGGATGAATGCAAAGGATTATTACTGTGGGGGCCTAGGTGGAATCTGCTGCACAGCAGGCCTAAGGGAAAGAATATTACTAGTACTACTCACTGTGCATATTCCACCTAGGCCCCCACAATAATAATCCTCCATTATTAATCCTGGTCCAGTCATGAATCCTGAGGCTGAGCTGACCTGACCTGTTTGGCCCAGTCCACCACCTATTTACTCTCTAACCTGGAGGCAATTGGCAAAGACACCCATTTTCCCCACAAAAATTACCCCTCTGGGCAGCAAGCCCGGGTCTTAACTGAAGAAATACCTCTCTGAGCAGTACTAGCTAGCAGTGTACTCCACTCCCTATCTAGTCTGAGCAGTGCAGACACAGTTTACTTTATTGAAATTGTGCCTTAGGCCCCTTTCACACGGGCGTTGCAGGAAAATGTGCGGGTGCGTTGCGGGAACACCCGCAGTTTTTCTGCACAAGTGCAAACATTGTAATGCGTTTTGCAGTCGCGTGAGAAAAATCGCGCATGTTTGGTACCCAAACCCGAACTTCTTCACATAAGTTCGGGCTTGGGATCGGTGTTCTGTAGATTGTATTATTTTCCCTTATAAGGTAAAATAATAGCATTCTGAATACAGAATGCATAGTAAAATAGCGCTGGAAGGGTTAAAAAATTTAACTCACCTTAATACACTTGCTCGCGTAGCCCGGCATCTCCTTCTGTCTTCATCTTAGCTTTTGTAGCAACAAGGACCTTTGGTGACGTCACAGTCATCACATGATCCATCACCATAGTAAAAGATCATGTGATGGATCATGTGATGACTGTGACGTCACCAGTGCAGTTTCTAGGTAAAATTTCTCTCAGGGCGAGTGTCAAAAAAACTCCTCCCCCCCCCCCCCCCCCGGTAACAGACAGGCAGGCAGTGCGGGCGGCGGTGCTGACCTCACTCACTGTACGTCACGCAGTGCGTGAGGTACAGTGAGTGAGCGCCGCCGCCCGCACTGCCTGCCTGTGGGGGGACATTATTTTTAATAAGGATCACTATGGACATTATTTAGAATGGAGGCTGCTGTGGGTGTCATTATAACTGCATAATGTCTGATAGGCCTAGTCCTGAGTTATATTACCCTGCCCTGTATAATAATGTACCCTGATACCCCTTAGATATATTACTCCAGCGGGGTAATATAACTAAGGGGTATCAGGGATGGGTACATTATTATACAGGGCATGGGCAGGGTAATATAACTCAGCTCAGGACTAGGCCTATCAGACACTATACAGTTATAATGAGTAATGACACCAACAGCAGCCTCCATTCTAAATAATGTCCATAGTGATCCTTATTAAACTTAATGTCCCCCACAGTGACAGTGGCCCCCATTTTCATGTCTCCCACAGTGGCCCCCCCATTGTAATTAATTCCCCCCATTGTAATTAATGCCCCCCCCCCATTGTAATAACCCCCATCCCCCCATTGTAATTAATGCCCCCCCAGACCATCACTCGCCTCACAGCAGGCATCAGCACTGCTCAGGGGCTCAGGGCGGGCGGTAACAGGCAGGCAGTGCGGCGCTCACTCAGTCACTGTATGTCACGCGCCTGCGCCGCC
The DNA here is from genome assembly GCF_014858855.1 of Bufo gargarizans. NCBI lineage: Eukaryota > Metazoa > Chordata > Amphibia > Anura > Bufonidae > Bufo > Bufo gargarizans. Next base: position 232,572,389 of record NC_058080.1, on the reverse strand, counting down.
TAGTGGGAGGATCAGGCGCGTGACGTCAGTAAGTCTGACCAGGGCCGGTGCAAGGATTTTTGCCGCCCTAGGCAAGATAAAAATTGGCACCCCCGCCCCCCCCTTATCAGATCCGGAATTGCGGACCCGGATCCGCAATTCCGAACCTGAAAAAAAATAGTACATGTCCTATTCTTGTCCCCAATAACGGACAAGAATAGGCATATTCTCTTAGTGCCGGCAATGTGCGGTCCGCAAAATGTAGTATTAATAACTAAACAATTAAATAATACACATATTGCATTGTCTACTTACCACCAGGACAATTAGATGATCTGGTCTCTGGCTGCAGTCTGGCTCTGCGGACTCCCTTGTCACTCTCTTCCCCCCCCCCTCCCTTGTCACTCTCTTCTCCCCCCCTCCCTTGTCACTCTCTTCTCCCCCCCTCCCTTGTCACTCTCTTCTCCCCCCCTCCCTTGTCACTCTCTTCTCCCCCCCTCCCTTGTCACTCTCTTCTCCCCCCTCCCTTGTCACTCTCTTCTCCCCCCCCTCCCTTGTCACTCTCTTCTCCCCCCCCTCCCTTGTCACTCTCTTCTCCCCCCTCCCTTGTCACTCTCTTCTCCCCCCCTCCCTTGTCACTCTCTCTCCCCCCCCTCCCTTGTCACTCTCTTCTCCCCCCCTCCCTTGTCACTCTTCTCCCCCCCCCTTTGTCACTCTCTTCTCCCCCCTTGTCACTCTCATTCTACTCCCCCACCCCCCTTGTCACTCTCATTCTACTACTCCCCCCCCTCCCTTGTCACTCTCATTCTACTACTACTCCCCCCCCCCTCCCTTGTCACTCTCATTCTACTACTCCCCCCCCCCTCTTGTCACTCTCATTCTACTACTCCCCCCCCTCCCTTGTCACTCTCAGTCTACTACTCCCCCCCCCCTCACTCTCATTTCCTCCCCCTTGTCAATGTCACCTCTAATGTAGCGTGGCCGAGCTCTGTTCGCTCCGCGGTACAGAAGCTTTTGTTTCCTGTACCCGGCTGACAGGAAGTGCTCACTTAGTGTGCACTTCCTTTCAGTCCGGCCGGGTACAAGAAACAAATGCTCCTGTACCCCGGGCCGGACCGAACAGAGCTCGGCCACGCTACACTAACAACTCAGCAGTCTGCAGCGCAGGCAGGCTGCGCAGCACTGAGCCGGCCGCTCAGGAGGCTCAGCATGAGGGGCGCCGCCGGCCGCCCGATCCTTTACCTTCATAACGATTATTATTATTTTTTTTTACCTCAACGGGCGCCCCCTGCTTCTGACAGCGCCCCGGTCGGCCGTCCGTCCCGCCCGCCCCTAGAAACGGCCCTGGACATCACCAAAGGTCCTTGTTACTACAAAAAGCTAAGATGAAGACAGAAGGAGATGCCGGGCTACGCAAGCAAGTGGATTAAGGTTAGTTAAATTTTTTTTTTTTTTTTTAACTCTTCAAGCGCTATTTTACTATGCATTCTGTATTCAGAATGCTATTATTTTCCCTTATAACCATGTTATAAGGGAAAATAATAATGATCGGGTCTCCACCCCGATCGTCTCCTAGCAACCATGCGTGAAAATCGCACCGCATCCGCACTTGCTTGCGGATGCTTGCGATTTTCACGTAACCCCATTCACTTCTATGGGGCCTGCGTTGCGTGGATTATCGTACCGCAACGCACAAAGAGGAGCATGCTGCGATTTTCACGCAACGCATAAGTGATGCGTGAAAATCAATGCTCATGTGAACAGCCTCATAGAAATGAATGGGTCGGTATTCAGTGCGGGTGCAATGCGTTCAACTCACGCATCGCATCCGCGCGGAATACTCCCTTGTGTGAAAGGGGCCTTAGTCGCTAAGGCCCTGAGCCTCAGGGGGACTTACACTTGGTCAGTGATTGTCAGTCACACTTTAGTCACTGTCACTTACACACTCAGGCTTCACACTTGAGCCCTGAAGCGGCAGCGGCAGACATCTTCTTCTGTCTTTTGTCTTCTTCTGTCTTTCCTGTCTGGAAGGTTGGCGACGCAGGAGCCTATCAGTGTCTAGTTAGGACCCCCCTCCCCACTACACCACTGATCCTAGTGATATGCCACCAATGTATGAGATGGGCCAACCCCTTTCAGAGGAACTGTCACCACAAAATGCAGTGCAATGCACAGGAACTATGCGTTTATAGCAGGAGATGCTGTGCAGATTGATATATAAATATACATTTATAAAGATTCAGTAAAAAAAATTGTATACATTTTATAAATTTGTATACATTTTAATCTCTGCTCTTTTCTTCTCTGTTGGCTCAATTAGCTGTCTGATGGATTCAATGACAAGGAGAAGCAATAGACTGAAAATGTGCTGAAAGAGAAAAAACAGTGGAAATTTTGTAATGAACACCAATTGAAAAAAAAGTGATTTTTAGCCCCAAATGATTAGAATTTTATAAAAGAAAATCCACAGCCTGTCCATAGCCTTTAACCTCATCCATCTTTTGTAAAAAAAATAAAACCGATATAACTGTGGCATAATTGCATTTTTTCCCCCAATTCCATCTAATTTGGAAATTTTTCCAGCTTCCCAATACATTCTATGCAAATTAAATGTAGTCATTAGAAAGTACAACTTGTCCTGCAAAAAAATAAGTGTGACAATACGGCTACGTTAATGGAAAAATTTAAAGCTCCAGGAGGGCAGAGAGTGAAAAACTAAAATGAAAGAACTGGGGTCAGAAAAAGGTTAAATGTAAGATGAGATTAAACAGGTTATTAACTCATTAGAGAATGGGAAAAGTCCTGGGCCAGATGGCTTTTCAGCCAGCTATTACAAGAAATTTAAAGATGTATTAGCCCCTTATATAGAACAGTATCTGAGTGGTGTCTCTTTGGCTTTCCCCTCAGAACAGAATCGACGCTGGCCCACATTTCAGTTATCCCGAAAGAAGGAAAGGACAATACGCTCTGTATGAACTACAGACCTATTTCTTTATTAAACGTAGACATTAAGATTTTTGCTAAATTGATTGCAGACAGGTTGAAAAGGCTGATGCCCCTTTTAGTGGACCCTGACCAGTTGGGTTTCATAGTGGGTAGGGAGGCCAGAGACAACACCATCAGAGTGTTCCATATGATTCAGCAAGCAAAAATTAAAAAAGTGCCACTAGTCCTCATTTCGACCAATGCCGAAAAGGCATTTGACCGCCTAAATTGGAACTATCTTCAGTCGGTACTTCATAAGGTAAAACTACCACAAATCTTGATTGATAAAATTATGTCTCTATATGTTTCACCTTCGGCCTGTGTTAAGGCTAATGGTGTACTATCCTCTCCTTTTTCAATAGCAAATGGAACCAGACAGGGATGTCCCTTATCCCCGTTATTATTTGTCCTATGCTTAGAACGTTTTTTAATAAAAATAAGAGCCAACCCTAGTATTAGAGGTTTCCCCGCTCATTCCCGGGAACATAAGATTGCAGCGTTTGCTAATGATACGCTTCTTACTATATCTGAACCATTGATTTCGATTCCAGAAATACTCAAAGAATTTGATTTGTTTAATGAAGTCTCTGACTTTAAAATTAATTCTAATAAATCCGAGCTGTTTAATATCAATATTGATGCCAATACTTGGAACAAAATTATTATAGGGAGTCCCCTAAAGCATACGTCAACTTCTATTACTTGCTTGGGTGTACAGGTATACAGAGATCTTTCAGATACATACCACAAAAACTTTCTTCCCCTATTGAATAACACTGAAGTCTTACTGAAGGAATGGAGCTCCTATTGGATTTCCTGGTTTTGCAGAGTTAACCTAATTAAGATGGAAATTTTACCTAGATTTTTGTATTTGTTTCAGACACTTCCGGTGGAAATCCCACCTGCTTTTTTTAAGAAACTAAAATTAATACTGACTAAATTCATTTGGCAGAACAAACAAAATAGGATTAAATACGCTACACTGGTTACACATAAATCTAGTGGAGGTATTGGGTTACCGGATTTTGAACTTTACTATAAGGCTTCAATTCTAACTAGGATACTGGAGTGGATCCCGGATCCTACTACAAAAAGATGGGTAGAACTAGAGCAAGACTCAGTTAAGACCTCTCTATTTGCCCTGCTTTGGAAAACCCCCCAATATGCCAAAAATCTTGCTGTGGTAGATAATCAGTTTACCATGGGCTACACTCAGGAAGTGGTATTCTATAGTATGTTCTCTAAAGATCTCAACCCAGAAAGATACCAGGGCATTTCTGTCTAGTTTCATACCCAATGACTGGCATGTCTTAACCAAATTTCTTAAAGATAATAAGAAATTGGGGAGAATGCAAGTGAGAAAGTTTTTTAGAGGTGGACGCTTGATTCCCATAAAGGATTTTCTCACCAATTTTGGAAAAGAAGTGATCACAAATACTCAGCATGCTTTATTGTCCACTCAATTGATGAAATGGTTTAAGGATCATGTTGATCCATTAGATACTGTTGCTCTGTATCGGCTACTATTAAACTACACTCCTGGAGACCATTTAGGCTAGGTCTACACGACGACATTTGTCGCGCTACAAAAAGTCGCGCGACAGATAGGGCGCAACAGTTGTCGCGCGACATTTTGTTGCACTAATGTCGCGCGACAATTTTTATAATGGCAGTCTATGGTGTCGCACTGCAACATGCGACATGTTGCGACTGCGACGCGACAGTCGCAGAAAAATCCATCTTGAATGGATTTTCTGCGACTGTCGCGTCGCAGTCGCAGCATGTCGCATGTTGCAGTGCGACACCATAGACTGCCATTATAAAAATTGTCGCGCGACATTGGTGCAACAAAATGTCGCGCGACAAATGTCGTCGTGTAGACCTAGCCTAAGTCTCCAAGTGTTACAAAATATTAAACGGCTCGGACACAATCCCGTCCCATCTTGAAAAATGGAACAAGGAACGTAATAAACATTTTAGTGAGACAAACAGAATTTTTGTTGAGGAAGACACTTACTTTCTGTCAATCCTATAAATACCAAGAAATGCAATATAAATTAGTTACACGCTGGTATAGGATTCCTACCTTGCTACATAGGATTAATCCAGAATTTTCTAATTTATGTTGGAGATGTAAAGAAGGAATAGGAGATTATACTCACATCTGGTATACATGCCCTAAGATTGTTCCCTTTTGGGATAGTTTTAATGATGTTATCAATGAGGTTTTTAAGACTAGGGTCAAAATTTCTGCAGAGTTAGTTCTGTTTTACTTGTTTGACGTAAATCAGGTATTTGTTAAATCTGAACTTTGTTTGCATCTCCTCAACGCTGCCAAAATATTGGTCCCTAAGTATTGGCTTCAACAGGACTCACCGTCGATAAAGGACTGGATAGCAGAAGTGCTAAAGATACGTGATTTTGAGAAGCTCAAATGGACTTTGGCACAGAATCTATTGAAATATAATGATATTTGGGACTCTTGGGATAACTATTTGACCCCAGAAAAGTACTTACGATTGTATTCTAGTTCAAATTTATGATTCTGGAAGAATGATTATTGATAATACTCCTTTGTTATATGACATTTATCTATGCTATTCAATTAGATGACTGGTATTGTTTTCACGTTTTCCCTTGTTTTCTGTTTGTACCGTTTTTCCCCCTTTACCCTTCCCTTCTCTTTTTCAACACTACCCCCTGTCTACGTCTCTCTTTTTATTTTTCAATGTCAATGTTTCTCTCTTGTTTTAATATTGAAATCCTCTTATTTCTTGTAATCGATGGTTATTGCTTTGAGGTGAATGAACTTCAAACATATACTGTATACAATTGTTTGGTAATTAAATTTTCTTACTTTGGCTGTGATTATAAGATGTAGAGAAAAACATCTCGTTGTTTTAGAAAAAATATAATAGCCTTTGATTTGCTATTGAAAATAAAAAAAAATTACAAGAAAAGGGTTAAATGTATACATTTCAAATTTTGCTGAATTTTTTCCTACAATACTATATTATTATATAATATTAATCTGCTCTGCTCCTCCTGCTAAATAACATGCAAACTACAGACTGCTCTGCATTTCATGATAGCAGGTTCTTTTTAAACAGGACCTGTCACCAAAAAATGCCATGCAATCTGCAGGCAGCATGTTATAGAGCAGGAGGAGCTGAGTAGATTGACGTATGGATTTATGAGAAAAGATTCAGTAAAACTTGTAATTTTTACATTTGCAGCCCTGTGAACAGATATGGTATGGTACAGGAGGGAGGGGTTATCAGTGACTGACAGCTCTCTCTGTATGTACACTTATACACACAATGCTATCAGTCACTGTTCTGATAGATCTTCACAGGGCTAAAGTTTTACTGAATCTTTCCCCATAAAACTGTATATCCAACTTCTCAGCTCCTCCTACTCTATAACATACTGTCTGCAGATTACACTGCATTTTTGGGTGACAGGTTCCATTTAGGTTTCTGGTCATTTTGAGAGTACAGTCGTGGCCAAAAGTTTTGAGAATTACATAAATATTGGAAATTGGAAAAGTTGCTGCTTAAGTTTTTAAAATAGCAATTTGCATATACTCCAGAATGTTATAAAGAGTGATCAGATGAATTGCATAGTCCTTCTTTGCCATGAAAATTAACTTAATCCCCCAAAAAACTTTCCACTGCATTTTATTGCTGTCATGAAAGGACCTGCTGAGATCATTTCAGTAATCGTCTTGTTAACTCAGGTGAGAATGTTGACGAGCACAAGGCTGGAGATCATTATGTCAGGCTGATTGGGTTAAAATGGCAGATTTGACCTGTTAAAAGGAGGGTGATGCTTGAAATCATTGTTCTTCCATTGTTAACCATGGTGACCTGCAAAGAAACGCGTGCAGCCATCATTGCGTTGCATGAAAATGGCTTCACAGGCAAGGATATTGTGGCTACTAAGATTGCACCTCAATCAACAATTTATAGTATCATCATGAACTTCAAGGAAAGAGGTTCAATTCTTGTTTAGAAGGCTTCAGGGCATCCAAGAAAGTCCAGCAAGCGCCAGGATCGTCTCCTAAAGAGGATTCAGCTGCGGGATCGGAGTGCCACCAGTGCAGAGCTTGCTCAGGAATGGCAGCAGGCAGGTGTGAGCGCATCTGCACGCACAGTGAGGCGAAGACTTTTGGAAGATGGCCTGGTGTCAAGAAGGGCAGCAAAGAAGCCACTTCTCTAAAAAAAAAAACCATCAGGGACAGATTGATCTTCTGCAGAAAATATGGTGAATGGACTGCTGAGGACTGGGGCAAAGTCATATTCTCAGATGAAGCCTCTTTCCGATTGTTTGGGGCATCAGGAAAAAGGCTTGTCCGGAGAAGAAAAGGTGAGCGGTACCATCAGTCCTGTGTCATGCCAACAGTAAAGCATCCTAAGAACATTCATGTGTGGGGTTGCTTCTCATCCAAGGGAGTGGGCTCACTCACAATTTTGCCCAAAAACACAGCCATGAATAAAGAATGGTACCAAAACACCCTCCAACAGCAACTTCTTCCAACAATCCAACAACAGTTTGGTGAAGAACAATGCATTTTCCAGCACGATGGAGCACCGTGCCATAAGTCAAAAGTGATAACTAAGTGGCTCGGGGACCAAAACGTTGACATTTTGGGTCCATGGCCTGGAAACTCCCCAGATCTTAATCCCATTGAGAACTTGTGGTCAATCCTCAAGAGGCGGGTGGACAAACAAAAACCCACTAATTCTGCCAAACTCCAAGAAGTGATTATGAAAGAATGGGTTGCTATCAGTCAGGAATTGGCCCAGAAGTTGATTGAGAGCATGCCCAGTCAAATTGCAGAGGTCCTGAAAAAGAAGGGCCAACAATGCAAATACTGACTCTTTGCATAAATGTCATGTAATTGTCGATAAAAGCCTTTGAAACGTATGAAGTGCGTGTAATTATATTTCACTACATCACAGGAACAACTGAAACAAAGATCTAAAAGCAGTTTAGCAGCAAACTTTGTGAAAACTAATATTTGTGTCATTCTCAAACTTTTGGCCACGACTGTAGATCCTTTGTTTGTCTATAGAATACAATGTCTAATACTTATCCTGCATTATTTTTCTGTGATTTCTCTATGGAATCTAACATTTCCAGCTATATAAAAGATAGATAACAGCAGTGGGCTCATTTGTCCGACAACCATTCCTGGCGATGCAGCGTGCATGTCTTTCTCAGTGAGGATTGGGGAGTAAGCAGGAAATCAAATATGCCAATCCTTCTTTCCCCGACATCTGCTGATATGGAGAGTCAGGAGTCTCAGTACATATAAAATCATTGGCAATCCTGGGGGGATGAGACAAAGTTTATCTTATGTGTATGGGGGGCTGTAGTCTTTGGTGCACACAAATTTCTACCAACAGGTAGACAGCGAAATTGAAATAGTCAACCATTAAAAAAATCCCTCTTTTACATATATCTGGAATCCATAGCTACTGCATGCATCATACCATTACTGACTGCTAAAATGAGTTTGAATGAAGGAAGCATAACCTTTGTTTAACGTGGACAGCAGCAATACAAATATGTGTCAGGATGAATCATCAAGAAAACCATGTCTCAAGTGTCTTAGTGAAAACATTTCTTCAACATTCAAGTAAAAAAACAACCCCAGAACAGACCAAAAATTCCTAAAAGAAAAGACACAAACTATAGTTCACAAGACCACATGTTTATTCCACAATGTCAAGATCTTTTGCTACAATTATGATAAAATGTTTGATAAATAGTTTACTTGATGAATACGCTTTTTTTTCTTTCTTTCTTTCTACCAAGACATTTATTCAGTTTGCTATGAAGGGTTGCCACCATTGCAATCCAGGAAAAAACACATGCCTATGCACATACCTGCGGTCCCAGCCACCAGAGTCTCCAGTGCTTTTTCCAATAGTGTGCAAGCTTGGCCACCGCTTCTGGATTGGAGGGTGGTCATAACCCTTGGATACAAGCAGTGTATAATGTGACAGAAAAATTAATCAATCCAGCAAAGAAGGCAATATGGATAATAACTAGTGTTGATCGAGCACCCCCTGAAGAGGGGAGGGTGTCTGGTTCACAGGAAAAGGTCAGAAATTGATGGAAACACCGCTAAAATGGTTCAGAAACAACATGGGTTGGATGTCTGGATGCATCTTGGTCCCCCAGGTCGCTGCTGGGAACGATGTTGTCCGAGTAGTACGGCACTTTTACAGACTGACAATAATACGCACAAAACCGAAGATAAGATCGATTTTAGAGAAAAAATTGTTAGGAAACATTCTTTTCTGTATATTTAAAGTGCAAGTGCTGCCAAAAATTACAAGGAAGAGGCACTCCGATACAACCTGTATATCACATAAAGGCGGGCCTCATTCAAATTGTGGTACAATTGTTCAGGTAGTGGGACTCCTACAAAGCCTATGCACTAAGGGAAAAGGCTGCCAAAATTACAAGGAACCAGCACTCCAATACACCCTTTATTAAACATAAAGGAGGGCATCATACATACCCTTGAAAAATGATGATTGCTGGCCTGCTGGGGACCCTCAAAAATATTAGGAGCAAGGGCCTGCTGGTGACCCTCTAAAACATTAGGGGTGAGGACCTGCTGCTGAGCTGACCATCTAAAAAAAATTGTGGACGAGGGCCTGCTGCCGAGCTTACCATTTAAAACATTATGGGAGAGGGCCTGCTGCCGAGCTGACAATCTAAAAATGTTTGCGGTCGATTAAATCATAAAAGCCACATTTAGATCACTGAGGACACTGACACCGTCTGCTACGTACTCCTTCACCATCTTCCAAAATGTTTACCTCCTTGTGAAACTAAGCCGCGCATCAGGTTGAGGGTGCTGGCGAGGTGTCATAAAAACTATCCCAGGCCTTGGAGAGTGTTGCCCTGCCTCTGTTGGAACTGATGTGTGTTCCCCTCATCTCCCCTCCTCGATTGGCCAAGGAACTACCTACTCTGCAGCCAGCGTTGTCAGCTGGAAATTTTTGTAGCAATTTTTCCAAAAGACCTTCTTTTGGAAGTCCTCTCCACCACAGGAATGAGAGATGAGAAGTTCTCTTTGTAGCGGGGGTCAAGAAGGGTAAACAACCAATAATCGGTGTTGGCCAAAATGCGTATAACGCGAGCGTCACGGGAAAGGCAGCATAACATAAAGTCAGCCATGTGTGCTAGAGTCCCAACAGACAAGATTTCGCTGTTTCATCATAAGGATGATACTCAATCTCCTCATCCTCTTCTTCTACCCATCCACGCTGAACAGATGGAATAAAACTTGCATGTGTACTACCCTCTGTAGCGGAGGCAACCATCTCTAGCTCCTCCTCCTCATCATCCAATTTGCGCTGAGAAGACGAACTGAGGGTGGTCTGGCTATCACCCTGTGTACTGTCTTCCCCCATTTCTACCTCTTCCACATGCAAAGCGTCCGTCTTAATTGTGAGCAGCGAGTGTTTGAGTAGACACAGAAGTGGGATGGTTACGCTAATAATAGCGTTATCCCCGCTCACCATCTGTGTTTATTCCTCAAAGTTGCGTAAAACCTCCCAGAGGTCAGATATCCATGCCCACTCGTTGCTTGTGAAGAGTAAAAGCTGACTGGAAAGGCGAAGACCATGTTGCAGCTGGTATTCCACTACTGCCCTATGCTGCTCACAAAGCCTGGCCAACATGTGGAACGTGGAGTTCCAACGCGTGCTCACGTCGCACAACAGTCGGTAAGCTGGCAATTGCAAGCACTGCTGCAGCGTTGCCAGACAGGCGGAAGCTGTCGATGACTTGCGTAAATGGGCACACACATGGCGCACTTTCACCAGTAGCTCAGGCAAATTGGGGTAGGTTTTGAGAAACCGTTGAACCACTAGGTTGAACACATGAGCTAGGCATGGTATGTGTGTGAGCTTGCCGAGCTCCAAAGCCGCCACCTAGTTACGGCCATTATCAGACACAGCCATGCCACAGCTCTGTGGCGGTGTGCTGTTTGTCACCCAAGCAGATCAGTTTAAGCACGGCCTGTTGCCGCTTCCCCAGTGCAGTGCTACACTGCTTCCAGCTACTGACTGATGTCTGACTGGTGCTGCAAGATAATAATTCAGAGGCCCGCAATCTTTGGCGTTGGTAGCACCTGTACAATCCCAGGGTATGACTCGTTCCCGGCCTCCACAATGTTCACCCAGTGTGCCATCAGGAAAATGTAGCGTCCCTGGCCAAGAGCACTTGTCCATGTGTCAGTCGTTAAGTGGACCTTCTCAATAATTGCATTGGTCAGGGCACGGGTGATGTTACGGGACACATGCTGGTGTAAGGCTGGGACTGCACACTGTGAAAAATGTTGGCGGCTGGGGATAGAGTACCACGGGACAGCCGCCGCTATCAGGCTGCGGAAAGCCTCAGTGTCCACAAACCTAAATGGCAACATTTCCAGGGCCAGCAATTTGTAAAGGTGCGCATTTAGTGCTATGGTCTGTGGGTGGGTGGCTGGGTAGTTGCGCTTTCGTTCAAAGGCCTGGGGTATAGACATCTGTACGCTGCGCTAGGACACAGAAGTGGATGTGCTAGCTGATGGTGCTTGCAAAGATCCAGGTGCATGGCGGGAGACATCCGGGCCTGCATCTTGGACAGGGGATTGGCTAGCACGTAACACAGGGGAAGAGGAGGCAGTGTTGTGACCCGGAAGGAGTATCAGGGTGAGGATTCTGTTGACCAGACTCTTGGCTACTGAGACTGAACTTTGTGGAAGACAGAGTGGTGCTTAACCGACTGGAAGCATTATCTGCTGCAATCCAACCGACCACCTGGTCACACTGGTCTGACTTCGAGAGTTGTGTCCTGCGCCGCCCTGCAAACTGGGACATGAAGCTAGGTATTGTGGATGAGTGTGTTTCTTGTGCTCTGGCAGGAGGCACAGTTTTACCACGCCCACGGCCATGGCCTCTGTGTGCACCATCAGCATCACAGCCACTTCCCCGTCCCATACTGCTCACCTTGCACATATTAAATGGTATATATAGCACAGGTTTTGTAAGTGTATGCGCAAAAGTACACAGAATGTCAGATATTTTTAGGATGCGCACAGATTAAACAGCAGGTATAGCGCAAGTAATGTCGCTGTCACCACCACCTAATAAAAAATTACACTGAATTAATGTCACTGATATTTAGGATGTGCACACGTTAAACAGGAAGTATAGCGCAAGTAATGTTGCTGTCACCACCGCCTAATGAAAAATTACACTGAATTAATGTCACTGATATTTGGGATGGGCAAACCTTATACAGGAGATGTAGCGCAGGTAATGTCGCTGTCACCACCACCTAATATAAAATTTCACTGAATGAATGTCACTGATATTTAGGATGTGCACACGTTAAACAGGAGGTATAGCGCAAGTAATGTTGCTGTCACCACCGCCTAATGAAAAATTACACTGAATTAATGTCACTGATATTTTTTTTTTAAATTGATTATCTTTATTAATTAATATATCAAAAACACTACAGATAGAAATAGAAAAAAAGGATGCAATTCCCCCCCAACCCCGATTCCCTAACCCCTCCCCTCCTACCTGTGATGCGTCAAAAAAAAAAAAAAAAAAATATCGCAGCTAGTCAGGTCCTCCAACCAGCCCATATCTTAATCCACTTCTCCTCAGCTTCCCTCTGTCTATACATGATTTTCTCATAGTTTTTTACCTTATTAATTAAATTTATCCATGTATTTATATCTGGAGTATATTGAGCAAACCAGGTCCGACTGATCAGCACTCTGGCCAACATCAGTATCCTACTCAGGAGGATCTTTTGATAGTTATGATTATTTAGTTTGGAAAGATCATTAAGCACAAGTACTTGTAATTCAAAGGGGATTCAAATTTTTAGTTTATACATAATACAATTATTTATAGCATTCCAATATTTTATGAGTTCTGGACAAGTCCATATCATATGAAGAAAATCCGCTCCTGCAGTGTCACATTTAGGGCAGTTAGACGTGTCTCTTAATCCACACTTATTCATCCATAAAGGAGTGATATATAATCTATGGCAGATATAGAATTGTACTAAGACATGGTTAAAGTTCTGGGATAGTGAAGCTAAGTTCCCAAAAATATTCTCCCACCCTTCTAATTGTAAATTCGGACAATCCGCCTCCCACGTTCTTTGTCCTGGTGACTGTGTATCACTAAACCGTGCCTTAAGTAATAACTTATATATATTTGAAATTTTTATTCTAGACAGTGTGCCCCCCTACCCAATCATTCAAAAAAGATGAATTATCTATATCCAACACCAGTTTATCGTCCAGACTGGATAGTACTGAGCGCAATTGAAAATACCTAAACCAGGAAAGGTTTTCTATATTATGTGTCATCTCTATAAATGGTTTAATATCTCTATCCTTAACTACCTGTGAAATATACAGAATTTTATTCTTCTGCCAAAATGTGTCGGCTGCAATATCATCTAGCCTTTGTAGATGCACATTATGCCAAAGAGGCGTAAATGTAAGTGAACCCTTAACCTTCACCCATGTCCTAGTTGTGGCCCACGCTTTCAGGAGTAATTTTATGGTCTCTCTATAGCCTCGCTCATAGCTCTTCAATAGCCCAGATTCCAACAGGGTAAAAATATTATTATGGGCGTGACTAGATACCAACTTCCCCAGCAGTGCGCTGTTCTCTGATTCATAACACCTCAATAACTGGGCTGCAATAAAATACCCTTTGAAGTAAGGGAGATTTAGGCCCCCGCACTCCACTGATTTGTACAAATATTCCAACTTTATTCAAACTCGCTTTCTTCCCCATATCAAATCATTAATTATTCTTTCCATGAGTTTAAAGTACTTATCTTGTATCCAAATAGGTGTATTCCTGAGCACATAAAGAAATTGTGGTAGTATCACCATTTTAACCAGTGAAACTCGGTCAGCTCTGGATAGGGGAAGTCTCAGCCAAATCCCTATTTTAGCTCTACTCCTTACCATTATGGGAATCAAGTTGAGTTGTACAACATTTTCAACCCGAGGTGATATAGTCAAACCCAAGTATTGAAAGGTGTCAACAATGTCCAACTGTGTCACAGGAACCTCTTTCTGTGGCAGGGGGTCTATTGGCATCAGACTGGTCTTTGCCCAATTTATAAGAAGACCGGAAACCTCACCAAATGCTTTAACTATTTGAATAATCCTAGGAAGAGTAGTTTCCGTATGGTCTATAAAAAAAAGAACATCATCCGCATATAAGGAGATACGGTCTTGTGATCCTAGCGTACCAAATCCTTTAACCTGATCATCCTGCCTGATAGCCATCGCAAGGGGTTCGATATAAATATCGAATAACAGGGGAGATAATGGACAGCCCTGCCGCGTGCCTCTATATAAATCAATACTACTACTCAGGATTCCATTAAGACTCAATTTTGCCCTTGGAGATCTATACAACAGCCCGAGAGTACCTATAAACTTTTCCCCAAAGCCCATCCTTGCGAGGACCTTCCAGAGGAAGCGCCACTCCACCCTGTCAAATGCCTTGGAGGCATCCAATGACAGGATGGAGCGAGCGGTCCCCCCAGGGGCCTGAATATTAGAAAAAAGTCGATGTAGATTATGGTGTGTGCCCTTGTTTTGAATAAAGCCACTCTGATCCGGATGGACAATAGAGGAAATGACCCTAGAAAGCCTTGTAGCCAGGACCCTCGCAAAAAGCTTTACATCTGCATTAAGCAGTGAAATTGGTCTATAGGATTCTAGATCTAAAGGGTCCTTGCCTTTTTTTGGAATTAATGTTATTACAGCTTCCATCATTGAATCTGGCAGCTTCCCTTCCTCCATTGATTCAGAAAAGACTTCCAACAATCTAGGGAGAATACAGTCCCCATATTTCCTATAAAATTCATATGGGAGTCCATCTGAACCAGGAGTGGAGTTGGCTGAGCATAATTTAATAGCTCCCTCAAGCTCCTGAATTGAGATCTCCAATTCAAGTGTTTTCTTTTGCGCCTCAGTAATAGTTGGAAAGACGATCCCATCAAGGTAGAAATCTATCTTATCATCTGTAATCTTAGATTCGGCTTTATATAAATCAAGGAAATAGTCAACAAAGGCCTTCTCTACCGGACCCTGTCTAGTGACCGTCCTAGCATCAGTCAGTCGAATCTTATCTATATATTTTTTGGATTGTTGGTTTGAGATTACTCTGGACAAAAACCTACCGGGTCGACCTGCCTCCGTGAAGTATTTTTGCCCTTTAAAAAAAAGGCTCTGTTGGGCCTTGTCCAATAGAAAATTAAAGTATATTTGTGTTGCTCTTTGCATATTTTCCCTATTCTCCTCCGTCCTATTCATGTAAAAGGATTCTGTCGCCAATGATACACGTTCTTCTAGATTTTTCTGTTTTTTCCCATACTCCTTTCTAAGGTTCGCGATGTTACTAACCATCAATCCCCTCATATACGCCTTGAAAGTGTCCCACACCACTTGAATTTTTGCTGAGCCATAGTTATTATCCCAAAATCGGCTAATTTCATTTTGGATTGTTTCATGTGTCTTTATAACTGATAGCCAATAAGGATTTAGTCTAAAAGGAGGTTTTTGTATGTATCTTTCCTGGGATAAGCAGAGTTCAAGTAGTAGCGGAGAATGATCCGATATTGACCTCGTTTCATATTTCATTCGCTTTACCAGTTTCACATGTTTACTACTTATCAGTGCAAGATCTATTCTAGACATCGATTTACCTGCTTTACTAAAACATGAAAAAGCCCTTTTCCCCTGTCCTAGATATTCCCAAACATCTTCAAAACCAGCCTCCAGACAAAACCGTGCCAGGGGAGACCCCTGAACCAGACTATCACTCCTGACACTCATAGAAACCCTATCACGTAGAGGGTCAATGACACAGTTGAAATCACCAATAATCAGTGTTGGACACTCTGGCCATTTATCCATAAATAGTACCAAAGAATTAAGAACTGAAAAGGAAAATGGCGGTGGAATATAGACAAAGGCCAAAATGCATATCTTCCCCCTTAACCTACAATATAGAAAAATAAATCTCCCCTGATGGTCGACAAAGGATGCCTCGCAAACGAAATCAATAAGTCTATGTATCAAAACAGTAACACCTCTTGAGTAGTTGGAGAAAGTAGAATGATACGTGTGCGCAGCCCATCCCCTGTCGACCACCCTAGAGGTCTCTTCAGTGAGGTGGGTCTCTAATAAGCATACTATTGCTGGCAAGTGGACCTGAGTCAAGTCAAAAACCGCTTGTCTTTTGCCTCTATCCCCCAAACCACGTATATTCCAGGCAACAATTCTAGTCAACATTATTGACAGCGGTTAAGTGGGATAAAGAAAAAAAAAAAAAAAAAAAAAAAAAAAAAAGTTTGTATATATTTTTGACGCACCACAGCCCAACCCCAATCCCCACCCCCCAACCCCCCATACAGATAATCCACCACATTGTGGTAGATTTCTCTCCTATGACCATCCCTCCCACACTCCCCCCCGCTCAGCCACCCCTATTAGGAAGCGAAGAGAAAGAAATTTAGGGGTGTAGGCCCCTAATAACCATTATTGTTCCCACCACATCCTAAAACAATTAAATCATAGATTATTTCGTTCAAGCCAGTCCGCAGCCTCTTCCGAGGTGTCAAAAAATAAGATTTTGTCATTGAAAATAATCCGCAATTTTGCTGGGAACATAAGAGAATATTTAATATCCCTTTCTCTTAGCCTCTTTTTGACAGTCATAAATAAGCGTCTCTTTTCTTGTATGTCTTTTGAAAAATCTGGAAAAAAGGCCAATCTATTACCATTATATACAACAGGTGAACATTCCCTCGCCCTTCTCAAAAGGATATCTTTGTCCCCTGTGGCCAATAGCTTGACGAGAAGTGTCCGAGGTTGTCTCCCTGGAATTGGCTTACCCCCTGGGACCCGATGAGCTCTTTCTATCATAAAAAAAGCGGAAAAAGAATCTTTCCCAAAGTTCTCAAAAATTAGCTTCTGTATGAATTGGGTTGGGTTCTTCTCTTCCGCACCCTCTGGAATCCCTATTATTCTCACCTTGTATCTTCGTGACCTATCCTCCAGGTCCACCACCTTTTTCTTCAGAAGATTACACTCTAATTTAAGTGCGGAGACTTCAGTGTTTATTTTTTTGGATTCATTCTGTATCAGGGCAACGGAGCTCTCGAGGTTATTAACTCTGTCTCGCATTTTGGACAGGTCGTCTTTTATTAGTCCCACATCGACTTGGATAAACCCAAGTTGGGTTGTGACAGCCTGTATTAAATCCCCATTTTGTTTAACCGCTAGCAGTATTTCTTCTAGCGGAGAGGAGTTGTCATTAGGGATAACTTCCCCCATTATACCGTCTTCCTCTTCGGGGTATCTGACAGGTTTTTGTGATTCTATTGCAGTCACCTCTGAGTCATCATTTTTTTTTGTGACAAGTTCCTTTTGTCCGCCCCTCGTATTAACCCTCGGAGATCTCAAGAACTGGTCTATTTTTGTTGTTTCAAAGGTTTTTTACCCCCCGATTTCTGACTTGAGAGGTCAGCCGAGCGCCTGCTAGCTTTTGGAGCCATAGTCTGTTCCTATGTTCTTTTTCTTTTTTTTTTCCTCCCTTCTTCTTTTCTTTTCCTCTTTTCTCCCTTCTCTCTTCCCGTCTCCCCTCCTTTTCTTTACTCTTCTTTTTCTTCTCCTCCCCTTTTTTTTTTTTTTTTTTCCTTGTTTTTCTTTCTCTCCTTTTATTTTTATATCTCTTCCTTTATTTTTTTTTTATTTTTTTTTCCTCCTTTTTTTCTTTGTTCTCCTTTTCTTTTCCTTCTTTACTCCTTCTCCCTCCTTTTTTTTTTTCCCCCTTTCCCCCTGTCCCCCCCTTTCTCTTCTTTTTTTTTCCTTCCTTTTCCCTTTATACTCTTTCCGTTCTTCCTCTTTCCACCTTATACTTTATGGTTTACTACTTTTTATGTTTGTAGCCACCAGATATGTTTTAAGATGGTAAAGTAGTTTTAGTTAGTAGGTATCATCCAAGGGAGAGGACATATGGAAGACAAAAAGAGGGGGGACAAAAGAAAAAAGGAACAATCTCACCGGTTTTCAACCTTCCCCAGGATTGGAAAGTCCTAAGACACACCAGCAGCAAAAACGAAGAAACCGAATCTCCAGCAACCTATCAAAAATAAAATTTATAAGGTTGGTCCCAGTAGTGCAGAGAGAGAAGGGGGGATGGTCAACAAAATCTAGAGACACGAGGAGGAATTCGGATCTAGCAAGGAGATCATACAAAGCCCCCTGGAGAATCCTACAGCAACCCGTCAATCTCAACACAGGGTTAGTCCCGATCACATGGAGGTTAGATTAAGTCATACAAGCCCCCTGAAAATCCACCAGCAGCCCGTCAATCCCCCCACAGGATTAGTTCACAGTCACAGTCACAGGGAGGTTAATCACGGCAGTAACAGGGAGAAGGGGAAACAAATCAGTTAGAACTAATGACACGAGGGAGAGGTCGGATATATGTCGGACGATCAGGAAAAAGGTCCCAAATGAATTTCAGCAGCCCGTCCTGAGTCCTGGGTCTTTTCAGCCGAGAAAGACACAACGGCACAGGGAGGAGGAGGGAGGGTCAGCAGGGACTGGAGACGAACTCCACATACATACAGCGATCCAGGGAGCACAGGACGAAACTCCAGATAGATTC
The DNA here is from genome assembly GCF_014858855.1 of Bufo gargarizans. Classification (NCBI taxonomy): domain Eukaryota; kingdom Metazoa; phylum Chordata; class Amphibia; order Anura; family Bufonidae; genus Bufo; species Bufo gargarizans. The sequence goes on along the minus strand of NC_058080.1, from coordinate 232,553,682 downwards.
AACGATCCAGGCAGCACAGGACTAATCACAGCAGGACGGAGAGGAGGGGGAGAGGATCGACAGAAGCCGAGAAGCTGAGAGCTGCAGACGAACTCCTCACAGGTTCAGCAGTCGGGGCAGCGGCACATGCCCCACAACCATAGAGGGGACACGGCCGAAGAACAGCACACAGACGCCAAAAGATTCATGAGACGCCAGGAGATTCCGGGCAGCAGGTCAGCCGAGCCACGGGGAGGCGGAGAGCATGACGTACTCTGCCTACGTCATCACGTCATCACTCCCTCCCACATGTCACTGATATTTGGGATGGGAAAACCTTATACAGGAGATGTAGCGCAGGTAATGTTGCTGCCATCAGCAGCAAAAAAAATTGACTGAATGTCACTTATATTTCAGATACGCAAACGTTATACAGGAGATGTAGAGCAGGTAATGTAACTGTCCGCAGCGGACACCATCTACAGAAAAAGTACACTGGATGTCACAGATATTTTTAGGCTGTGTACACGTTACACAGGAAATGTAGCGCAGATAATGTCGCTGTGACCAAATTACACTGAATGTCACTGATATTTCGGATGCGCTAACGTTATACTGGAGATGTAGCAAGTTTTAGCAATGTTGTGCAGGTTGCACTGAAAATATATATTGCTGCCACACACAATAGTCCTTAAAAGGACTTTTGGGTCTATAACAAGTATAATAGCTAAAATATTGCTATTACAATCCCTTCACTATCACTCCCTTCTGCTCTACAGCTCTCCCTGACTATTACTGAGCCGAACACGTGTCATAGGGTGCTATATAGCTGCGAGATGCGTTCCGGCCAACCAATCATTGTAATGCCAGTAACCAACATGGCTACGGCATTACAGTGAATGGCAGTACTTATCTGCACGTTTATTGGCTGTGTAGCAGCCAACAAACGTGCAGGGAGGAGACTCGAGCATCGCGCTCGAGCACACGTGGTATTCGGCCCGAAAACCGCGACGTGCTGAGCATCGCGATGCTCAAGCCGAACTACTGTTCGGCTGAGCATGCTCACCCAACACTAATAATAACAATACATTAGTAGGGGCCTTGTATTAACTTTGTCAACATGATAAATGCCATTTGCTGAAGTGATACAATTCCTTTCAAGAGATTGTGCCACAACTCAACTTATCTCCTATCCTGGTGAGGTGTGAGCCCCACCAAGCTAACATTTGAGGGATATTTGTGGTGACAATCCTTATAGCTTCACTTATATAAGACTGAACAACCTCTTTAGTAATATCACATGCCTTTTTATAAAAGAGTTATTTAACCAGTTGTCCTACAAGAAGTAAGATATTATTCTAGTGTCCTCACCAGCGCCAGTGCAGTAAGGCTATGAATATTTCCTGTAAGCCTCCACAAAGTCCTTATTCTAAAGGAATGGAGTAGAGGATTACAGGAAAGATACAGTAAGAAGCTTTTGGTGTCATAGCCACGCTAGTTAGACAGTATAATTCATTGACAGAAATTACTTTTAGACACTGGACTAGAGTCAGTGTGTCATTGTATAACTTAGGCTGCTTCGGGCAGGGTAGCAGCCATTTTTTTTTTTTAAAGCTGTGGCATTTAAAGGGGTTCTGCACTTTGTTTTAACTGATGATCTATTCTCTGGATAGATCATCAGCTTCTAATCGGCTGGGGTCCGACACCCAGGACCCCCGCCGATAAGCTGTTTAAGAAGGCAGCGGCGCTCCAGTAGCAGCGCGGCCTTCTCACTGTTTACCGACGGCCCACTGACGTCACAACTTTTATCAACTAGCGTGTGCGGGGCTAAGCTGTGCCGATCAGAAGCTGATGATTAAAACAAACTGCAGAATCCCTTTAAAGATACTGTACTCAAGTTATTATTAATTAGAATCACCCCAACACCCAAATCTTCTTATTCGGAATCATAGTCAATCAGACTGCCTGAGGCCTCATGCACACGACCGTATGTATTTTGTGGTCCGCAAAACAGGGATCTGCAAAAAATATGGATGACGTCCATGTGCATTCTATATTTTGCGGAACGGAAAAGCTGGCCCCTGATAGAACAGTACTATCCTTGTCCTTAATGTGGACAATAATAGGATATGTTCTATTTTTTTGATGAACGTAAATACAGACATATGGAAACGGAATGCGCACAGAGTGCCTTGCATTTTTTTTTTTGCGGACCCATTGAAATGAATGGTTCCGCATACGGTCCGCAAAAAAAACGTAAGACACATGAATAAAATATGTTCATGTGCATAAGGCCTGAGAGAGGCTGCCAGCAATTTTACTAGGTTCGGCTTCATAGTTATATTTTTCCCAATTACAGTGGGACAGACTGTGTCTGCCGCCAGGCATATTGTTTGTGTGTCATAGTGGACTCTGTCTAACTGACCATTTTTTGTTGAAAACATTTTACATACTGAAGTTAACTAAACATTAATGATGTCACCAGAGCATGTATGAAGAATTGTATTTGTGCCTCCGTCTACACCAATACAAAGCTGGCTCAATACACAAATCAAAATAGCAGGGTGCTGTATATGTATATAGTAAAGACCTCCAAAAACTACAACACCACACAATATATTAAAGGATAAAATATCAATCATCTTTATTACAGCATATTTAAAATATCACAAAAAAATTATTAAATTAAAATGAGACCCATATCCACACTAAAGCATAAAACCAAAATGCAGTATCTCAGCATGTACAATAATGAATATTCACACACAGGCAATGATCACACACAGCAAACCATTGTAACAACCCTAAAAAAGGCTACATTTTATGAAACCATATGCACATATACCAAGAAAGTGTATAAGTAAAATACCGAACCACTATGGCTCTTGAAACCCCAACACCATTTCTCAGTTGCTTCTTCCCCTGTGTGTTCCCCTTCCTTGAATGGCCCAGCCAAAGCCCTGACTTGAAACCAATCAAACATCCCTGGAGAGACCTGAAAATGGCTGCCCATCGATGGTCCACATCCAACCTGACAGAGTTTGAGATGATGTGCAGAGAAGACGGCAGAAAATCCCCAAATCCAAGTGTGCAAACCTAGTGGTATCATATCTAAGAAGACTGAAGGCCGTAATCACTTCCATAGGTACTTCAACAACTAAGTACTGTATAAATGGTTTGTATACTTGCAGAATTATGCGGGAAAACTAGAATTTTTATTTTTTATTTTAGCAAGTCCACAATATCACAAATTGTGAAAGAAAGTGAATGGGTCTGAAGTGTTTCAAAATTGCCAGTTTTATATAAAAATATTTTACAATAAAAGTGGATTAAGTGTAAATAAAGTATACATCTAGCTGCGTGTGCATATCAGATTGGAGTTCTGCCAGTATGTTTAGAAAAAGACCACACAGGAAGATAGTAAGATAATCTAGATTAAGAAGAAGATAGAATTTGTTAGTTGGCCAAATGCAGAGGGGAAGGCAAAATAAAATGGATCAAAAGGGGCATTACAATTGTAATAAAGGTTTTAGAAAGAATGCAATTACAGTACAAAGTTTGTGTTAATATTTTTGAGGTTATAAAAATGGAAGCACTATTAGTTACACTAACAGACCGGTATAGCAGTTAGCAGTAGAGCCTGAATATATTAAAGATTAGGATGTCCAGCTTTCTGCCAGTATCACTTCGAAAGAGTGAACGGAACATGGCTGCCTTGTGCACGAGAACCACGCGCCCATGCAAGGCACAACAGTATTCTATGAGCTCATTATAAAGGGATTGCTTATTCAGAGTTCGTTATTAATGGCAACACAGTACAGTATGACAGCATTACCTGGGTACACAGTATGGTGATATTAAGAGATTAGTAAATCAATTCTAAATTAATCAAATTTCTTTTACAAATTTCCCAAAAATTCTACAGCCCAAATAAAACCAAAATTGTGGCCATTTTATTTGACAAATACAAAAAAGGTGTCCACCATTTTACATATCAAATTTGGTACATTAGTGAGGGAAAGGGAACATAAAGACAGAGTCACATGACCATGGACAAGGCCCTGGCCAGTGGGTTTGCCCGGGCCGTAATGCCCTGCAGTCAGAATCACAGCCAATCAGGAGGGAGAATAATGACTCTGTAAGGTTCCAAGCAGAGACACTATTCTGAGTTCAGCCACTGATGTAATAGGGCATGTCTGTCACAGACACAGCAATTAGACACACAAGTCAGTTATTGGTCTTACTTGGACAGTGTTAGGGATGAATCTATATAATATATTAGTTTCATTTTTTGGATAGAATTCATAAATAAATAAACTTTTTAATGATATTCTAATTTATTGAGATGCACTAGTATATAGACTGTGTTGCTGTGAAAAAGTGAAATGGTCTGAACGCTTTCCAAATGTATTGTATGTGACCATTTTAGATCATTAAAATGAATATACAGATTAAGAGGAACGAAATTATAGCTCTAACTGCATGTGCTTATCAGATTGGAGTTCTGCCAGTATGTTTAGAAAATACCACACAGGAAGATGTTAAAATAATCTAGATTAAGAAGAAGTTATAATTTGTTAGTTTGCCAAATAGAGAGGGGAAGATAAAATAAAATGGATTAATAGGAAAATTACCTAGAGTAATAAAGGAGGCACTTGTAACGGGAATACAATTGAGATGATAAAAATGAAATCAATATTAGATAGTTATTACCCCATAAGTACCTCCGCCGTACATGTACGGCGCTGGTGGACGTAACTTAAGGACCAGCGTCGTACATGTACGAGGGGCTGATCGGGCGGGTGCAGGAGCTGCGCCTGCCCGATCAGCGGCATGGGTCCGTCAGTGAAAACACCAATGCTGGCACAATAACCCTTGATGTGCCGCGGTCAGCGTTAACCGCGGCACACGTGATGTCTGTAGGGTGAGGGAGCTTTCATCGGATCCCCGTGCTGCTATGACGGGGACCCGATGGCAGGAAAGGCAGCCTGTTCCATCGTGGCTGCCTTCCGTGACAGCCTGTAAGATCCAGCACCCTGGATCTCACAGGCAGGAAGCTGTAAGTGTATTACAGTCTGTAATACACTTACAGCCAATGCATCACAATACCGGACAAAAAATAAAGTTAAAAAAGTTAACAACAAAGTTTTACAACAATTTTTTTAAGTTTCAAGTAAAAAAAAGCATCCTTTTCTTAAAATAAAGTAAATTTTTTTTTTAAATAAGGAAAAAAAGAAAAGTAGACATATTAGATATTGCCGTGTCAGTATTGACTGGCTCTATACAAATATCACATAACCTAACCCCTCAGGTGAACATTGTCAAAAAAATAAAAAATAAACTGTGCTAAAAAAAAATCATTTTGTTGTCACCTTACATCACTAAAAGTGCAACACCAAGCGATCAAAAAGTCATATGAACCTCAAAATAGTGCCAACCAAACCGTCATCTCATCCCACAAAAATGATACCCTTCCTAAGACAATTGCCCCCCCCCCCAAAAAAAAAAACTATGGCTCTCAAACTATGGTGACACTAAAACATGATTTTTTTTTGTTTAAAAAATGATATTATTATGTAAGACTTAAATAAATAAAAAAGTAGACATATTAGGTATTGCCACGTCCGTAACGACCTTCTCTATAAAAAATATCACATGACCTAACCGCTCAGGTGAACACCGCAAAAAATTTATAAATAAAAAAAAAAACGGTGTAAAAAAAGCCATTTTTGTCACCTTACATCACAAAAAGTGTAATAGCAAGGGATCAAAAATTCATATGCACCCTAAAATAGTGCCAATCAAACCATCATCTCATCCTGCAAAAATGCTACCCTACCTAAGACAATCGCCCGGAAAATATTAGGTATTGCCATGTCCATAAGAACCTGCTCTATAAAAATATCACATGACCTAACCCCTCAGGTGAACACCGTAAAAAAAAAAACTGTGTCAAAAAAGCTATTTTTTTGTCACCTTACATCACAAAAAGTGTAATAGCAAGCGATCAAAAAGCCATATGCAGCCCAAAATAATGCCAATCAAACCGTCATCTTATCCCGCAAAAATTATACCCTACCTAAGACAATTGACCAAAAAATAAAAAACTATGGCGACACTAAAACATGATTTTTCTTTGTTTCAAAAATGATATTATTGTGTAAAACTTAAATAAATAATAAAAAGTATACATATTAGGTATTGCCACGTCCGTAATGACCTGCTATATAAAAATATCACATCAACTTACATCACAAAAAGCGTAATAGCAAGCGATAAAAAAGTCATACGCACCCCAAAATCATACCAATCAAACCGTCATCTTATCCTGCAAAAAATTAGACCCTACCTAAGACAATCGCCAAAAAAATATAAAAAAATTTGGCTCTCAGAATATGGAGACCTAAAAAATAAAAAAAAAGTATACATATTAGGTATCACTGCATTCATAAGAACCTTATCTATAAAAATGTCACATGAACTAACTCCTCAGGTGAATACCGTAAAAAAAAAAAAAAACTGTGTCAAAAAAGCAATTTTTTTGTCACCTTACATCACAAAAAGTGTAATGCCAAGCGATCAAAAAGTCATATGCACCCTAAAATAGTACCAATCAAACCGTCATCTCATACTAAAAAAAAATTAGCCCCTACATAAGACAGTCGCCCAAAAATATAAAAAACTATGGCTTTCAGAATATGGAGACACAAAAAAATCATTTTCAAGTAGTCATATTTAGTATTTTCACATCCGTAAAAACCTGCTCTATAAAAATTACCACATGATCTAACCTGTCAGATGAATATTGTAAATAACAAAAAATAAAAACGGTGCCAAAACAGCAATTTTTTGTTACCTTGCGTCACAAAAAGTGTAACATAGAGCAACCAAAAATCACATGTACCCTAAAATAGTACCAAACAAACTGCCACTTTATCCCGTAGTTTCCAAAATGGGGTCACATTTTTGGAGTTTCTACTCTAGGGGTGCATCTGCCCTCCAAAAACCATATGGCATTCCTTTCCTTCTGTGCCCTGCTGTGTGCCCGTACAGCAGTTTATGACATATGGGGTGTTTCTATAAACTACAGAATCAGGGCAATAAATCTAGATTTTTGTTTGGCTGTTAACCCTAAAAAAAAATTTAAATCTGCAAAAAAGTGAAATTCTGAAATTTCATCTACATTTTCCTTTAATTCTTGTGGAACACCTAAAGGGTTAAGAAAGCTTGTAAAATCAGTTATGAATACCTTGAAGGGTTTTGTTTCTAAAATGGGGCCATTTATGCGTTGTTTCTATTATGTAAGCCTCACAAAATGACTTCAGACCTGAACTGGTCTTTAAAAAGTGGGTTTTGGAAATTTTCTGAAAAATGTCAAGATTTGCTTCTAAACTTCTAGGCCTTCTAATGTCCCAAAAAATGAAAATGTACAAAATGATCCAAACATGAAGTAGACATATGGGAAATTTAAAGTAATAACTATTTTATGAAGTATCACTATCTGTTTTAAAAGCAGAGACATTTTCACTCAAATTTACCACTGTCATGAAGTAAAATATGTGACGAGAAAACAATCTCAGAATGGCCTGGATAAGGCTACTTTCACACTAGCGTTCGATCGGATCCGTTCTGAACGGATCCGATCATATTAATGCAGACGGAGGCTCCGTTCAGTACGGATCCGTCTGCATTAACAACTTAGAAAAAATTCTAAGTGCGAAAGTAGCCTGAGCGGATCCGTTCAGACTTTCAATGTAAAGTCAATGGGGGACGGATCCGCTTGAAGATTGAGCCATATGGTGACATCTTCAAGCGGATCCGTTCCCATTGACTTACATTGTAAGTCTGAACGGATCCGCTCGTCTCCGCACGGCCAGGCGGACAGCTGAACGCTGCAAGCAGCGTTCAGCTGTCCGCCTGTCCGTGCGGAGGCGAGCGGAGCGGAGGCTGAACGCCGCCAGACTGATGCAGTCTGAGCGGATCCGCTCCATTCAGACTGCATCAGGGCTGGACGGAGGCGTTCGGGTCCGCTCGTGAGCTCCTTCAAACGGAGCTCACGAACGGACCTATGAACGCTAGTGTGAAAGTAGCCTAAGTAAAAGTGTTTTAAAGTTATCACCACATAAAGTGACACCTGTCAGATTTGCAAAAAATGGCCTGGTCCTGAAGGGGTTAAATGGGTTGTTTAACTTCAGCAAATATAATTTATTATGTAGAGAATGTTAATACAAGGCACTTACTAATGTATTATGATTGTCCATATTGCTTCCTTTGCTTGCTGGATCAATTTTTTCATCACATTATACAGTGCTCGTGGCCGTGTTACTGTTTACATACTATAGAAAAAAGCACCATCCTATGTGCGCTCCCATGGTTCCGGCCACGAGAGAGGCTTGTAGGGTGGTCGTAACCATTGAAACGAGCAGTGTTTAATGCAATGTAAAAATTTATCCAGCCAGCAAAGAAGGCAATATGGGTAATAACAATACATTAGTAAGTGTCTTGTATTAACTTAATTTACATGATAAATGCCACTTGCTGAAGTGAGACATCCCCTTTACCGGTAAATTAGTTACACCATCAGATCTGTCTGGCAGTCACCAGTAGAGCCTGAATAGTGTATTACAGTTAAAGATTGCCAATATCACTACGAATGGGGGGTCAGGGCATGGCTGCCGTGTGCACAAGAACCATACCACCACGCAAGCCAGAACAATATTCTATGAGCTCATTATAAAGGGATCTGTTTTTTGTTAATGGCAGTGCAAGTACAGTATGACAGCATTACATGGGTACACAGTATAGTGATAATTAGAGATGAGTGAATTGATTCTAAATGAATCATATTCGATACAAATTTCCTAAAAAGTCTACTGCCAAATGGAGCCAAAGTTTTGAAGCCATTTTACATGACAAATGAAGTACAGTAGTGAGAGAAACAGGGCAGGTAATGTGAAGATGGAGCATCCCATGACCCTGGGATGCTGTTATATATATATATATATATATATATATATATACATATATCCAAAAAAGCAAAAGTCAGGGCAGCACACCGTGTTTCTCAATTCAAGGAAGGAGTACCAGCAGTACAAACTTGACCACAGTATAAGCATAAAATAAGAAAAACCGCAGTACATCCAAATGCTGAAAAATGTGTGGTCCTTTATTCACCCATGCAACGTTACATAAATAAGTACCACTTAATTATAAAAATCTAAAATTCATGATTGCGTATATAATCTATCCATAATACATGATAAAATTGTTATCCCCTAGTGTAGTGTGTCATAATCTATATAAAATTAACTTCCACCATGCATCATATATAATAAAAGCAGCATAATTCATAATAGATAATCATAATTAATTTTTTTTCAGTTGTGCAAAATAGTGCAAACCTGGAGGGGGGACGAGAAGGGGAGGAAAGGAGAAAAAGATTCACCTGTGGGACACTCAGCATGGAAATCAGCCGGCATGAGAAGCAACTCACATGATTGGATCAGGAAACACCTTCCTATTCAGGAAAGTAAACGTAGCGTAGTAACCATAGACACTAAGTATATCAGCAATATAGTCAAAGAGCCACAAAAGACAACAGAGCTGTAGAGCAGGGGAGGTGCTGCCTTCGAGCGCAATCACCCCTGTTCGAAATCGCAGTGAACAACAGGGAGGTTAGCAAGTTCGCGACCCCCTCTGTATACCGTCACCCGAACATACAGTTTTTTGTGTCTATTAAGAAGCAGCCCATATATTTAAGTCAAATAAAATCTCAAAAAGAGAAAAAGACGTGGCATTAACAGCACCATGTGAACAGTATTATAGACTAAATAACTCCATAGTTATAATGGCTTTCTCCGCATTCAAGTGTTAGAAATTATATGTCCACGGTCCGCCACAATTATTAAAGCAACTAATTCATCCCGAGCATCACAAGGCAAAACATCATCCCCCCATCCAGGCGATCTAAAAAAATTGAAGAAAAAGTTAATAAAAAATCTTAAATCAGAAGCTGTACATAACAGAAAAGGAATCTGTAGCAAACATATTGACAAATTATATGAACAACCAAGGCCTATAATCCACATTTAATCCCTTCAGTTTCAATGTTTTAAATTGGAATATCCATATTCACTTTTTTCTTAGCAATTTAACAAGATTGCCACCTGAAAAAGATATCCCTCAAAATGAAAATAAATTAAATGATTAAAGTTAAGCAAAAAGCATAGATGTGGTAGGCAATAACAAGTGCTCGGTGCCACTAAATCAGGTGCTCGGCGGCACCAAATCAGAAACCATATGTCCTACCACAATCCGGGGGGGGTTCCAGTGCACATCCATTAATCCCGGAGGGAAAGAAAAAAAACATCTATCCCTGGGCTAGATGATGATGTGGCATTGAAGGACAGGGTGGGCAAAGAACTGTCCCTGATATTGCTCTACAGGGAGGTGCTATTCTGGCCCTGATAGCCTAACCACAGACCACCCTCTCTAATAAGAGCGACCCCGTCCGGAACCTTACCCTATATAAAAATGGCCCGAGTAAGCCCCTAGCCTCTAGGCCCCTGACTTCCAGGTGATCACTATATAGATCTATGTGTTTTTGACTCATTATAAAAGTATATTATAAGTATATCGCACCCCTCTGTGTATCACACCTATCGATAGCACACCTATACCAGTCCTTAAAAGGACTATTGTGGCCCTATTAGCTAGCGTTTGGTGTCTCTAACAGCCTGTCCCTGCTCCACACAGCAACCTCTCCCTACACTGGCAAAACACTGAATGTAAAATGGCGGCCAGATCAGGTTTATTTATAAGGTAGGGGGTATGTCCACGTGCTGAAATGTCTCAATTTGCTGTCCTGTACCACCTGATGGATGTGTCATGGGTCAAAGTTCTTCACAATGTAAAAGAATATGGTGGGCGCAAATATCTCCATATGTTCACATGTTCGGCAAATCGCGAACGCGCAAAGTTCACTGCAAAACGACCGCCGGGCGAATCGCAAGGCCATCTCTACTCCCCTATATCTTTATGTCCACTGGATAAAATGGGCCAGTGTTTGTTAATGATCTTACTAATATGTGTGCTTGCCTCACTGTATGTAGAAACAAAGGGTATTATAGAAATATTGTCTCTATCAACTTTATGTAAAAGTTGATGTCTATCCCTCTGGTGTATGCAAGCTCTTTGTTCTCGCAATACAGCAGATGGATAACATCTTGATTGGAATGACCGTGTCAGAGTATTTAATGTTTCCTCCAATGTTTGTTGTCCGCTAATGATCCTCTTTGCCCTAGTAAACTGACTATACGGCAAGGACTGGCCCATTTCTATCAGTGGGTTTCACATATAAATTGGTACTCAACCTTGTGCCATGAATATATACATTTACATACAAAAAATGAATAGCTTCTTGTGAAAATTCCAATGTAAACTGTATATCGGGAATCAAGCTGTTCAAGAAGGAATGGAACAGCCTGAGTTCCGCAACAGTGACGGTCCAAATAAAAAAAATATCATCTATGTATCTCTACCACCTCAGCACATGGCTGAAGTGGTGGGACACATAGACGAGCTGTTCTTCCATATGGGCGACAGCCATGTTGGCGTAAGTAGGCGCCACATTCGTCTTCATGGCCCCCTAATTTGCATATAATAATCATCTCCGAATGAAAAATCGGAAGTATTCAAAGTCTGTCCAACTGCTGCCACACCTATGTTATGTTAGAAGTAAATAAACTAACTATATTAAAGGAGGCTAAAATGGCCCTCTCCGGTACAGTTAGAGTATTTAATTTGCTCAAAAAATCAGTGGTGTCTTGTACATAGGATTTAGCTTGCTTGGCAAATTTATTCAACAATTTATCCAGTAATATAGAAACATAGAAACATAGAAACATAGAATGTGTCGGCAGATAAGAACCATTTGGCCCATCTAGTCTGCCCAATATATCTGAATCCTATGAATAGCCCCGGCCCTATCTTATATGAAGGATGGCCTTATGCCTATCCCATGCATGCTTAAACTCCTTCACTGTATTTGCAGCTACCACTTCTGCAGGAAGGCTATTCCATGCATCCACTACCCTCTCAGTAAAGTAATACTTCCTTATATTACTTTTAAACCTTTGCCCCTCTAATTTAAAACTGTGTCCTCTTGTGGTAGTTTTTCTTCTTTTAAATATGCTCTCCTCCTTTACCGAGTTGATTCCCTTTATGTATTTAAAAGTTTCTATCATATCCCCTCGGTCTCTTCTTTCTTCCAAGCTATACATATTAAGGTCTTTTAACCTTTCCTGGTAAGTTTTATCCTGCAATCCATGGACCAGTTTAGTAGCTCTTCTCTGAACTCTCTCTAGAGTATCTATATCCTTCTGGAGATATGGCCTCCAGTACTGCGCACAATACTCCAAGTGAGGTCTCACCAGTGTTCTGTACAGCGGCATAAGCACTTCACTCTTTCTACTGCTTATACCTCTCCCTATACATCCAAGCATTCTGCTTGCATTTCGTGCTGCTTTATTACATTGTCTTCCCACCTTTAAGTCTTCTGAAATAATTACTCCTAAATCCCTTTCCTCAGATACTGAGGTCAGGACTGTGTCGAATATTCTATATTCTGCCCTTGGGTTTTTACGCCCCAGGTGCATTATCTTGCACTTATCCACATTAAATTTCAGTTGCCAGAGTTCTGACCATTCTTCTAGTTTTCCTAAGTCCTTTTCCATTTGGCGTTTCCCTCCAGGAACATCAACCCTGTTACATATCTTTGTGTCATCAGCAAAAAGACAAACCTTACCATCGAGGCCTTTTGCAATATCACTTATGAAGATATTAAACAAAATTGGTCCCAGTACAGATCCCTGTGGAACCCCACTGGTAACATGACCTTGTTTTGAATGTTCTCCATTGACTACAACCCTCTGTTGCCTGTCACTCAGCCACTGCCTAATCCACTCAACAATATGGGAGTCCATGCTCAATGACTGCAGTTTATTGATAAGTCTTCTATGTGGGACAGTGTCAAAAGCCTTACTAAAATCTAGATATGCGATGTCTACTGCACCTCCACCGTCTATTATTTTAGTCACCCAGTCAAAAAAATCTATAAGATTTGTTTGACATGATCTCCCTGAAGTAAACCCATGCTGTTTTTCATCTTGCAATCCATGGGATTTTAGATGTTCCACAATCCTATCCTTTAATAGGGTTTCCATTAATTTGCCTACTATTGATGTCAGACTCACTGGTCTATAGTTGCTCGATTCCTCCCTACTACCTTTCTTGTGAATGGGCACGACATTTGCCAATTTCCAATCTTCCGGGATGACTCCTGTTACTAATGATTGGTTAAATAAATCTGTTAACGGTTTTGCCAGCTCACCACTAAGCTCTTTTAATAATTTTGGGTGTATCTCATCAGGCCCCTGTGATTTATTTGTCTTCACTTTAGACAGCAAACTTAGAACATCTTCCTCTGTAAAGACACATGCATCAAACGATTTATTAGTCATCCTTTCTAGTGGAGGTCCTTCTCCTTCTTTTTCTTTTGTAAAAACTGAACAGAAGTATTCATTAAGGCAGTCGGCTAGCCCTTTATTCTCTTCTACATACCTTCCGTCCTTTGTTTTTAATTTAGTTATTCCTTGTTTTAATTTCCTTTTTTCATTTATATATCTGAAGAATGTCTTATCCCCTTTTTTCATAGACTGAGCTAGTTTTTCTTCTGCCTGCGCTTTAGAAGTTCTTATAACTTGCTTGGCCTCTTTCTGCCTAATCTTGTAGATTTCCTTATCTTCATTGCTCTGGGGTTTTTTATAATTACAAAATGCTAGCTTTTTATTTTTAATGATTTGGGCCACTTCTGCCGAGTACCACAGTGGTCTCTTCCTTTTTTTGCTTTTACTGACAAGTCTAATTGAATTTTCTGTTGCCTTCAATAATGCACCTTTTAAGTAGTCCCATTTCTCCTGGACTCCATGTAATCCGTTCCAGTCTGATAAGGACTCATTTATGACTAATTTCATTTTTGAAAAGTCTGTTTTTCTAAAATCTAAAACTTTTGTTTTTGTGTGGTGGGACTCTTTCACAGTTCTTATATTAAACCACACTGACTGGTGATCACTAGATCCCAAGGTTTCGCCTACAATGACATCATATACCGAATCCCCATTTGTGAATATCAAATCCAAAATGGCCTCCCTCCGGGTTGGCTCCTCAACCATTTGTTGTAGGGATAACCCCAGTAGGGAATTTAGAATATCTGTACTCCTGGTAGAATTTGCTATTTTGGTTTTCCAGTTTATATCTGGAAGATTGAAATCTCCCATAATGATAACTTCTCCTTTCATTGTCATTTTAGCTATTTCTTCAACTAGTAGATCATCTAGTTCTTTAACTTGATCAGGTGGTCTATATATCACACCTACACGAGTTACTGCATGATTAGCAAACTGCAACGTAACCCAAACTGACTCTATGTTGGCCTCACCAACTTGTATTAGGTTAGATTTAATGCTATCTTTCACATACAGGGCCACTCCTCCTCCTTTCTTGCCTTCTCTGTCTCTTCTGTATAAAGAGTACCCTGGTATGGTTATGTCCCAGTCATTTCTTTCATTAAACCATGTCTCCGTAACAGCCACTAAATCTACATTCTCAGATGCCATTATTGACCCAAGTTCATTGATTTTTTTACCTAAACTGCGAGCATTTGTAGAGAGGACTCTGAGCTTATCATTTCTTAACCTCTGTGCATCTGACCTGTTCTGGCATTGTTTCGGGGGGCAATTGGACTCTTTTATTTTCACTCTTTTGCCCCCCCTTCCTAGTTTAAATACTCTTTCGCAAATTCTTGGAGTTGTTCACTAAGTACATTTGTTCCTTTGAGAGAAAGATGCAAACCATCTTTTTTGTACAGTTCCTTTCTGTTCCAAGTAGAGCTATTATGAGAAACAAAGCCAAATCCTTGCTCTTGACACCATTTACCAAGCCATATGTTAAACTCCTTTATGCGCCTCTGCCTATCATTCTGAACATTATGCACAGGCAGAACTTCAGAAAATGAAATGGTGGATGCAAAATCCTGTACGTCATTACCAAGTGTGATAAAAGATTTTTTCACCTCTGACACTTCATTGCAAGCCAGGTCATTTGTCCCTAGATGGACAAGAACATCCACGTCCCCTTCCTGCTTTGCTTGCTTAACAATATTAATAATACGTCTTCTATCTCTTCTAGCAGTAGCCCCAGGGAGACATCTCACAAAACCATTTTCTTTAAGCTCCACACTTCTTATGATTGAATCACCCAGCAACAGCTGCTTCCTTTGAGACTTCACTTTATCTTTTTTGTCCTTGGCTGCAGTCTTGCCTACATTAGTCATAGGAGTCGATGGTTTCTCACCCTCTACGCTTGAGTCCATAACCATGTTGTCCTTACATTCTGAGAGTGCTGCAAATGAATTTTGGAGAATCACCGACTGTGGGACATGTCTTCTATCCACCACTCCAAGTCTTCCAGAACCTACAGTAACCCATCTGCCATTTCTGGGGGTCCTCTGTGGCAGTGGCATTGCAGCAGTCCTAGCTGGAGTTTGTTTAACAGATAATTTAAATATCTCAGATTTTAAAAATGCAATTTCCTGCTGCAGTAAGGAGAACTGTCTACAGATCTGACAGCATCCGAATCTCCAAAGAGTGGAACATGAAATAAATGCACAACAATTCCTGCACTGAACCAAGTCTGCCATTTTAAAGAGGAGAAAAAAAATGAAAAATGAATAAAAATTTGTCAATTTAAATCAAACAAATCTTACCTTTTTTTGTATTGTTTCCACCTTCCAGCCTACCTCCTGACTATCTCCTGCAATATCTCTTCACTGTACTTAATGTAGTACATTATTTTGTATATATCCTCTGCTAGAGACAATAGGTCTGCCCGGAGGGCATAGCATATCTTTGTGAATTTTAGGCAATAGATAAAATAGGGGAGTAATTGGATATTGTATTAACAAAAACTCCCATAGTTTATCATCAATCAGACCTGACTGGTAATAAGATTCCACCAGGTCACCTCCAAGTATATCCATGAGATCAAGAGACAACTCAGTGATCAAAATGTGTATAGAGAACCTATGGGTGATCCTAGATTTGACATTGCTCGACATATCAAGAAGGTCCTTGATTTTGCTTTAAGTTGGGACATTATTGATGAGGAACTATATACCTTTTTGGTTATACAACATCCACATACACCTGTCATTTACGTGTGGCCAAAGAGTCATAAATCTATGGTTGACCCTCCAGGTTGAACAAATATAAGTGGAGGTAGGACGCTAAAACAAAATAATAAATATTTATTAACTTATTTTGTTAGAATAAGGGGTCAATACTGAATCACTGCAGCCGCAGCAATGTTAATCTACATACAATAGTAGGGCCTCACCTAGACCGACCGCACAGGCGGCACAACAGCCACTGTGTGGCGACCGGTGGATCCCACAGTAAAACCCACCAACACTAAGGGGGCTAAGTTACCACAGGTGTAAGATGTTAAACCTGGGTACCAAGTACTAACAAGGTAAATGCCTGGTACGGAAACACCAGGTATCTTACCTAACAGTGAATGTCAGCGCGCACCATCAGTGATGTAAGACAGTAGGCAGCAACAGAGTGATTTCGCTAGCACCAAACTTTCTCTAGTGTGAGGTATGATGTATCACTTGTAATCTGTTGTCCTGCCTAGGCTGACAACCTCTAGATTGAGGCGCAGCATGCTGGTGTGCAGACTAGCCGGCGTTGTAATGGCCGCGAAGCGGCCCTCGGAACGCCGACATTTACAAGGTAAACCCTGCCCTTCTAGACACACCCCCCGCCTGCCAGCCAATCCGGCCAGGAGGCTCGTTACAGGAAACACCAATGGCAAAGCAGCGGGAGGGATTATGTTAGTCTCAGGGAAAGAGCGATGCGCCGCATAATAACCAGGGAAATTCATAGCGGTTCGATATGTATTGTCACTGCAGTTATAAAAACCTAATAATGAGTATACAGTGGAGTGAACCACAGGCGAGGATCCTCCTAAGGAGCGCCGACACACAGTAACATATGTAGACAGAGGCTCATGTATATATAGAAAGTATCCCACACTTCTGATGTACATTCATATAAAGGGGACATATGAAATGGCATCATCGAGGCCAGATGGTTTAATGGTTTTCAAGAGAAAAATCCATCTTGCCTCTTTTTGTAGCAAAATACGGTCACAATCACCACCTCTGGACGACATCTTCACAGAGTCAATCACCTGAAATTTAACCGATGATGCATTGCCATTATGAAATTCTAATACATGGCGTGCAAACGGGGTGTCTTTTAAGTTCGTAATGTCCAAGATATGTTCCCCAATGCGACGCCTGAGCTCTCTGATGGTTTTGCCAACGTATTTAATACCGCAACCACATGTCATAAGGTAAATAACCCCAACCGACTTACAGTTGTAAAATGACCTGATAAAAAAGGTCCTTTCTAGGGTGCTGCTGGCAAAACTCTTGGTCTTGTCTATAAATCTACAGAATTTGCATGATCCACAGGGATAAGTCCCTGTGAGCGAACTCCGCAACCAAGACTGCGATTTGGGACCTACATATAAACTGTGCGTCAACATATCCCGTAGATTGTTGCTATGCCGGTAGGTGACTGAGGGTCTAGATGGAATCATGCTCCCAATGTCGGGATCCGATTTGAATATATCCCAGTGTTCAACGAGTACTTGACGTACAGCCTCATGGGCACTATCATACGTGCCGATGATCCTGACCGTGCTGTCACTCGTATCTCTCTTTTTAGGGGATAACAGAAGGTCCCTGTTTGTACTCAATGAATGTTGGTATGCCTGTTTCAGATATCGCTGAGGATACCCGCGACATTGAAACCTGTGTTGAAGATTCTTTTGCAGCCACCTTAAAGTCTCCCAGATCTGAACAATTCTTCCTCACCCTTAAGTATTGGCCTTTTGGGATCCCTCTTTTTAGGGCCAACGGGTGGCCACTCTCCCATTTCAACAGATTATTGGTAGCCGTCGGCTTCCTGAACACATTGGTGCTGATGTGCCCATCAGCACTGAGTGAAATGGTGAGGTCTAAGAAGGAAATGACAGTGGAGTCAATCTCCGACGTAAAAAATAGCCCCAGTGTATTAATATTCAGGACTGCAACAAATTCCTGAAACAAATCTCTGTCACCCCCCCACAGGATCAGCACATCATCGATATAGCTGATCCAGAGGGGGATGACAGAGGTAAAGTGCTCCATCTCCTCACAGAACACCACCTCTCTCTCCCACCAGCCCAGGTAGAGGTTCTCAAAAGTCGGGACACAGGGACTGCCCATCGCGACCCCCCTGAGCTAGTGGAAAATTCGGCCATCAAACAGAAACACATTGTGCTTGAGAATGAAACTAAGAAGTTCCATAACAAAGATGTCGTGGTTCTTGCACTCCTCGCCTCTTTGTTGGAGGAACGTGAGGACTGCTCTACAGCCCAACTCATGAGGAATTGAGCTGTAGAGCGCCTCCACGTCCAGGCTGGCCAACCAAGTGTTCTTATCACAATGGACACCATTTAAACGCCCTAATACCTCCATTGTGTCTAGGGCTGCAACGATTAATCGATGTAATCGATTATATTCGATAACTGGATTCGTTGTCGACGAATCCACTTATCGAATAATCGCCGATTCGTTGCTATGCGGGCGGGCGGGCGGTCACTGCATCTTTATTTTACCTTTTTACAATGACGCTCCTGTAACAGGCAGAGCGGATGGCGGCGTAACGTCACTCACTCACGTGACACGCCTGCTCCGCCTCCTTCATTCATGAAGTGGGCGGAGCAGGTGCGTCACGTGATTGAGTGACGTTACGCCGCCGTCCGCTCTGCCTGGCTGTTACAGGAGCGTCATTGTAAAAAGGTAAAATAAAGATGCAGTGATTAGTCCGACTTATAAGCATCGGGGCCGGGGTTGTTATGGGGAGGGGGGAGGATCTGTCTATGGCACTGCTATGGGGAGGGAGGTCTGTGTATAGCACTGCTATGGGGAGGGGGAAGGATCTGTCTATGGCACTGCTATGGGGAGGGGGGTCTGTGTATAGCACTGCTATGGGGAGGAGGGGGGGTCTGTGTATAGCACTGCTATGGGGAGGAGGGGGGGGGTCTGTGTATGGCACTGCTATGGGAAGGGGGATCTGTGCACTGTTATGCCCATAACAGTGCACATATCCCCCTCTCCATAACAGCGCCGCCCACAGATCCCCCTCTCCATAACTGCGCCACCCACAGATCCCCCTCTCCATAACTGCGCCACCCACAGATCCCCCTCTCCATAACTGCGCCACCCACAGATCCCCCTCTCCATAACTGCGCCACCCACAGATCCCCCTCTCCATAACTGCGCCACCCACAGATCCCCCTCTCCATAACTGCGCCACCCACAGATCCCCCTCTCCATAACTACGCTGTCCACAGATCCCCCTCTCCATAACTACGCCGTCCACAGATCCCCCTCTCCATAACTACGCCGTCCACAGATCCCCCTCTCCATAACTACGCCGTCCACAGATCCCCCTCTCCATAACTACGCCGTCCACAGATCCCCCTCTCCATAACTACGCCGTCCACAGATCCCCCTCTCCATGACTGCGCCACCCACAGATCCCCCTCTCCATAACTACGCCGTCCACAGATCCCCCTCTCCATAACTATGCCGTCCACAGATCCCCCTCTCCATAACTACGCCGTCCACAGATCCCCCTCTCCATAACTACGCTGTCCACAGACCCCCCTCTCCATAACTACGCCGTCCACAGATCCCCCTCTCCATAACTACGCCATCCACAGATCCCCCTCTCCATAACTACGCCGTCCACAGATCCCCCTCTCCATAACTGCGCCGTCCACAGATCCCCCATAATAGTGTCGTCCACAGATCCCCCATAATAGTGTCGTCCACAGATCCCCCATAAGTGTCGTCCACAGATCCCCCATAAGTGTCGTCCACAGATCCCCCATAAGTGTCGTCCACAGATCCCCCATAAGTGTCGTCCACAGATCCCCCATAATAGTGTCGTCCACAGATCCCCCATAATAGTGTCGTCCACAGATCCCCCATAATAGTGTCGTCCACAGATCCCCCATAATAGTGTCGTCCACAGATCCCCCATAATAGTGTCGTCCACAGATCCCCCATAATAGTGTCGTCCACAGATCCCCCATAATAGTGTCGTCCACAGATCCCCCATAATAGTGTCGTCCACAATTTGTTTTAATATGGCCTTTGAACATAATTTTTCAAGTAAGATCATATAAACCTCTCTGTTTTGTAAGTTTGTCGTTTTTCCCGATTAATCGATTAATCGTAGAAATTAATCGGCAACTAATCGATTATTCAAATAATCGTTAGCTGCAGCCCTAATTGTGTCCCTAACATATGAGGGCAAACTATTGACAAATGGGCGTAAAATCGTATCCACATACGTGCTAATGTTGGCCGTCAAGCAGTTGGTCCCAGACACAATAGGCCTACCCTTCAAAGGCTCGTAGCCCTTGTGAACTTTGGGCAGACAATAAAAGGCCGCTGTGACTTGGTGCGCTGGAAGAAGAAACGCTAATTCAGTCTTGTCAATGAGCTTCTGTTCTGGAGCTCTATTCAAAATACAGGACAATTCCAACCTATAAGTTGGTGTGGGATCCGACGGGAGTTGTTCATATATGGACTTATCCCTGAGCACTCTCATACACATATTCTGGTATTGTTCGTGCCCAAGGATCACAATGTTCCCGCATTTATCTGAAGATTTAATCACTAAATCCTTGTCCTGTTGGAGCGTCCGGAGAGCTTCTCTCTCCTGTTCATTCAGATTGTCTATACTCATAACTTGAGAATCAATCTGACTGAGCTTCTTCGAAACCACAGACAAAAATGTGTCAATAGGGGTGCAGTCACTAATGGGGGGGCATATTTGTAGATGGTAATCTAAGATTAATGAAGGGGCCATCCCCTGGGACCCGTTGTGCCTCGGCAAACAGGTCAGCCAGAATTTGAACGTCTGGCAGATCTGTCAACTCGATCCCTAATTCCTCGCATTTCCTACGATCATGAGTGACAAAAAACTTGCGCCATTTTAATTTTCGCGCAAACAAATTAAGATCTTTCACCCATCCAAAACAGTCAAACCTTCGCATGGGGGCAAGCGAAAGGCCCTTCCGTAGGACCTGAGTTTCCATAATGGTCAGAGTACAGATGGATAGGTTAATAATTTGTAGCTCGTCTTTCTTAGGAAATGCTGCGATGTTAGGTAAGCTTCGGGAAGATTGGTGAGTTATCATTGTTTGTTCCGTAGCATGTATTGGGATACTGGAGGCGTATTGTCTAAAAAAAAAACTTTGCTACCATAACCTCTACCACCTCGCCCCTTTCTACCTTGACCCCTATTTTTACCACCATACGATCTGTTGGTTGATTGAGGCCCTGTTCTTTTTTGTTTCACACCAGCCCCCTCCGATTCCGGTTCACCCTCTGAAGATGAAACCTCTGTATCTAGTTCAAGGGCATAAGAGTGTTTGGTACTGTAATGAAAGATTTTACCCTCCTTGAAATCTCTGATATCCCTATTGAACAATGAGTGTTTCTTTTCTTTGAGTTGAGCTGTATATCTTTCTATGGAGGATTGAAGGAGCAATTCTTTTTTATTAAAATCAGCGTAGCTACTGAATTTTTTAGTTGACTCAATTGCTTCCTTCAACTCAGTCTCCACAGACGTCAAAACACTCCTTTCCTCCTCTAATAGGAGTTTCATTAATCTCAGAGAGGAATCCACGGATTATTTCTCCCACTTTTTGAGAAAATCCGTGGATCTGAGTCGAGCTGCTGGTGTGATGGGATTACGTAAGCCCCGAGGAACAATTTTATTCACAATGTACATGTCCAAGGACTGTACCTCCCACTACGATCTTACAAAATTTTTGTATATCCTAGTCACCTGTTTGAAGGCAGACGAGATGGTAGCGGTCTGGGAAGAAAAAGATATATCTCGTTCAGAGAAAACCTCGCTAGGGTCTCCCATCCACTGAGCGGTATTGATACTGCTAGATAAAAAACCTGCCATTCCCTGTAATAAACCTAAATGGATCAACTACAAACTCTGGAAAAAAGTATATTGGGTATGCGTCCTAATGCACAATTGAACAAATATAAGTGGAGGTAGGACGCTAAAAAAAAATAATAAATATTTATTAACTTATTTTGTTAGAATAAGGGGTCAATACTGAATCACTGCAGCCGCAGCAATGTAAATCTACATACAATAGTGGGGCCTCACCTAGACCGACCGCACAGGCGGCACAACAGCCACTGTGTGGCGACCGGTGGATCCCACAGTAAAACCCACCAACACTAAGGGGGCTAAGATACCACAGGTGTAAGATGTTAAACCTGGGTACCAAGTACTAACAAGGTAAATGCCTGGTACGGAAACACCAGGTATCTTACCTAACAGTGAATGTCAGCGCGCAGACATTCACTGCACTAATATAGTACTGGTGCAGGATAAGGTGCAGGCAAACACAGATAGCTCCACTGGGTATATCTGGAGCTGTGATAGCCCTCCCCTGTCCTAGATGGTCTAAGCTCTACGCGTTTCTATGCATTAAGTATGCATTTCATCAGGAGCAAATGCACCATGGATAGTACATGCCACCACCTCTCAGTTGTATATTTAACCGAGGCTATAAGTATATACTGTAAATGATATAGCCCAAAAACCTCTGACATGAGTGTCTGACAGAGGCTGTGAACCTAAACACCACAGGCAGTGCAGACCCAGACCTCTAGGTTGTATATTTAACCGAGGCTATGGGCATCCACCATCAGTGATGTAAGACAGTAGGCAGCAACAGAGTGATTTCGCTAGCACCAAACTTTCTCTAGTGTGAGGTATGATGTATCACTTGTAATCTGTTGTCCTGCCTAGGCTGACAACCTCTAGATTGAGGCGCAGCGTGCTGGTGTGCAGACTAGCCGGAACGCCGACATTTACAGGGTAAACCCCGCCCTGCAAGACACACCCCCCGCCTGCCAGCCAATCCGGCCAGGAGGCTTGGTACAGGAAACACCAATGGCAAAGCAGCGGGAGGGATTATGTTAGTCTCAGGGAAAGCGCGATGCGCCGCATAATAACCAGGAAAATTCATAGCGGTTCGATATGTATTGTCACTGCAGTTACAAAACCTAACAATGAGTATACAGTAGAGTGAACCACAGGCGAGGATCCTCCTAAGGAGCGCCGACACACAGTAACATATGTAGACAGAGGCTCATGTATATATAGAAAGTATCCCACACTTCTGATGTACATTCATATAAAGGGGACATATGAAATGGCATCATTGAGGCCAGATGGTTTGATGGTTTTCAAGAGAAAAATCCATCTTGCCTCTTTTTGTAGCAAAATACGGTCACAATCACCACCTCTGGACAACATCTTCACAGAGTCAATCACCTGAAATTTAACCGATGATGCATTGCCATTATGAAATTCTAATACATGGCGTGCAATCGGGGTGTCTTTTAAGTTCGTAATGTCCAAGATATGTTCCCCAATGCGACGCCTGAGCTCTCTGATGGTTTTGCCAACGTATTTAATACCGCAACCACATGTCATAAGGTAAATAACCCCAACCGACTTACAGTTGTAAAATGACCTGATAAAAAAGGTCCTTTCTAGGGTGCTGCTGGCAAAACTCTTGGTCTTGTCTATAAATCTACAGAATTTGCATGATCCACAGGGAAAAGTCCCTGTGAGCGAACTCCGCAACCAAGACTGCGATTTGAGACCTACATATAAACTGTGCGTCAACATATCCCGTAGATTGTTGCTACGCCGGTAGGTGACTGAGGGTCTAGATGGAATCATGCTCCCAATGTCGGGATCCGATTTGAATATATCCCAGTGTTCAACGAGTACTTGACGTACAGCCTCATGGGCACTATCATACGTGCCGATGATCCTGACCGTGCTGTCACTTGTATCTCTCTTTTAGTGGCTGTTGTGCCGCCTGTGCGGTCGGTCTAGGTGAGGTCCCACTATTGTATGTAGATTTACATTGCTGCGGCTGCAGTGATTCAGTATTGACCCCTTATTCTAACAAAATAAGTTAATAAATATTTATTATTTTGTTTTAGCGTCCTACCTCCACTTATATTTGTTCAATTGTGCATTAGGACGCATACCCAATATACTTTTTTCCAGAGTTTGTAGTTGACCCTCCAGGTTGACCTAATGTTGCCGGTACTGGATCCATTTTTTCTAATATTTCCATCTTTTTGGATAGTTTATTCCGAACATATGCTATCAGTGCTAGGTCCTATATTAGGGATAAAGGTGATTTTCTTGAGAAGATCTCCGGTATCACACTACCTGATGGTTGTTTTGTGGCTTCCTTTGACTTCACGAGTCTTTATACTTCTATTGATCAATCCAGGGGAGTGTCGGCTGTCCGGAGGAGTTTGGTGGATAGCCAATACTCTGTGGAATGTCAGGATTTTATTATCCAACTTTTGGATCTGGTACTGAGGAACAATTATTTCTTGTTTATGGACAGTTTTTTTCTACAGTTACGAGGGACCGCCAAGGGGTCAAATGTGGCGCCACGTACGCTAATGTCTTCATGGCGGCCCTCGTGGAGGACCTTGTCTATGTATGCCACCACTTCAGTCATGTACTGGGGTGGTGACGGTACATAGACGATGTCTTCCTGATCTGGCAAGGTGATTATTGCTCTTTCGAGTTATTCCACTTTTTTTTTTTAATATAATGGATTCTGATATTTCATTCACTCTGACACATTATGACACACAAGTACAAATTTTGGATACTATGGTTTCAGTGGTGGGCAACAAATTATCTACTGATATTTTCACTAAACCAACGGATTGTAACACTGTGTTACACTACAATAGTTGTCACCCTAGATCTACTATTGATTCATTACCATATAGCCAGCGGTTCAAAGGATAGTGCAGGATCCTGATAAATTACCTACCCGTTATGCTCAGATGGTGTGTAAATTTCGACAGAGAGGATTTCTCTCTCGGGTGATTCATAAACATCTAGACAAGGTTAGGTATCCACAACAGATTAGTACTGATGTTACATCTAATAAAGTGGTTTGGATTCCCTTTATATCAACCTATTCTGAACAGAGTGGACAGTTGCTAAGATTATACGTAAACATTATTCAATCCTGAAGAGTAATTTGCCACATATTGAAGCTTTCTCTTTACCCCCTCTTTTATCTTACAGGAGCCCTGCCAATTTGCGAGATAAATTGGTTCGGGCTGATATTCCAACTAAGGGTTTGATTCAGACCTATATTGAACTTGCAGAAAGGGATGTTTCCCTTGTTTAAACTGCGCAAATTGTCCATTTATGATTAAGGGGGACAGGTTTATTCATCCTACATCTGGGACCCAATATGACATTCGTCAATTTTTGACATGTGATAGTGCATATGTTGTTTATGTGCTTTCGTGTCCATGTGGTCTCCTATATGTTGGGGAGACCACATATGACATGAAGACATGGTTAAACAATCATCGGTTCTCTATTAGACAAAAAAGAAAAGATTTGCCCGTTCCGAAACATTTTGTGGAGGCGGGCCACAATGAGAAGGACCTGAAATTTATGATTTTGGATCAGATCATCTTGTCAAAGAGGGGGGGCGATCGGACATTGGCTCTCAAACAGAGAGAGCTACATTGGATCCATCGCTTACACACTCTGAGACCATTTGGTCTTAACGTTGAGTTTAAATGGAATGTGATGTAGCTGTGGACATTCCATCTGTCTGAATGGTGTCACTATTTTATGGCATTTATTAATTTTGATAAATATATTTATATTTATTTTCTCTCTTCTTTTTTTAGATCATTATTATCAATATCTTCGCAGCGGTGTGTACAGAGGGCGTCCTCAGGATCCTGGGTCAATTTACATACGGAAATTAAGAAGATGGGGATTCATAGGGCACAAATATATTTATGTTTATTATTAATTATTTTGGCCACTTGTATATGGATTTTAAGTGAGTGGTGGTCCTAGTTCACCTATCAATTGGGTTTGGGGGTGACCTTGGGTTTATAGGGCATTTGGCATGGACGTGACTTATGCCTCTATCCCAATATAGGCCTGTAGTGATGATCATGCATAAAGATACAACTACTGGGCCCCCTCTGCTTACCCAGAATATGCTTGGTGTTATAGCTTATAGGGGTTCTTCCCCCCTTTTTAGTTTTTTTTTATAAACCAGGGAACCATGATCACTCCTGTATATTTCCTGAGTACAGTGGTTATATGGATGTCTTTACTTATAAGATTGAGACATGTAGTATTATTCATACTCATTGGTCTTCTGACCATTTTTCTTGTGCCTTCTGTCTCCCCATCTCTCCATAGTTGTGACAGCGGTGTCCGGTTGTCTAATTGGTAGGCGCTTTGCCATCGGTGGGCGGCCGGCTGTTACTATGGCGACGAAGCTACTTTTACTAGTGGTGGTGGCCTATGTGCGCTTGCTCCTCCCCGTTGGCTTGGTGTTTCCAAGCGCTCCTCTCTGCGTAGTCTTGCGATAGTTGTTCAAATCATGAGGTTGGTCATGTGATCAATCAGGAAGATCATGGAAAACAACTGTGGTGGATGACCAAAGAATTCTTTCCCTGGTGAAGAAAACACCTTTCACAACAGTTGGCCAGATCCAGAACACTCTCCAGGAGGTAGGTGTATGTGTGTCAAAGTCAACAATCAAGAGAAGGCTTCACCAGAGGGAATACAGAAGGTTCACCACAAGATGTAAACAATTGGTGAGCCTCAAAAACAGGAAGGCCAGATTAGAGTTTGCCAAACAACATCTAAAAAAGCCTTCACAGTTCTGGAACAACATCCTATGAACAGATGAGACCAAGATCAACTTGTACCAGAGTGATGAGTATTGTCTGCTCATATTCAGCCAAATGCTTCAGAAGTCATTGGACTGCGCTTCACAGTGCAGATGGACAACGACCCAAAGCATACTGCAAAATTAACCAAATAATTTTTTGGAGGGAAAGAAGTGGAATGTTATGCAATGGCCAAGTTAATCACCTGACCTGAATCCGATTGAGCATGCATTTCACTTGCTGAAGACAAAACTGAAGGGAAAATGCCCCAAGAACAAGCAGGAACTGAAGACAGTTGCAGTAGAGGCCTGGCAGAGCATCACCAGGGATAAAACTCAGCGTCTGGTGATGTCTATGCGTTCCAGACTTCAGGCTGTAATTGACTGCAAAGGATTTGCAACCAAGTATTAAAAAGTGAAAGTTTGATTTATAATTATTAGTATTATGTCCCATTACTTTTGGTCTCTTAACAAGTGGGGGGCACATATGCAAACAGTTGTAATTCCTACACCGTTCACCTGATTTGGATGTAAATACCCTCAAATTAAACCTGACAGTCTGCAGTTAAAGCACATCTAGTTTGTTTAATTTCAAATCTATTATGGTGGTGTATAGAGTCAAAAATCGTAGAATTGTGTCGATGTCCCAATATTTATGGACCTGACTGTATGTATGAATCATGTATGTCAATATTTTGCACATTTGCACATAATCATGGATACTGTATTTTTGCCACACAAAGTATTAAATAACTATTTCCTATGGATTTTTAATACTTTTTTATATTATTGTATTATTTATTATTTGATTGTCAATTAATTTGTGTCACGGTGCGGAGTGGGGGAAACCCCCCACCGTACAATATAAGGTATAATAGGGAAGCAGCTAGGCCAGGATGTCAGGATCAGGGAACAGGTCACCTCCTACAGCGTCCCTAATCCTCACCCTAACTCCTCACCGTATAAGCGGACCTAGATGGTAGGACGGTTCATACCCAGGATACCTTTGGCCCTGAGTCGCCCTGATAATCCCTCACATAGGAGCAGGGGAGAGACGACCTGTTCTTCTCAGACACAGATGAACAGGAGTCTCAAATGGCCTAGCAGCAGGGAAAGGAAGCCAAGTGAAATGACAGATAAACACCACACCAAGGTAAACTGGAACCCATACAAACGTACTGCAATCCAAACACCAAGCGGATGCAGTACGTACTGACACACAGGAACCAGCATTCCAGCAACAGCACCCAGACTTGGCTTCTGGTTCACCCCTCCGGGAAACCATGGAGCCCCCTTCCGGAGGCACAACTAACAGGGTATGACTTGCATACATGCTGGACATAAAACACCAACTTACCAGACATGTAACAACAACAAGACGAGACACCAAACCCTGAACATAAACCCACACTAAACATCTACACAGGTAAGGTAGGGGGACATGGAGGATAGAATGGGAAGACATCGCTGGAGACTTCGATATCCTACTAGGTGGCCCTCACACTGGAAGATGGAACAACCAGACAAGGAGCATAACTCCAGCACACACCAAGGCTGGAGTACAACTGACTCCTGACCTTAAGCCACAGGTATAAGAAGCAGCTAGTGACCACACCCAGCAAGGTAGTTAACCCTTACTGCACCAGACAGGGGAAGGCTACAACTTAAAGGGGAAGTGCACACACCAGCCACAACGTTGCCCCCGGCAACAGCATGCGTGGCAACCATGTCAAGGCGCACACAGCCAAAGCCGAGACACTGCCACCACATGCCATAACAGCATCACATTGCCACTGGCAGCAGCAAGCATGGCACCAGTGTTACGGCGCACACAGCAAAGGCCGTAACAATTTGTTGCTATGTACTCTGGGTATATATACCCCTGTGAGACACCATTTTATATGCTTAAGACTGCATTGAGCAATTGAAACGTTGCAGAGGGGTCAATAAAGGATCCATCGTTTTCCACCTTATCTACTGGAGTGCTGCCTGATCTTTTGAATATATATATATATAAACATATATATATATATATATATATATATATATATATACATACAGTCAGGTCCATAAATATTGGAACATCGATACAATTCTAACATTTTTGGCTCTATACACCAGCACAATGGATTTGAAATGAAAAGAACAAGATGTGCTTTAACTGCAGACTGTCAGCTTTAATTTGAGGATATTTAAATCCAAATCAGGTGAATGGTGTAGGAATATATGCATATGTGCCTCTCACTTGTTAAGGAACCAAAACAATTGGGACACAATAAGGATCATAAATCAAACCTTCACTTTTTAATACTTGGTTGCAAATCCTTTGCAGTCAATTATAACCTAAAGTCTGGAACGCATAGACATCACCAGACACCGGGTTTCATCCCTGGTGATGCTCTTCCAGGCCTCTACTGCAACTGTCTTCAGTTCCTGCTGGTTCTTGGGGCATTTTCACTTTAGTTTTGTCTTCAGCAAGTGAAATGCACGCTCAATCGAATTCAGGTCAGGTGATTGACTTGGCCATTGCATAACATTCCACTTCTTTCCCTTAAAAATTCTTTGGTTGCTTTTGCAGTATGCTTTGGGTCATTGTAAAATATAGAGAGGCTGAGCACTCTCCAAATGGACCACACAGGGACTGACTCAAAATTACTAATGTTAATATTTATTACACCAATTAGTAGATCAAAAAGTAAATAAAAAAAACACAATATCACAAAAAACACAATAAGTAATAAAATATTCAATGTTAAAAATATTCAGATTAAGAACAACATCATAAGTAAATAGCTGGATATATAATGACATGCAAAGGGTGCTTAATACAACTCAGGTGAATGAATATGTCCTGATTAGATAAAAAATCGCTAACAGTTCGATGTTAGATGATCGACGATATGAAAATCGAAGGTTAGTTAATATCGAATAGATATTCTAATGTTCGAATAAATGTCCGGACTAAAATTCGATATTTTCTTTCGATTATGCTTTTCGAATTGCCGTCTGACTAGAGCACACAGTGGCGTCCCACGTGGCTAATGGTGTCAGATTCGGCGGTACCTGTTAATGGTGATTCCGCAGGAACAGTGTGAGCGAGTTGATAGCCCTCAGTGTAGAGATTCTCCGATGTAGCAGGAGCTTTGATCGTACCTCTATCGATGTAAGAGTCAGAATATTCGCTAGATGCCAAAAGTATATCAGGGTAAAATCCTCAATTCGAGTCATTAGACTCAGGACGTCCATCAGCTGATGTGCGGGTCTTTTGAAACCAGACGCGTTTCGGGGTCTTTTCCTAGCCCCTTCCTCAGTGGGTCCATCTTGAGAGTTGACAGCAACAGATTCCAAATGCAAATAGCACACTTGAAATGAACTCTGGACCTTTTATCTGCTCATTGTATTTGAAATAATGAGGGAATAAAACACACCTGGCCATGGAACAGCTGAGAAGCCAATTGTCCCATTACTTTTGGTCCCTTAACAAGTGGGAGGCACATATGCAAACTGTTGTAATTCCTACACCGTTCACCTGATTTGGATGTAAATAACCTCAAATTAAAGCTGACAGTCTGCAGTTAAATCACATCTTGTTCATTTCATTTCAAATCCATTTTGGTGGTGTATAGAGCCAAAAATTTTAGAATTGTGTCCATGTCCCAATATTCATGGACCTGACTGTATATATATATATATATATATATATATATATATATATTTATATATATAAAAAAAGGAAAAAGATTGGCAGCACAGTCTTAGATGAAAAATAGGTAAAGGGTGCACCAGCCCAATATGGATATAAGCTAATCCAGATAAATACAAAAATAAGTAAAAACGGGCAGCACTCCAACGGATAAAAAATAGAAAAATACTTTATTTACCCACAAAGGTCATGCGACGTTTCGGCTCTACACAGGAGCCTTCCTCAATGTCACTATTGTGCAATAGTGACATTTTATCCAAAAACCTTTTACAAAGCTTCTACAGTTGTAAAGTGTACAATAAGCACATTTTACTGCATCACCCACTTGTAGCATATGTTTTTGTCATAGACGGCGCAATTGCACCTTTTTTTTCCAAAAACGTGTTGCAAAGCTACTATAGTAAAATAAATAAGTTTATTTTCCTGCATCAGCGCCAGCATATATTTTCCTGCAGACCTTGCACAATTGCATCTTTTTTCTAAAAACCTGCTGCAAAGCTACTTAAATTAATAAGTGTACAATAAATGTATTTTCCATCATCACCAGCAGTCTATATCTTTGCCACATACTTTGTGCTTTCTTTTTTTTTTCTAGAGCTGTTAAAAATGTTATTACAAGCATTCTATCTAACCTGACATATTTGCCTTCATCACAGTTGCCATATATTATATTTAGTGTTGAGCAAATCGATCATAGATCTGAAGTCGATGAAAACTTCATTTAAATGCTGTACGGAGCTTTGTCTCTGTACAGCATTCGAGTGTATGGGCTCTGGTGAGGGAAATTCATAATCACCAAAGTCTCGCGGGACTTTGGTGAATAACTTCAGACTTCGATTTTAGAACTTGAAAACCATTTCAAAACTTGGATCCGAAGTTAGCTTCGGTACCGAGGTACCAGCCAGTCCTGAAGCTGACTTCGGATTCCTGTTTTGAAATGGTTTTTAAGTTTAAAAATCGAATTCTAAATTATTCACCGAAGTCTTGAAACTGATGAGCCTGAGTGAGAGAAGCCACACAGTGGATTAGTTGGTAATGTGCATCAAGCATAAAATTTCCTGCTGGATGTCTTCACACTAACTAACACTGGGAAACATGATCATTGACAATAGCAGCAACATTGCGACTGCTCAGCATTTGCGGCATGTGATAAACTCGGTGTTGCAACCCTTTAAAAAACAACATGGTGCTGGCCATGACCATGAGAGCGTCTGCACATTTCAGTTGCTAAGAATGCTCACCTTGACATGCAGTGACAGAACAGTATGCCTTGGTACCACTTGATCTGCATTTCAACTCACTTGTAAGCGTGGCATTACCAGCGTAGTATATAAGCACAGGAACCAGGTAGGAGGCAGATTTTACACAACTTTACGTCAATAATGAAATAGGTCTCTCTCTCTCTCTCTCTCTAGAAGCTGCTTTCCTTGACAACTCTCCTCACATGGACCTCTCTGCAATTGTTCCAGACTTTCCTCTCATAAGTCTCCATAATAGTTACTCAAAGCCCTACTCCCTGTCAGCACCAAGCTCTGCCATTTCCTCTCTAACCCTTTCTACAGTGTCTGAATCAGGCTGGCTGAGCATGCTAAGTGCACTCACATATAGTAATATATTCATTCTACATAGATAGACACATAACTGAAAACCAACCTCCATTACATATCAAACACAGTAGAAATGTGGAATACATGTTATATAAATAATAGGACAGGCTGCAATATATACTACACAAATGTTTACCCATGTTACACACTGGAATTCTATCTTGCATATACTGGAGTGTCTGTACAAGTAGCGTAAAGCGGACAGTGATTCGACCATGCCCAGACCACCACAGCAGGCAACATGTGTTATTTTAAGCTCAGGCAGTGGCAGTTCATCAGGGATGCATATCACGTACTCAGGCAAAGAGGCCATCAGATTTGTTAGTAGGGACAACAGTGACATCAATTATGTCACCCCCCCCCCCCCCCCCTTATCTTTATATTGCAGCAAACACTCACACTCATGCAAGAAGAAATGGTGGAAGAAGAACAGCTTCCATATCTTGCTCACTGCCCTGTAGCTGTTGGGGACCCACACGACTCAAGAGGAGTTGGTGATTCTGACGAAATTGAGTTTGCTCAGGCACAGCT